>NC_058044.1:15527205-15867205 GCF_020085105.1 Siniperca chuatsi
GTGCTCCCCCTCCCTCTCCCCATCTCTCTCTCACTCACACACTCAGTGTCTGTCTCTGTCACGCACACACTCTCTCCCCCTCCCATCCCTCACACACACACACACACACACTCCCTCCTCCTTCCTCTGCTCTAGCACACACACACATATGCAGACACACTCACACACCACTCCCCCTCCCTCTCTCTCTCACACACACACACACACACACACACACACACAGAGCTGCTCCTTTCTCTCTCACGCTCTCTCCCCCTCCCTGTGTGTGTGCCTTTCTCTCCCACTCTCACACAACCACACACATGCGCGCTCACTACACGCAGGCGCGAGCGCGCACTTACAGAGAGACACACAGGGAAGCTCTGACAGTATATTAATTCCAACATTTTTATAACTTTGTGAAATTGAACAGTTTCATTATGAGTTATGTTCCTAAAAACTTTTGTTATTTACAGTTTAAGACAACAACACATTGTTATTAAACTCCAGCTTTTCAGATTTTACCTGAAAAAAGTAACAAATTCAAGGTAGCCTACATGACATGTTTTTGTTGTGGTGAGATAGTGTGTATTTGTTAAATTTGCTTTACCCTGTCACTCAAACACACACATTCAATAGGTGAATTCAGTGTCAGAACCGCGCGCGCGCACGTACACGGACGCAAACTAGCGCACACGCGCACACACCTCTTTGGAGCTGCTTTGTAAGGTGGAATTAACGTTCAAAAAAACAAGCTAGCTATGAGACAAACAAGCGACTTTCTCACATAATTTCTTTCAATTGGACTTTTGCTCACTAACAAACTTGACAAATAAGGTTTGTTTACAACTTTAGATCCATCAAAAACACCCTAACACATACATGCGCGCACACACCCACCCGAGTCTCGCTGTCATTGGGGAGGAGAACACTATCATGAAACAGTTTTTCACTACTGTATATGTCAGGGTTAACTGACTCCCTCACCCTCGCAGTGGCGGTGCCGGTTTGACGCCTTCTCCGTTGCTGTCCAGGCTGTGTGTCTCCCGGTAGTCGAAGAGCGAACGTACGGTCTCCGCCATGTTCACGCCAGCGATCGCTGATGTTCCGCCGCCGAACCGTTCAGCCCCTCTCGCTCTTCTCTCCAGCCGCTCAACTGGCTCACACCAAGGTTATTCCAGCCACTCCCACCGCGGCGGAGCGGAGGGGTGCGCGGCGCGCGGCAGGCAACAAAATAGCCCGTAATCGTGTCTTTTCAATCAGCCAAAACGGGCGCGAAGGTGTGACTTTCAAACAATATAATTAAATGCCCGCACTGTGGGTGTTAAACATCAAGTTGTGGGTCACTTTTAATGAATAATTTGATGTTCGCCACCCCTGCAAAGGAATGGACGCGCTCACTAAGCAGATGAAAAAAGTAGACAGTAAGAACACTGGTTAGCTCGCTAACTGAGAGAAGAAATTAGGAAAATAAAGTAGAGACGAAGGAAAAAACATTCAGGTCGAGTTTGTCTTTTAAACAGAATAACATTAATGTATGCTGGGAAACATTTTCTAGTACTATTTACACACCCGTATGGACACCTTCTTATTTTATCAACAGGTTAACTCGACCCCTATCCACAAATTGTGTGATTTGTGTATCAATACATGATTCATTGATATACTGTATACACTGTGTCTTCTGTTGTTTCTTCTCTACTCCTTACTTGATAAAATCCCTAATTGACTGAGACAAATATGCAACTTAGATATGACAGTTTTCAACATCCAAGTAGTAGCCTACTGCAATCTGTATCGGAGAGTAGACAAACTTTTGCACAGATCTCCCAATTAGCATTAGGATGCATTTAATGAAATAACCTATAGTAGTATTAGCTTAAACAATGCTGCATGAGTGACAGTGGAACACTGTAACCTGTGCTTAGCATTTTGTCACCTGTCAAAATACTTTGAATCTAGGCTACGTCTGAAATAAAAATCTAGATGATATTAACAAACTGACCTTTGAGTTGGTGAGTATAAAAGTCAGTTCAAGGGTAACACATTGCAAAGGTTTCAGTGATTTGGCACCACATTTGCTAACTACATACATTGCACATGAGCTGTATCATTTATTATTATTCACAGACCTTATTAAAAATGTGTATACCTTCCTTCATAACAATGCATAAAACAATCTCACAGTTAGATAAAGTTCAATGGGGCAGTCATTTAGGCTTTCAGAATATATATATATTAAGTAGCTTAATGTAGCTTAATGTTTGTCTACCTTGTTGAGCTTGATGTAATAGTTTTTAGCCATATTTATGTCTATCTATTGTTACATATGTATATAGAAAGCAATGAAAAACAAAGTCAAAGTCAAATTCCTTGTATGTGTACACATAATGATTCAGATTATGAAAATCAAGATAAATTTGCCTTTTGAAAACAGAGCCAGGCCATTGCACCACATTATACATTAACTACATCATCCATCAACACCTTATTGAAAATGAAATGATTTTAGTGTTTGTTTAAGTAAGCACCATTTTGTTATTTTTCCAGTGGGAACATACTATACAGAATTAGTATATGGTATACAATTGAAACACAGGTCAGACTGTGTTGATATGGTGAGAAAACTCAGCTTCACTATCGACATGAAATGGCTGTGATTTATTTTTTCATGCAAGACAGGGTCTCAAAAGGTATTTGGTGAGGATTTAAAAAATACTGGTTAATTAAAAGGGTGTGTGTCTAAAACATAAATTAGATTTAAAAAGGGAAGAATAAGGCTTGTGCTGGACAGACACACATGGCATACATTACATCAAGGGGTTTGCTAATGAAATGCTAATCACAGGGGAAAGCACACTGTAGTGACACTGATTAGCCACTTCCTTTACCTCTAATTTACACACATTTTTTGTTGCAAGACCTTGATTTCTGGACTAAGTTGTAAGGATGAAAATCAGAGGGTAATTCACAATTTGATACAATTCTCTTTTGCACAATACTGCAAGTAAATCATGTGATTCATTATGATACCTCTGGAACTGAATACATTTTAATGAAACTATACTGTAGCCTATATCATGCCACTATATATATATATTGTTTCCACTGTGTTATTAAATACTTCTAATTTCATGGAATTTTATAGAGCACTAAGATGAAACAATCTGATTTTACATACAAACACGGCAACATGTTCATGTGCTCCATCATACAAATGTAAAATCATAAACTGACAAAAGGCTTCAGAGAGCAGAAGAGATGTCTGAATAGCTGCTTCTTGTTAACTCAAATCAAATTATTTTTATTGAGAAACTGCTTGAGAAGATAGCAACTTACTCTGTAAAGTCCATAGTCCAAATGGCAAACAGCAATACTTGGTACCAGTAAAATATTGCAAGAATGTGTGTTGATATATTGTCATATTATTTGTCCCAGGGCCCTTAGGGTGTTGTTTATCCCAATTATCAAGCTTTTGACATCACTTTGAGCAGTAATTATAGTTGTTAGTGCTATTAGCTTATTGTATGAAACTGCCACATAGTTAAAAATGTCTTCCCCAACCATAAAGTGTTCCACTGAAAGCAATCAAACGAACTAAAGTAAGAATACTGAGAAATGTGGTTTTATTTGATGTGTTTTTATTTAATTGGAACAAAAATATGATGGACTTGGTTTGCACCCGATTAATATTTTCTACAGATATTTTAGACTGGCCCCTGCAACTTTACAGCCTTCAAATTTGCATCAGAGAGCACCTCTCGCCTCCCAAAATGCATTGATAGTATACTTAAGACCACACTAATGACTATTTCAAAATACAGCAATAGGGAATTTTCAGTGATTTTTAATTCAACTGCCAATTTGGTCTCAATAGCAAATCTAAAGCCATAATGTTGACAGAGGAACCTACCATACACATACAAGTGCACTGTACACTGTGGCTGGACATTTGTGAAATTAATGTTGCATAGATATTTAATAGGTTAAGCCAGTGGTGGAGGAATTATTCAGATTTTTTATTTAAGTAAAGGTACCAATACCACACTGTAAAACATATTATTGATTATTGATTATGCATTAAGCAGCATTTTTCTCTTGTAGTTGGTTGAGGTGAAGCAAATTTTTATCTATGTTATATTGGGCTGCAACTAATTATTTTCATTATGGATTCATCTGCTGCTTGATCAATCCATTTATTTTATATCATAGTCACAATTAAACAGAGCTCAAAGTGACACCTTTAAATGTCTTGTTTTGTCCGACAAACAGTACAAATCTCAAAACGATTCTTTTTATTGCTATTAAAGACAAGGAATTTGAGAAGCTGATGTTTGGCATTTTGACTTAAACAATGAATCAGTTATCACAATAGTAGGTGATTTATATTTTGATAACTAACTAATTGTTAAGCTCAATTTCTATATACTGTTAGTAGTTTAATTTTTTACATTGCATCAAGTGTTTTTATATGTTTTGTATGTCAAATCTCGATTTGTAAAGGAATTAGTAACTATTGCTGTCAAATAATTGTAGTGGAGTACAATATTGCCCTCTGAAATGTAGTAGAAGTGTCAAGAAATGGAAATACTCAAGTAAAGTACAAATACCTCAAATTTGTACCTCAGTACAGTACTTGAGGAAATGTACTTAGTTACAGTCCACCACTGGGTAAAGCACCTTTCCTTCTTCTTACATACAACGTTGCTTTGTTGCTTTGCAATTTCAGAGAAATCTGGAAATATTAGAACAAGTCTTCATCACACTAATACCTTTTCTTAAACAAACAACCAACACTAAAGTTACTGCATTTGGCTAATTTGGTAGGAACTATTGTTATCTATCAGTTTCTCTAGGTTAAGTGACGCATACAAATTCCCACTGAGATAGCACTTGACCATCAGATTTCAGAGATACCTTGTCATGCACCAACATGTTAGTCAAGATTAATTTTTTACCTGAAAGTGGCACTAGGCAAAAGACAGGGGGTCACCAAGAATCATCATCTGGGCGCCATAAATATCCATTCAAAATGCTATGGTAATCTGATCAGTCTGGACCATATTGGTGGATGGACAGACACTGACACTGATAGTGGGTCAAAAGTACACAACTATATGACCCCAAATAAAAAAAACAAGTTTAAAGTAGTACAGGGACAAAGTGGAATCTCAAAAGTTTCAACAGTGACACTAGGGCTAGGGCATTTGAAAATGTTCAGTACCCAGCGCTTGTGCCTGAGTTTTGGTACAATACCAATATGATGCTATTTTCAGTACCTTAGTTTGAGGCACATAAACATGTTTTTCTACAAACCCTCTTTTTTTAAGTTACTAAAATATGCCAAACTTCTCAATCAGTGTGTAGATGATATTTGATAAGTTATGTAAACAAGTAAACAAGACTGAGAATCTAACAAAAAATTCAAGGCCAACATTTGACACTTGATAGTTTTCGATACCAATCCCTATTTGACACCAGAAGTGTGGGTCTCTGTAATTAATATTATAAAGAGTACGGTCTAGATCTGCTCTATAGGAAAAGCACAATGAGGTAACTTCTGTTATGAATTGGCGCTATATAAATAAAATTTAATTGAATTAAATTGTTGCAAGTTGCCTTACACAACCAGACTACATTTTGAAGGCACAGTTTTCGCTATTAGATCTGGAACATTGTTAGGTTGTAAAACAACCGCTCAAGAATCAATGCAGCCTAGTCAGGCATACAAAATGCAATTTGCTGTTTACCCAAACCCCCAAATGCCATCAATAGCTACTAAAACTATTAATTTTAGACATAAAATGATGCATAATTATGCCACTGTGTCACCTATTTCTTATCCCATATATATTCAGAAATACTTTTGGTGGATAGTTATGGAGAAATTTGCTGCTGCTGCTAAAACTGCTGCCATGTTTGTCCAGATGATAAATCAGAAGCAAAAGTAAATGACAGTCCAGCAAATACCTCCGTCCAGTCAGGAAAATTCATGTTAATGTGTAAATGGTTGAGAGAACTGTCAAGAATGTGTGGTATAGTCTTTTTGAAATTACAACTGTCTCAAGCTAATTCATCCATGGCGTGTTATGGTCTTACAATAAAATGGAAAATCCATGTATTTGGACTGATGCCTGGCAAATTTATTAATAAATTTAACCTTTCAATTAACCTAGTCATTTCCAGACAGGTCTCAAAGCTGGATGATCAGGGATCTATCACTGAATCCTCAACTGGAGAACACCCACTGATATATGGTGTCCATATGAGGACACTGAGGAACACAGAGCTGGTAGCAATCAATGTGTTGTCCAGTTGAAGATTTAAACCAATGGATTTATACATCAGTGTATACCATTTTGAAACATATAAATAATACTGTAGGCTAGGAAGCAGCAAATAGCAGCCCATGGGCTAAATCTGGCTCTCCACCAAAAATATTTGGGCCCCCAATGGAAAATAATATTTTACTGTTGGGCCTTGTAGACTATCAAAGCGAGAGGGGTTATTTCAGGTATCTAGTGTTCCAGAAATGAAAGTGCCGTTCGTTTTGTGCATAGATAATAGTAGGTGACTGGCAGTTGGAGCCCTTCCAAGCCTTGGATGGACATGAAACTCTCATGAATCATCAGTAGAAACGATGAGCAACTGTGTAAGAAAATATCCTTTAAAAAAAAAAAGTCAAAGGTACAAGCCAGTGTGCACAAAAACCTAAGGAAGCATTTCTGTAAGCAACATACTAACACTTAAAACTCTGTTAGGGTAATTGCTAAAGGCGAGTGAAAGATAAAAAAATGATGCTTTGTGGAAACCTGACAATACATTCAACAGTTAAAATCGGGTCATTTTTGATTATGGGTCAATATTGGATGAATTCAGCAGATATGATGCTGTGTTTTTTCCCCAATTGTAAAAACAAAGTGTTCTGAATTTGCTACTGCTCTGTTTGGCCTCTTCTCCATAGCAACGGCGGCTGAGGCTCATGGCTAATATTTAGAGTTATGCAGTGTATCTAACTGATTTCTGATTTTTCAAATCAGAAAATTTATGTCCATAACATAAACCTTTAGCATTTCTTATCCATACACAAAACTCCAGTGTTTCTATATTGAGGAACATTGAGGATATCAATAAAATAACTCTTAAATGGAAATTTACAGTGGTATACTTCCAGAAACAATTTCTCCTAATTTCTATTCTCTAGGGCTACAAAAAATTACACAAATGTACTCTCTAATCATCAATACCATCATGTGGAAAGCAAACTGATACTGTTTCTTGTTTTGTGCCATGTGCTAGGCTATTTCAATCGGTTAAGTCTAATAAACTTATCAGATGACTGGCAGATAAATCATCAAACACAAAACACAAATTTAATCCCTCACTATTATTTAACCAAAGAAGATTTGCATCTCACAAACACAAGTGACAGACAGAACAGTTTTATGTTACAAAGAATGCAATGATGACCCTGATGATGCCTTCAGGGTTATCTCGGCTTGGGCTTGAGATTTTTTTAACAGTGAGTCTGCATCACAAACTGGAGGTGTGGAGTTTGAAAGAAATTCAGGAGGCAGAGGGCGTCTAATGAAAAACACTGAAAAACAATGAAAATTGTAAGATCCAGTATATTTGGAGCTTGACCTATAGACCTGTTTCCGAACATCATCAGTGAGACGCACGTGGGGGGCAGAAAAATATTGAGAGATTATGAGGATATCAACATGTTAAGCTGTTTTTGTGCTTTAAACTGCACAAATAGCCAAAGTAATGGGTGGAAAATGTTCATTATCCCAAGAAAGATACCCACCGTTTAGCTCAGAGTGCGTAATTAGCCATTAGCTCCAGCCATCTGGTCAGCGCCCTGGATTTTATATGGTGCAAAGTACTGGAAGGTGTTGGACAGTCTGAGGACAGGTGAGGAAGTAAGGCTTGTTTTATGGTAAGACAGCTCACACTGTTATTGAAATGTGCGATTATTTGTCAGGCTCTGTGATCAGTGCTTTGGTGATCAGTCTTGGTGACACCAGTGGAAACTGATGGCTTTGGATGGAAAATACATCATGTTCAATGCTAACATTACTTGTGCAAGGGGGGCTTCTTTGCTCTTAACCCTTCTTTGCTTTGCCCGTTGATGTTTTGGGACAGTTCATAGAGCTAACTTTGTATAGTCTGTGTTAGCGTCATCGCTGCTCCTAGCTGCCATTTCTCACTGGAATTCCATGTTACAGTAGCTAGCTGACAAATGTCTATCAGAGTGTGGCATGTGGTAAAAAAGACAATTTGGAAATGCAAGGATGAGTACAAATTCACCTCTAAAAAGTATTTTTGTACTGGTTTCAAGCACATTGCTTTATTTCTAAATGCTGAAAATGTTCATTTATAAGCTATCGTGACACTGTGGTAATGGGTTTTCTACCCCCCAGCTGAGCATGCATCCTTGTAAACGGGAAACCCATCTATACTAGAAACTGAAAGTCAGTGTATCTCAGCCTCTGTTGCTTTCATTCTTCTTTAATCTGTCTCATATAAAAGTCCCCCAACTTTATAGACATGCAATACTAAATCCCTGGAGTAACCCTTTAAGGAGATACATGCACACTTTTTCTGACTTCTACCCCTGTTTTCATTAACCATTGTTCTTTTGCAGTTTTGAGAGAAACTTATTTTATCTGGAGTAGTAGGCCCTGGCTTTGATTGCAGCCTAGTTTGTCGTAATCAGTTGCTAATATCCGATCCCTCCACATCTGTAAATTACAGTATATTACAGGTCTAAGCTGGGCTACTGCCAGGCTTGCACCGAAGCATCAGCCAAATAGTTTTTATTTTTTAACAAATTAAAAAATATATATAATTCAAACAAACAGGAAAATGTAAAACATACGGGCCAGCTGTGTCTCGACTGCACCTGTTAAACTGCACTGAACTTTGGCCAAACCTAACTGCCAACCTCTACTGTAGGCTTGCTGCATATTTTTCACCAGACTTACTTTAAAACTTCTTATAAACAAAATTGAAATGACTCTATATTTATAGATTATGATGAAGATCCTGAATGGGTGGAAATATGCAACCACTTGACAAATAGTAAAGTAGAGGTCTTGATACACACAGGAGGACGTAACAGTCATCGAGAAGCTAAGACATGATGCTCGGTTGAGATACGACAGAAGAAGGATGTGAGAGAAGATGTATGGAGATCTGGGAGCTGCTGAATGAGTTCAGTTTAATTGTAATTCTGCTCTGTTTGCGTGTGTACACTATCATGAACACTTCATCACCCGCACCAATACCCCCAATATGTGTGTGTGTATTCACGCACACACAAACGTGCAAATCCATACACGCATACACACCCATACACAATCCTTACTGAAGACAAACATCCACATGAACGTGCAAGCAGTGCACATGTACAGCAACACACAATTATACAGCCTTGACAAACTACACACAGACACACACACACACAGTTCCAATAAAGGACACACACCCTCTTCCACAGCACACACTGACAGACACACACAGACACACACACCGCATTCATTTCCCTTTCATTCAGCACAGGCACATATTGTGCTGCTGTAACACACAGAGACACACACACATACACACACACACACAAATGCACACCATTTGAAGAGCTTGCTCCTAGCTCTCCCCGCACACACACACACACACACACACACCCCCCCCTCTATCTCTGTCAGACACACACACACATACACACACAAGCATACAGACACATACAGTCACACAAACACACACAAGTACACGCGCATTCCCTCCTACGCAGGCGCGCTCACACACACACACACACAAACACACACACATTCACTCTCGTTCCTTTAACACACACCCATGCACACATCTCCCTTGTACACCCCTCCCCCACTCTCACACACAGATACACACACACACACACACGTACATGTCCTCTCTCTCTCTCTCTCTCTCTTCCTTGCTCGCTCATTCACACTCTCACTCACTCACTCACTCTCACACACACACACATAAATACACACACACTCCCTCTCCTGCTCTGCTTCTCTCATTTACACACACACACACACACACACACACACACACGCCTGCGTAAACATTCACAGGCACACACACACACACACATTCTGTCTCCTACTTGCTCTTTCTCCCCTCCCTCTCTCTGTCTGTCTCCCTCTCTCTGTCTGTCTCCCTCTCTCTGTCTGTCTGTCTCTCCCGCTCTCACACACACACAATGCACACATTTTGTCTCCTGCTTGCTCTTTCTCCCCTCCCTCTCTGTCTCTCTTTCTCTCTCTCTGTCTGTCTCTCATAAACACACACACACTCTCTCTCTCCTTCTCTTTTTTCATCTCTCTCTCTCTCTCAGACACACATACACCTACATGCACACGAATGCGCAAGCACACACAGAGACACACAAACACAAAGACACACACCTATTTTCTCTCTGTCTCTTTCCCTCTGTAACACACACGCATATTTTCTCTCTTGCTTGCTGCACACACTCTCTCTCTCCCCCTCTCACACACACACACACACACACACACACACACACCTCCCCCCTCTTCCACAGGCATCCTGGCTGCCACTCTTTCCCTAACAACCACACACACACACAAACGAAAAGATGCACACACACAGGCACATATACATAAACACATATAAACAAACACGCACACACCCTTTTAGACACACACTCCACCCCTTTCGCTCAAACACACATCCTGTCTTTTCTTACAGTTAAACATAAACACACACACAATTTCACTGCTAATATTCAAACTCAACAATGTAAAATAAAACCCATTTATCCGCACATAATTTTTTCTTGCACCAAAAAACAAAACATCCTCCAATCCTTCAAACACGTCATCACCCCGACATTTGTGAACCAATCTGTTTTTAAGTCATACAGATACAAGAGACAACTCAAATTATAGCCAAGATCAATTTATTTCAACCCACTCACACACCCTCAGAAATACAGTCAATAATAAATAAAGTTTCAGACAAACATAAAAGACCGTACATTACTTTGATGTCATATTCACAATGCATCAACCGATGCTCTCTCCGTGATCTAAAATACATTTTATATTTTTGTAAGTTTAACATTTTTGACAAGTAATCATTTTGTCCTTAAATGAAAACAACAATATTTAGGCTGTGAGACAAAATGAAACTGAGGCTTGTGCTCTAGTGCTGGTCTATGCTTACGTCATTTTAAGCCCCTTTTAAACATAAAATAATGTGTAATGTGTCAATACTCAATTTACAAGGCAACATTTTCTGCTACATGGCTCAAGTTTGAGTTTCAAGTACAGGCAAAGTCAAGATTGCAGTGTTCTTACATATGAGAATTTTCAGTATAGTGTGCAAACCAATCACAAGGGAGAAGTAACAAAGAGAGTGATGCGCTTTGATCATGCAGGACATTTTGAAGCGGCAAGACTTGACTCAGTGGAGACACTTCTGCTAGCTACTTTTGTAAAATTGGCACGACATTGGTCCAAAGCTTATATCAGAGAACTGTCTTTCCAGACTAGGGATGGGTGATATACAATATTATCACGGATCGGGATAAAAAACACTCAAGATAAATTGATCGTGGAGAATTTCCATTATCTGGATAACCGTGACTTGGGATAATCGTGAATATCCTCACAAGTGACTTTTTTTTTTTTTTTTTTTTTTACTAAAAACAGGTCCAAAATAGGACAGTTTGACTCTATGCCACAATTCCAGTTTATCAGACTTTATTTTTGTTAAAGGATAATTACTGTATTTCTTCAGTCGGGGGTAAATTACATAGTCTGATTGGTGAAATTGTTGTCTGTACCATATGACATCATGGTTGAGAAGTGGAAAATAGAGCCTGATTTAAAAAATACAGGAATTATCATGTAAGAAATAACAGACTCAGACAATGTTGCTAATATTTTATTTATTTATGCAGGGGGACCTTTTGATTTATGATTACCTTGTTCAAGATTGTTTGTTTGATTTTCACTAAAAAGCTGTGTATCCTATCTGTGATGCAATAAAAATATTTGTCCCTTCACAAAATGTAAGGTTAAGTGATTCCAGTATGTTTTAGTGCCATTTTAAGAGTTTTAAGCATATTTTGATGATTATCGTGATAATAGCGTGAATCGCAATTAATTTTGCCAGGATAATCGTGACATGAAATTTTCACATCGTCCCATGCTTATTCCACACTGATAGCAAGTTAACAAGATGACCCTGTATAATATCCGTAACTTACAACATTGTAGAGCTGAAATGATTAGTCGATTAATCTGCCTGCAGAAAATTAATTAACACTTAATTTTTATGATTAATTGCTTGTTTAAGTAATTTTTCAGCAAAAATGCTCAGAACTTAGGCACTTGTTCCAGGTTCTAAAAATGAATATTTGCATTATTTTAGTCTTAAATGATAGTAAATGGAAAATCTTTTTTTATAAATCATTTTGGACCATTCGTCGGACAAAACAAGCAATTGAAATATGTCAACCTGGGCTCTGGGAAATTGTGATTTTTTCTATTTTTCACAATTTTCTGACATTTTATAGACAAAAATCTGTTTAAGAAAAATTAGGCATCAATCAATAAAATAATTGATTATAAATGATCATGCAAATATTAATTACTTGCAGCCCTACTACATTTCCTAGTCTTGTATCCCAGATGCCAAATATCAAGCAAGCATTGCTCTATCATATATAAAATCTTCTTCATAACGGAGGCCTACTGTATATTTAAAAGTCAGAAAGCCACTACTTAAACAGAGATGAACCAAGCAATGTTACAGATTCCATGTCTGAAAGGGACTTTACTGGAAAAGCTCAAGAGAAGATGGTTTTCATTCCAAAAGACAGATTTAATTTGAGACACCAAAGAGACTTTTGGACTACAGTGATGTAGGGACATACAAATCAAACTTGTCAGCCCAAAGATTAAATCTATCTTTGGTGTCTGGTCTCTTGTGTTAACATTTTATCGAGTGAAAAAGTGTATCCAGCAAGACAATCATTACACACATAAAGCCACATTTGCAGGATGGGGATTATTACTGCTTTACCAAAAACTCCAAAGATAAACAACAATGACAATTCATTTCAAGTACATCCAAACATTTGGTTGACCATCAGGGGTAATGGGGGTCAATCATACAGCCTTTACAATGTGAAAATCCCGCCATTGTCGTGACAACTCTACAGTATGATTGCTGCTTATAGACAGATGTGATGGTAACCTAATTCTCTCTTTGTGCTTTGAGCCATTTGTCTACAACTTGCTCTCTGCACCAGAGGTCAAAACAGAGGGCATGTAGGAGTGTAAAGGTGTGATTAACGCGAATTGCATTTTTTGCGCATTGGGATTACATTAAAAGTTAAGTTAATGCAAAGACGCGAATGAGGCAAACACGTGAAAATCGCGTCAATCGCGTATTTGAAAGTGAGTTAAAAATATTCAACTTGAGTGCAAAATTCGCGCATATCACGGAGGGTTTGCAGAGTGTTTTGTGGGAATGACTGGGCGGTAAACACAAATGATCTGGCGGTCAAACTAAGGCGAGTAATGTGAGGCAAATATTCAATTTGCGTTTGGTGTAAACACAGCTTAAGAAACGACACACATAAAGAAGACAAAAAAAAGTGTAAAAAAAGAAATTGTTATTAAAATAAATAAATCAATTGTATATATGCAAACAAAACATTTAGTTTGCCAGGAATGTAACCATGGTGATGTACTTCCTGTAATCTGCAGGAAGAAGACAGACTAAAAATTACTATCTTGTGTAGTTCAGTTCATGACTGACAAATGATATCTGTGACACAAACAGAAAAACGGAGGGCTATAATATGAAGCCATTGTAACCTGTAACTACTCAGTTGCTAATATACAGGCTCTGAGGCTGCATTCAGACCAACAATAGCACTGCGTCAAAGATATGCAGCCTCATTAACTTCAGTGAGACCAATGCATTGGCTCAGTAGTCCTAGTATTGGTGGAATACTCTGTAACAAGTACAGCGAAATTTTAGTATTTACCTTGCAATGGTCGAGACAGAGACTAAAATAATTGCCACAGTGAAATACTGCCACATACTACAGTTTTGTGTCTGATAATCCTTTAAACTAATGGATGTGTTATTCAAACTGGACTTCCTGGCTCATACTTAATCTTCTCCTGTAGCACCTGTAGCAACATACTTGCATTTTTTTTAACCCACTGTTATTTTTAGTCAAATTTGGCCTAACTTCTCTAGTCTTTGACCGTTCCTGGTCTGTGGCCAACTGAGCCAGAAAATCCTTTTGGAAAAAAAACATGTTTTCTATGATTTATGCGCTGCGTAGCTCATCATCAGAGTCGATGAAAAAGAGCATGAGGAAAGATAGTACATCCATATACAGAACAGCAAATGCAACACATGTATTATTGCATTTACAGTACATCGCATTAAAAGTGCTGCACTCCAAAGCATTATTAGATATTTAAGATGCATTTGTACTGTATGATGTATTTTCATCCTGCATTTAGTGCATGCATAACAGATGGAGTGAATGACTTTTCGCACATGTAGCACAGTAGCTCTTATTTTCTTAGGGTTTACATTTCATCTTTGGCGTTACACATTGCGACTCAGATCAAACGATGAACTGCATTCACGTTGCCTTCCAGTAACAATATTCAGTTTTCAGAAGCCTGAAAACAGTTTGGAGTGCCCTGTTTCACTCAAATCTCACACAGGTTTGTTTGTTCCCAGTGCACCTACCAACAGTTTATCAACATACCTTATCAACCTAGTATTAAATACAGCCTGTGACAAGGAAAATATTAAATAAATAAAATCTGCAGCCATTTAAAGTTAAACTGCAAAATTACCATAATGCTAAATGCATAATCCTAAAGATTTCAACACTACAAAAGGTTTGCTTGCTTTTTCCTCAAAAACCTATATTTTCTTCCAACACACCCCATTATCATGGATCGTATTGGTTATCTAGGCAAGACTTCTATATGTAGGATTCAGTCCCATTTACAGTATCTTCTATTTTTCTAAGCCTGAAGCTTCATGCATCATTAAGACAATCTACTATCTACAATGCTAATTTAATTAGTATTGCAGCCCAGGTTAGACTAATTGTTGAGGGCCATTTTTGATTAATTTCTCTGTTCTGATCACAATTCTTTTAACTTTCTTAAACAACCAATCTACTACAAGTTAACTTATCAACTATATGTTGATTATTGCAGTGCAAGCTGCAACTGCCCAACTGATAGATAATGGATCACTTGACAGACACAAATCCTGTCAAACCCAGTCAAAATGGGATATGTGCCTTAAAACATTTCTGCATATTGACCATTGTAATGTAGAACATTATTTTTGTTCCCTTCTTGCTGGGCTTTTTAACATGACCTGGTGATTAAAAAAAATTATGAAAAACTCTCAAACTTTATCAATAAGAAGGAAATGTAGTTTTCTGTTAAACACTTCAAATCAGTATCACAAATAAATGAATGAATTCATGAAAAATGTCTTTCATCACTTAAGTTAGCAGACTTCTTCTATTTACGTTGTATTTCCACTACTCTCCCTGCTTATGTGCCCATTTGTATGCCCATCAGTTTGGACTATCGATGTTGCGGTTGCACCACACTTGTTGCTTCCTAAACCCTGTGACATGATTTTACATGATTCCATTGCTAATAAAGTGCCCTAAAAACATAACAAAACTATAAGAACACAGGATAATTTGACATAAGCATTAGTGAGGAAAATCAAGAAAGAAAGAAGGAACACATCTATGTAATGGCACTGTGTAAACACTAGAGGGTGCTGTTACACAGATTTCTTTTCATCTTCATACACTGAATATCCCCAGATGATAATCTATGTGGAATGATTTACAGCCACAGTATACAAAACTACACACATCAGAGCTACAGACTGGTGATGGCATGAATTCAAATGTTCTCATTTTCATCAGAATGTGCCCCTTGCTGACTGCTTCCTCTGTCAGCTGCAAGGGATCCTGGCAGTATATCTTATATAATAACTTTAGCTGTATCAAGGGAGTGCATGCATGAGAAAAACCATGGATATTAGTTTGATGTTAGCAGGTGAGAAAAGTAGCAACATTTTCATTTGCATTTTGAGTCTGCGTTAATCATGTTATGTTTCTCAATACCAAAATGTGAAAGAAAGAAAGAAAGTGAGAAACTCTGAGAACTCTGTATCTTAACTCTGAATCTAGATGCATTGTTGGATTTCATCTTAAAAAAAGGTAAACAATAAATATAAAGTTGTATTAAACTCTGCCATACTTAAAATAATCTTGTTCCAACAAATGTTGTTATTAGCTATGATAAACATGGTTATTGTCTATTGCTCCCTCTCTGTCTAAGGCCTCTGTTCATGTAAAGGGGCCTTCGTGCCCTAAAAATAACCCAACTCACTCATCTCCCTGTCTCAGTAGGGATCTGTCTCTCTCTTTCAGCTATTTTCACTCATCTCTTTCTTTTTCTCTCCATACATGTCGGTTTCTCACTTTGGCCCCGTCTGAACACCTTATTTCATCTTTCATTCCCTTCACCCACCTCTTTATGTCTCTCCTTAACTGCTTTCCTCTCTCATTATTCCTGTTCACCCACACACACTCCTCACGTCTCCATCTCATCTCCTCGTGCTCCGCGTGCTCCTCGTGCTCCTGACTCGCGTGGTCCTTCCCCGCTCCTTAGCAATCACCGACGGCAGGGCTTGCAAGGTGGTGATGGCCGTCTTGGTCCAGTAGTCCACCTCTTTGAAGATCCGGTATACCCAAAGCTTCAGCTCAAACAGAGTGGTCGGACCATCTAACTGCCAATAAGAAGGGGAGAGATCAGCAAGTTCTGCCTTAATTTCTGTCTGGCACTTTCACCATCATCATAACACCTCTGTCGACATCAGCACCTACCTCCAAACCCGCCGAGCTGGGAGTCAGGACTGCTGTGCCGTCAACAGCTTTAAGGAGTTCTCCAGTGTTGATTAAGAGCAGCGACAGTCTGTCCTTCACCATCTTCCTCTGGGTCTCATATTCACCCTTATTCCCACCGCCCAGTTGCTCTTCCTCTTTGGCGATGGCGCTCTCCAGCAAGCTGCGGCACTGTAGCAGAGCCGAGTGGAGACGCCAGAGCTTGTCCCTGGTGTCCAGCTGGGAGGAAGGAGGAGGGACGGACACCAGACGACCGTCAGCCACCATAACATCTGCAGTGAAACTCTCCTTCTTTCTCTTGAGGAGGAAAGAGAGAAAGCAAAGAGGGTGGAAATTAAGAACATAAGTGAGATTTGGGAAGGCATTAATAAGGAAAAGGAAGAAGAGTTGGAAAGTGAAGTGCATAAGTTGAAGACTGAGGAATGCTTTCTATCAAGTACTAACCACATTGACGTCACTGTTGACAGCAATTTATTGAAGATCATTGTGAGGCAACAGAGATTTGCTCCTAATGCGATAGGAATTTGTTCAAGGTCAGTCATTCAGAGTTAGATGAGAAGAGCAATACCTCTCTCATGTCTGTACGATAAATACGTACTTACAGCCAGCAGGTGATTAGCTTAGCTTAGCGTGAAGACTGAAAATGGGGGAAACAGCTAGCCTGGCTAACCACAAATTGTAGTTTTTACACTTCATTTTTTGTGCGGATTAAATAAAGGAGATATAACGTTTTGATTAGTGAGCTTTAGAGGTGCTAGTAGGCAATTTTTGTTATCTCAGGACAGAGCCTGGCTAGCTGCTTCTCCCTGTTTCCAGTCTTTATGCTAAGCTAAGCTAACCGGCTGCTGGCAGTGGCTTCAGTTACCATACAGACATGAGAGTGGTACCAATCTTCTCATCTAACTATCAGCAAAAAAAGTAAATAGGCATATTTCCCAAAATGTCGAACTATTCCTTTAACATTAATATAAAATCAACACTGTATAATCTACCTTTGGTAAACAGCACATAACAAAGATAGCACCTTTGCATTGTCAGAGCTACAGTATGAAAAAACGTTGACAGGTCACTTTACAGGCATGGTTATATCTGGCATCAGCTTTAGTACTTGAGTGAGTTGTGAATCCCAGAGGCCTCCTTGTGACATTATACTGAGGCGTTAATGTTGAACCCTGAATGCAAGTTAGTACCAGAGTGACAGAGCGGCCTAATGTGACCTGTATGCTCTGAGAGTCGAGGGGAAGTTAATGTTTACTGCTCAGCCTGCAGAATAAATATGATTCAGGCAGTTATGGATATCCCAGGAAGTGATACTGTAACCAGAAGCAATATTCTGGTGGATCACTGTGAATAATGATAACGTGGTAAGCTCTGAAAATGATTTACGAGGTATCAAACGGATGTTGCAAATGAGTGTTTTCCCACCCAATGAATAGGCAAGGGACAGCCCGCCTGGAAAAAACATTACTCTGCCTGAAAAATATTCAATCTGCATTCGATTCATTTGACACCTATGTGCCATAGTCTAAACTAAATCATATTTCAGAGACAATTCCTCCCAGCCAGGGAGAGAAAAAACAGGGGAGACGAATGTACATACATTTCTGTATGACAGGTTAAGACATATCTTATCACTTCATAGTGTGTTCACTGGAATATTTCCAAAAGGAAACTATGCCCACAAAGTCAGTGATGAGTGTGCATACAAAAACTGTGTCAGAGAGAAGAAAATTGAAGAAGGCATGAAGGATAGAAGAAGGAAGGGTCAAATCCTGGGGAGTGAAGTGGATGAAGTTATATGCCAGGCCGCTCCCTTGCTCCTGGCGAGACACATGAAAGAAACGAAGGATGAGGCGGTGAACTGGCAGGAAACCAAGAACTTCTAATAACCAGTAGCTCTCACACCTATAGGCAAAGAGGCGCAGGCTTGTGGAAAAGAGACGAAGACTTCGTGCCCAGGCATTGATGAGTTTGTGCCAGAAAAAACGCCCACCTCTGTCATTCCAAGTTCACCCCCTCCTCTCTGCATTCCTACCCCCTGCGGTCCATAATTTCTTTCTCTTTCACACACACACACACACACACTCCTCCTTATCTTGCTTTTGCACGCATCCCTTTCATGTTGTTTCTTGTTCTCTCTCTCCCACTCTCTCTCTCTCTCACAGCATACACACTTTGTCCATGTACTTCTTTCAAACACACACACACACACACACACACAGTAACATGCACACAAAGTTACAGACATGCATGCGCGCACACACACACGCAGGAAAAAAATCTATTAATTTTCCATTTAACCTTGGCCTATTTCTCACTCTCCTTTACCCACACACATTTTGCTCTCAGTCTTCAGCTCTGGACTCTGTGATACTGTGTACTGCTGGCAGGTTGCAGCCAGTGGAAACAATAAGCTCCTCTACTCACATAAAGTTCCAGTAAGATGGAGCACTCATGGTGCAGCTGCTCGGCTATAGCAGCAGCCCGGGCCGCGTTGGTCCTGCTCAGATCCGAGCCGGTCATGCCTCTAGTCCGCCTGTCTGCCATTGGACCTCCAGCTGCCTCTCCCGAGAAGACACACGCGCACTTGGAGCAGCAGAGCAACAGGCCGGCTCCCTAATATATGCCCGTGTAAGCCTGCCTCATGCCGACAACGCCACGGTTCATGGTTCACTTCAGCCTGCCCTTCCGCTCCCCTTTGGTGAAACTCAGCGCGGTGTTAATCGGAGCCAGAGCTCTCTTAGGTTTCGGTAAAACGAATTTCCCAGTTTGTCTGACCTTGGCTGCTCACTGTTACTTACTTATGTTACAGAGTTTGTGGCCAACTCTCCGCCCTTTCCCCCGGGAACCTGATGCCAGGCAGGAGGAATTTAACGGGACAAGCTGAGGCGGAGCCGGAGGGAAGAGCTCATCAACTTATTCAAGAAGGGGGGCTTATCTGATTTACTGGTAGTGACCAAAGCAAAAATGGTCTAAATTTAAGTAGGATTTTGTCTGGACCTATTTCAGTCTGCTTCGGTACGTGCATGAGAAAAGTATACAAAGATCACAGCAAAACCACAAGTCTCTATAGGGATAATACCGGTAGTAAGAAGAACAAAGTAGGCTACCCTACATTTACTCAAGTAGCCTTTGGGGTAGCCGGCTACCTCTCCTTCACTTATCTATATCTCCGCTTTATGCTACTTTACTTTATAAAATATGATTGTTATAGATTAAACTTCCCAAAAGTATATAAAGCAGTTCAACCTCACCAAAACTAAAGTACTGCTTAGGTCTACATGTTAATGCATGCATCAATAATAATGATCCAGTAGCCTAATATAATAATATAACATTAAATGCGTTTGATACTACAATTAATTTTGAAGTAATATTTTAAATGCAGGACTTTTACTTGTAATGACGTTTTTTCATAACGTGGTATTGCTACACTATAAAACCCTACTGTACCATGCCAAACTGTAAATGAACTGCAAATAACAATAAAGGACTATTATGGTGATTTCATCTATGTATTCTCTTCTCTCAGTGTTAATGTCAGCAAAGATGAGAAGCCTGCAGTGGCTTTTAGTTTGGAATAAATGTATAAATAACTGCATATGATGGACCCTCTCGTGGTAGCCCTTTTTACTTGTCATAGAAGAAAAGCAGCAGGTGAAAACATTGACATCAATGATGGGTTTGTTCCATTTAGACTGCCAGGAAGACATGTCAACAAGCCAACATGCAGTTGCCAGAACCCTGGCACATGCAGGCACACATAAATGGAATGCAGCCACTACAAATGTTGGCTGTTAGTTATGCCTGTGTTTGACAAGTCAGCATACCTCTCTGGACAAATGTCCACTTGGATTTTGCTATTAAACTTGTTTTAAACATCAATACTTAAGAGCAGGAAACAATCAATAAGGCATCCTGGGGCACATCAAATTAATTACAGAGACCCAACAAATCCCAACAAATGTGTTATAATACAACACAATAAACACTACTATGGTATCTAATCATTACAATAAAGCCAGTTAATAGGTAAAATCATAACTGGTCAAAACGTCATATTAACTTGGAGGCTTTCATTTTAACTTCAGTGGTTAAGTCATGTAACAGCCATATGGAAAATATGTTATTAAAAACAACTTGAAAGTGAGCTTCTAAGGATAGACTGTGTTATATGCTATGCAGATTGTAAATCATTTAAGGCAAATTTGTAATGTGTAATTTGGGGTTGTATATTACAGAACTTACCTGACTTGCTCCACATATGCCTACAGTGTCTTGATATACATGCCAATACACTGTCTTTATTCAGAATATGTTACATGATGAATATGAGAATATATTACAAAATATAAGGACTGTTCGCCACTTATTTTTCTAATATAAGAAAAGAAACAAGAAGTTATTCAAAAACATCTACAAACATATACAAAAACATATTCAACAAAGTTAAAAGAGCCAAAAAACAGGACAAAAGGGAAACAGAACCAAGAAGGAACGGTGTCTCCATTCCTTATGTATCTGGACTGTCTGAAAAACTACAAAGGATCTTTAGACAGCACGATGTTCCTGTCTTCTTTAAACCAGGCAACACTTTAAGACAGAAACTCGTTCATCCTAAGGACAAGATGCCCACACAAAAACAGAGCAATGTAGTTTATTCAATTCAGTGCAGTGAGGAAAACTGCAAACAACGGTACATAGGCGAAACCAAACAGCCACTTCACAAAAGACTTTATCAGCACAGACGACACGCAAACTCAGGATTACAGAGCGCCGTGCATTTGCATCCAAAAGCTACAAACCACACATTTGAAGACAGTGAGGTGAAGATTCTAAGTAGAGAGAAGACTTGGTTTGAAAGGGGTGTCAAAGAAGCCATTTTGGTGAAAAAAGAAAACTCCTCTTTGAACAGAAATGATGGTCTGAGATTCAACTTGCCAACCGTTTACCACAGTGTATTAACACCTTGGTCAAGCCAATCATATGCTAATCAGGTACTTAACAGTGATGAGGCAGGTGCAGCCAGAAAACAATAGACCTGATTACTGATTACTGGGCCATCATGGAAACAATGAGGTCAGTTTCAGGTGAAACTAGGCAGGGTAATCAGCAGAAACTCAGGAAGACTCCTTCCTGAGGGCATGGCTTAAGTAACACAGAGTAGCTTAAATTTCTGAGTTCTCGGACCATTTTTGACAATTGAGAATGACTTCCGAATGGGAGCCTAAACGTCTTGATTCTGAAAACAGTGTCCAGATGACTACGACTGAAACCTTTTCTACGATATTCCACAATGCATTACAAAAATTATCAACCACTAATGACCAACAACCTCTAGTGACAATATATTATATCCCTATACATAAAAGAAAATATACAGGATTCAATGTTTGTGGTTCGGTAATGATTTAGGGTGTAATGCCACGCCTGTCCTGCAGGTGTCAGTGCAGGCGCCTGTAATGTAAACACGGCGCATCGGCTAAATGACAGCAGCTAATGTTACTGGAAACGACGTTTCTTAAGAGGAAATGGGAATGACTAAAAAATGTCGCGCTGTATTATGTTAATATAGTCAACTGTTTGCTATAAGATTCTTGCTATCCAGGAACAGTATTAGCGCGCTTTCATTTTGAGACCAAGCTAACCAGCTAGCTAGCTTAGCGTCTGATTTTAAAGGTATGAACTCTCTGGTTGGCTACGGAGTGTCCTCGGAGTCCGACAGCGATGGGGATGTAGAGGATGTAAACAACGGTGGAGTTGGGTAAGTATTGAAAAAAACATATATCACAAAACACAGATTGTCAGATAATTGTAAATAGTATTGCGCTAGCTTACACAGGCTGTTAACCTCTCGTGTAATTGTTATTCTCCGTCTCTCTGCACCTTTTCTACCTTCAAGTTCTGTTAAGGAGATGGGTGATGAGGCATCAGCTGTCAAAAGGACCCGCAACTTCTTGCTGGCGCCTGGTTCAGCTTCCAGTGAATCAGAACCAGAGGAAGAGGACCCAGAGCCGTCTTCATCACCACCACATCCCCAAGCACCAGCATCTTCTGGAGCCTGCCAACCTACCCTGCCTGCTCCTTCCCTGGGCTCCCTCACCTCCAATAAACTACCTCCTCCATCTCTGAATACTTGTTCTGACAGCGGTGTGTTTGCCAACCCTTTCAAGGCTCAGGCAGATCAGAAGCTCAGCGCCTTGCAGAAACACGTCCCCCTCACAGTGCAGGCCAAACCCTCCCAGATAGGAGGCAAGAGGATGTGTGTGTCATACAGGAAAGATGGACGGTGCAGGTTTGGGATCAAATGCAAGTTTGCTCATGACAGTGACCTCCAGACCCCAGTCACCCCCACTGACTGTCATCCACCTGTGAGTGAAGAAACACCAGTGTCAGATCAAGTTGAGCTCCATGCAGGTGGCTCAGGTGAGGAGACAAAAGAGGAAGAGTCAGGATGGCAGCAAGGGAAGAAGAGGAGGGTTGGACTGAGTAACACTTTGATTCCTCCTAAACGAGCTATGAAGCAGTATGCCATGCATAGGGACAGAGAGCGGCTTAACATGTCCTGATCGATGTTATATGAGCTATTACACTGTCATAAAGCAATAATAGTGGGATGAAATATGTTCTCTCAGCATGTGTGTATGTTGTAGAAATTGTGTACTGTCCATTGTAGGATCAATTAATGATGACTCAGGTATATAGTTACATTACATCTGGTAGTTGCTTTTATCCAAAGCGACATACGTTTTTATTCCCCACAAACGTTGAGAGCAATTTGTGGTTCTTGCTCAAGGACATTTTGACATGTGTACAGAAGGAGCTGGGGATTTAACCACCAACCATACTATTAATGGTTGACCCCTCTACCAACTAAAGCTGTCAGCATACAGCTGTCCCATTTGAAGAGATCGTTTGTTTGCATTTCCCCCCAAAATTATGTTCTCACTCTGTCAGTGAATACACTTTGGATAAATGTTAAGACATTTATTTACATCATATAAATGAACAGTTCCTGTGTTTGCGCTACCACACATCCTAAATCACAAATCAGAGAGGTGCAGATTTAGTATTGACATACGTACCAAGGTTTCTACATAGCCTTGCTTATTAATTACCTTACACTTCAAAGGTTATTGACACAATTTGAGTTTGTCTAATTCAGTGACTTGCTGTTATTTTATGGGTTCATATGTGATTTACAATGTCCAAGGTCACCTTTTGGCTGCCTATAATAGAGGACTTTTGTGAGTAGTGCATACATTATACGGGGTATTATTCCTTCTAAGTCTACCACCAGCCAAGCTTAACAAACATCTGCACAGATGTCATTGAAACAATTTAATGACACTGCCAACATCACTAAAATATGCATATTGTGTGATATTTTTTTTTTTATTTTTTTTTTACAGGCCTGTGAAACATCTTTTTTCCAGGTTTTGAAATGTGTCTCATTTAGATTGTTTTCAGTTCTATTTTCTTTTAACCTTGCCAAATAAAGGCTTTACAGTAGATCTGGACAACAAATGAAAAAATAGCTGCCTGTTCATTTAAACAGAATTTACTCACCCCGTACATATTGGAGTCTGTTTATAGCTTTCTAATGTGTGTTTTGAGTTAATTCATAATATAAATAGAGTTGATTTGTTCCAGTAGGAACCTTTATGCCACACACTAGGCATTTGATGTGCTGTATATTACGAAGAGGTATGCTATATTATTGCATAATAGCAACAGCATTGCAACATAACCTCAGCATCAATACACACACTCACATAAAAGTTTAGTTAAGTTTACATGACTTATGTACAAAGGCAACAACTTACACATACCGACACATACATATGTTTCCCTGATACAGATATTCTAAAAAGCTACCAAATATGACTATGAGTGAACAGTAAATAATATATTGGTGAGCCTACATTTACCTCAAACATTGTAATACAGTATATTAGGTCACTGGTGACATAATCTGCCTCTATCTTCTGTTTTGTGTGCACTTTCCTTGTTTTACATGAGGGCCTGCTGCACATGTCTCTCATTGCTGTCCGACAGAACGTCCCCTTGTCCCGTCTGCTCCCAGACCACACCGTCTGCCCCCACAGCTTCTGTCTGCTGAAGGCAACTGACTGACGGAGAGGAGGACGAGAGCACCGGATTGTCCAGAATAAAGCTGCCCCCGTTGGTGGAGGCTGGATCCTGGGACTGGGGATGGGGTTGGGATGGGGACAGGAGAGGAGGGCTCGGGGTGGCTGTCTGCAGGGTCTGAAGCTGCTGAGAAGTCGCTAGAATGGGGATCTGCTGAATGTGGGTCTGAGATTGGCTGACCGGCTGGAAGGTCATTTGAAGGATTTGTGTCTGCCCCTGGCTCTGCTGCTGGGAGGAATATGACTGAAGAGGCTGGAGCTGGGGTTGATGCTGTGTCACCACTGAGCTGGAATGGAGGGTCAGTTGTTGGATTTGGGGCTGCTGCGGCTGCTGAGCGGCCTGCACAAACTGGACGGGCATCTGGAGCTGGAGGTGAGTCTGCTGCTGGTTGTCAGCTGGCGAAGGGGGGTCGATGGGGGACAGGGCAATCGTCACTGGCACCTGCATGGTATGAAGGCTCTGGTCTTGTCCCAGTAAAACCACCTGGTGACTCACTTGTTGGGTCACGTGACCCATCTGGGACACCTGAGCCACTTGCTGCCCAACTTGCCCTTCCTGGCTCAGCTGGTCCATCTGCCCATCCTGCCCTACTTGGCTCACGTCCAGACTGGTGACCTCTGCTTGCATGGGGTTTCCTGGCAGCTCCAGCAGGGAGGCGGGGGTTGTGATGAGGGCTCCAGCGTTGGCTGCCAGCGCCTCAGCGATTAGCACCTCGGGGTGACTCTTGGCCTTATGGGCCA
The DNA here is from genome assembly GCF_020085105.1 of Siniperca chuatsi. Lineage (NCBI taxonomy): Eukaryota > Metazoa > Chordata > Actinopteri > Centrarchiformes > Sinipercidae > Siniperca > Siniperca chuatsi. The sequence goes on from NC_058044.1 coordinate 15,553,066, forward strand.
CTACACAGTCCTTCTTCTCAAACTTCTTGCCACAAATGGAGCAGGAGAACTGATAGGTGGCATCAGCATCGTGCTTCTTCATGTGCCAGTTTAGAGATGCCTTCTGACGACACGTGAAGCCACAGATTTCACACCTATGGGAAAACATTTTGAGAAAATGCATTTAAGTAATCCCAGAAAATTTAAGAGAATTAATAAATGTCCAAACGAAGAGAGCAAAAATTGTGAACTGAGAAGTACTAACTGTAGGGGTTTCTCTCCTGTGTGAATCATGCGGTGCACAGCCAGGTTGTGGGAGCTCTTAAAGGCACGAGCACAGAACTCACAGATGTAGTCCCTCTGGTCTAGAATCACAAAACACTCAAATACAGATGTGTTCTCCATATACTTTCATTATTAATTATAACAAGAAATGGTCAGACACAGATCAAAGCTAATGCATGTTTTATGTAAAGAATTTATGTGTACCTGTGTGGTGCTTTGCATGACGCAGCAGCTGCTTCTGTAGTCGGAAAAGCCTTCCACAAGACGGGTGAGGACATACATACTTCTTCTTGAGCAAGTGCTGGTACTTTATATGGTGCTGGTGTGCAAAACAAAGAAAACATTAAGAAATGGATCATCACTAACAGGAGGATGGAGGGGCTAGCAGACTGAAAGCTGAACTGAAAAAAGGTGTAAAGTTGCTGCTCAGATGTTTTCATTTCATTGAGGTTTTGACAGTGTGAACCTTTGCGTAAATATGGAGAAGTTTTCTATCTTTACAGGTTATCGACTTTGACAATCAGCATGTATGGTCAAATCGTCAAAAGAAATGTAATTTATTGGTAGTATCTGTACATATTGTGCAGATCACATTATTCCTTCTGTACTGAACATTTTATCAGAATTATGTTGGTATCCCCAGATACGTAGTTTAGAGTGACAGATGTAAATAACCCTCAGTAGGATTGTGAGGCTGCTGTGACAGACCTGTAGGTAGCGAGGATGAGCCAGGACTGTCCCACATCCTTCCATTTCACAGCGCACATACTGCACCGGGGGCTTCTTCCTGTGTGAGTGAAGCACATGTCATTGCAATGTCACAACACCGAAACCAAATATTAAACGGAACTCAGAGTCCTCAGTAATATCCCACATATCCAAATTTGTTGCTCACTATGTCAATCATCAGTCCCTACTATATCAAATTATAAAATTCAGATTATGACGCCTTAAAAACAGGCATCAACTTCACCTTCTCTTTGGCAGCCGTGGGGTTTTATCATCTTTTTTCCGCCGGCCTCTCCTAACACAGAAGGAAAAGAAAAAAAAACTAAACTAAATTGGGTTGCAATGGAAAATCAAAGCCTTGTTCCATTATGTGGTGAATACAAAGCCATTTTGAAAAGGAGTTTGCTCACATTACATTCAGATTGAAGCTGGAATAATAGTCACAGGAAGAATTGCTTAGTGTTTCACATGCAAAGTTTTAAAAAGAGTAAAAGCACAAGTGTAGCTCCTTAGACATACATGCAATGTCAATCTGTCTATTGACATCTTGTTACACATCGACTGGTACTGCTTACTTCCTTGGTCCATCCGGGTCCTCCACTATTTCTTCTTCTAGCTTTACTTCCTCTTCCACACTCTCCAAGTTGTCCGAACCTTCTATTTTTATCTCAGCAACCTCTTTCTCTTTTTTAGGTGCCCTCTCTTTCTCTTTCTTCTCCTTCTGTCTAGGAGGAGCTTTGCGCTTTGGTTTAGGGGCATCCCTGAGAAGAAAAAAAAAAGGAGAGAGAAATATTAAAACAAAACGAAAAATATGGTGCTTATGTCTAATCATGTCAGACACAGACAAAGACACACACACACCTTTCCGCCCTTGGGTTGTAGCTCTGGTCATTTAGGTCATCTCTAAAAGGGACATCTTCATCACTGCTGAGGCCCTCCTCCTCCTCTACACCACTGAAAGCAAAACAACAAATCACTTGAAACAGAATTCCCCACTTTCTGCGGAGTCAAGTGAATGCACTTGAGATAAGTGTACCTCTGGTTCTGTGGCTGGTAGCTGAGGCCGCGTGGGTCATCGTGAAATGAAAAGTCTTCATCGTCCAAGACTGGTTCAGCAACATCCTTTCTTTCGTCCTCTTTCTTTTTACTGAGACAGCATAAGCATAAAACACAGCGGTCATCAAAACACAGCAAAAGCTCTCACTTAGTCACACACTTTCACGATATACAACTAAGGCAGAACACTTAAAAAGCCATGAGCTCAGTGGGCCATCAATATCAGAACAAGATATATGCTTGTGATATACGATATATATGCAGCCTCTCTATTGTTAAAGTTAATTTTTATCTTTTTTTTTTAAACATTTTAAAATGTTCCAACCACACAGAGTCAGAGCAAGTAAATATATATACCTACCTGATCTCTGTGTTACTGGTTGTAAAACCCTGAGTGTGTCAAAGACAAGACTAGACAAAATCAGTCAGTTCCCCCAATTCACAAAAAGCAAACTTTCCCACTTTCAACTACTTAAAAAAACTGAAACTATCTGCATGTCTGGATGCCACAATGAATAACTGGGAATTTTTTTTTTTTTTTGGAAAGTGACTCTTTAATTTATATTTTAACCGCCACATATTACACCATTTTGTAAAAGAATACAACTCCAGCACTGAGTGAAACCCTTAACGCTTGCAATGTTTTACCTAAAAGGGCCAAGAATATACTTACATTTCATACTTCTCTTTATTGTTTACTTCTTTTACTGCTGCATGACAAACAGAGAACGAAAGACATCATGAGTTTGAAGAAGGCAATAAAAGCACACTTAGCCACTAGAACCTTCAATTTGACATATATGTACACATTTGTATAAATGATGCAAAATGGGAAAAGGCATGAATGCATAAAACAAAAAAACATTTTTATTGTAGTCTACTGCGTTCTCTCTAAGTGAGTTATTGGAAGTAGAAGGGAGGGACCACCAAGATATTTTACTCTAAAGGCAGCACTGATCCCATTAGTTACACTGAAAATTCATAATCACAACCATCCCATACCAACTAAATAAGATGTCACTGAAAGTTTTCTATAAAATAAATAATATCCTGAAGAACAGTAGTGAGCATGATGCTTCTGCGTGCTGTGCGATTTCATTTGGGAATTATAGGCCCACATGCTGAACCATTGTAGCTCACTGTCAACAGGTTGCTCACCAGCTGGATTCTCCATTCCAGGTTCAGTCTTACACACAGGCTTGGCAGAGCCGCGGACAACCCTGCCAGACGGGGGCTTGGCACGAGTCTGGGCTGGGGGGCGTCTGGAGGGAGGAGCTGGAATGAGGGAGCAGAAGCATGCCATCAAACATACTGTATGCCATGAGGTGTGGTACGGCCATATGCAGACACAACCACACACACACATTTCTGTCTGAAATACACATATAATCCTCTTGCACATATAAAGATTAAGATTTAACTTAAATGTAGATTTAGAAAGATAGATATCAAAGAGTTTTCCCCCCAACATTTCTCTGATTACCTTGAGCATCTGTGGCAGGTTTCTTGGGGTCCTCTGAGCTGCAGAAAGGAGGGAAAAAACACTGAGATCTGACATTTTCTCTACCTGCAGAGTGACATGCCATCATTCATGATATCTCTAATACAACAATGCATTTAGAAGTTATAAAAATATGACAATATGTAAAGCCAGGTAAGTTTTACTCCACCCTCCCCATGCAGAGCTGTAGAAAGGGGACGAGCTATGGTGAAGGCGTGCTTTTGACAGGAACTGACCCCACCGACACAAACACACAAGTTAAAAGTCTAGACAGGCTCATTATAAACAAATGTAGTTGTCTATTAGCTAGGACTGTTCAATTAAAAACTTACTCTGTTCTTTGAAAGATGTCACCTGCTACGCCCCCTCCAGCCTCAGCCGAACCTGCAGATTCTGAATTTTTCTTCCGCCTCGAGTTGGAAACTTTCCTCCGCTTGGTCGCACCGGTGTCCGGGCTCGGTTCGTCTTCGTCGTCGTCGCTCTTGATGTCCTTCAGCCAGGCCGGTACAGCCCTCGTTGACCTGTCTCTTAAAACCCGTCCTGAGCTCTGCGGGCTCGACGCTGCTCCGTTAACGTCTGTTAATGAAGCGGAGACGCCGGACCTCGGGCGGCCCGCCCCCCGCTCTCTGAGCCCCCTCCGCGGTGTAACGGTCGTACTGGTGGCCGCGGTCTGCTCTGCGGCCTTGTCCTCCGCCGGCTCTTCACCTTTTACACCCCCGGTTCGGTGCCCGGCCGGTTCCATCACCGTGAGCACACTTCAGCCTACCTCAAATTCCGCTTAAAGTCAAGCAGGTTTACTTGCAATTTGAGGAAAAACGGACGTCTGGTTAAAAGACGTTTTGATTGCAAGCGGCCTTTATCCAACAGTGGGGCATTTTCTGTGATTGCGTTGGGTTCGTCGCAAATTAAATGCATGTATTTATTGATTAGAAATTGAAAACTTTTCTTAATTATCTATTCAGCAATAAACCGATATAATTTTAAAGAAGCAGACACTATTTTCGCGTTCTTAAAGCTATAGTAAACCTACTTATTCGGCCGGATCTGGAGCACAACCATTTTGTGCGCTTTGTTGCGTCTCCTTTAAGCAAAATATAAACTGAGGTTACGTTCAGGAGCGGCAACGCATTTTAGCAGCTGTAAAAATCATCTGGATTTCTCTATGTGGCTTCTCCAGATAGAGTCGATCTATCTGCATTGTTTATAAATCTGCAAAGACGGCAGCGGCTGTGCAGAAGCACCGCGCACACGAATGGCTGCCGGGGCATCATGGGAACTGTAGTGCAAGTTAGATCAACACAGACTTTGTTTTAAGTATATTTCTTTTCTTTGTCGTGCTTTTATCGCTTTAGGATACAAAATAGGAATATGAGATCCTGCAGTAGAATTTGCAATAGAATTAAAATTTCTGTGGCAGAATAAATAATACACTATTAATGTAATTATGTGAAAATGTCCCATGCATGCAGAATACTTTCTTTGCCACACACATAAAGCCAGGTGAAATTACTATTCTTAGTGTATTTTATTCCCTAGCCTGCAGTATTTTTGTGTTGTGTGCGCTAAATAAATTAATACATGACAATATTTTACTCAACATTCAGACTGTATGGTAATATCTTCTTCTTCCATGTACTGAATTCATATTTTAACATCAAGAAATACTAAATGTGGTTTGTTTCCTACAATATTCTGCATTGATGACTCTGGAGCTAACATGGCTGCCAGTGAAAACCTGCACTGTCTGGTCTGAGCTGTACAGCTCTGCTGCAGGCTGTTCTGATGAGGTGCGTTACCACCAGATGGCAATATTGTCTTATATGTATAACTCCTCTCTGACAGCGTAAAGTCTCTGTAACTTAGTTTAAAATCCTTCTCCTGCCATCAGCCCGAGTGATAAAGTAGGTGTGGTGCTGTAGTATGTTGGAGCTAATGTTCCTGGCAAATAAACTCACTCTTGCCCCTGGTCTGGCAGAGTCTGTAAAGGTTTTATTAAACATACACTGCACACAGCTGTGTGGATACACAAACCACCACATGGGGTCGTTGTCAGCAGGGGAGGGCAAAACCACCAGGGCCAGAATTACCAATATTGATACCAATACCGGTTCTTTTTATTATTCAAAGAAGATGATGTGAATCATGTAGGGGGCAACCATGTGCCATGCTTTATGAAGTAGCCTAAATGCGTGGGTGGAAGAAGTATTCAGATCCTTTACTTAAGTAAAAGTAGCAATACCAGACTGTGAAAATACTCCATCACAAGTAAAAGAACTGTATTGAAAATATTACTGAAGTACAAATACCTAAGTAACCCAGCAACATGTACTTAAAGTATCAAAAGTGAAAGCACTCATAATGCTAAAAAAGTACCCCTGTGAGTGTTTTATTATTATTATATATTGGATTATTATCACTGATGCATTGATGTGTAATTAGCATGTTACTGTTGTTGTTGGTCGAGGTGGAGCTGATTGGAGCTATTTTATATCTTGTTTGGTAGTTTAATATGTTTTATGTATCAAACATATGATGAACTTATAAAACATGATGCATCGTGAGCATGTTTTGTATGTAAAATCTTAGTCTGCAAAGTAACTAGTAACTAAATCTGTCAGATAAATGTAGAGGAGTAAAAAGTACAATATTTCCCTCTGAATTGTAGTGGGGTAAAAGTATAAAGTAGCAGAAAGTGGAAAAAGTACGTCAATTTGTACTGAAGTACGGTAATTGAGTAATTGTACTTAGTTACATTCCACCACATGCATGTTAAAATGGGACAGTCATAAATGGTAAATAGCAAATATTTATTGTGTGAAGTCTATGTCTAACAAGGGGACGACTGCACGCATGTACACAACATCAGCAGAGAAGCCGAGTGCATGCACTAAGAAGAGTGACGAAGATCTAACTTGAGACATCAGTTTCATGGTATCTATCCCACTGATGCTTGTATTAAAAAATTGATTTAGTATTGGTAGTATCAATACTGTAGGTATCGATAGTTAAGCAGGTTGATTTTCTGTAATCTGTCACCACGTTTTAATGGTACAAGTGAAAGGTGGCGACGCTGTATAAAAACTCCATGCACCTGTTATTGCCCTCCTGCACATATTGTACTGCATGATGAAGGCTACTTGTGTACTTAAAAGCCTCCCTGAACTGCTCGCTGGGGTACAACATGTTTCTAGAGTAAAGTTGACCCGCCACAGAGAAGTTTATGAAACATTCCCTTAACACTGCTCTCTCTCCTCTCTCCACCACAACACATTGCTTAATAATCGCTGATGTATGAGGTCAGGGATGGGTTTCCATTCACAGAGGTCGGAGTCAAAGTCCTCTGCCTCTGGACCTTCCAAGAAACTTCTGACCCTGTTAGCACTTTCTACAGTTGTGTAGTTCAATCTAAAACTAAGGTTAGCTGATGTGGTTTAGACAGTTTTGGTGTATTTGAACAAAAGGGAATATGTAGACAAACAAAACAAATGACAGCTTAGCATCCTTTTGAAAATGCTTTATTTATCTACTTTATCACTATAAATATAACAATACCGAACAAGCTTTTTTTTTTTAACAAACCTTAAGATAGAAAACATTCTGCATAGGTCTACAAAGGTATAGCAAAGGGCACATTTTGGCAATAAGGCACACACTAAGAAGAGTTTAAATGGTAACACCTATGTTAAACTAGGCATATGTAGCTCCACACCACTGACACAAGGAGCAGGAGGAGTTCATCCATCTGCTGTAGTGTGGGTGAAATGCAGGCAATAGAAAGTAAAGCAGATGTTTTGAAAGGGAGGCAGAACCAGAAGGACACAGTTTTCTGCCATCTAACACATGAAGTTTGGATGGCAGTTAAATCACGATTAGACCTTTAACAGTTTCGCCAAAACTGACATTCGGAGTTGCAACACCAACAGCTTAAAGTGCCAATGGGTTGTAACACACACAATGGACCAGTTTTAGTCTTTGCTGTTGAAACTGATAAAATGTAGCTGAACGAGAAGGCCTTTGTTCCCACTCATAACACCAAATCCAGTTCAAAAGAACAAATATAATATCACACATAACAAAAACACAATAACCTTGAATTTTTAAAAACTATTGGACACTTTGGCAAAAAATCTTTTTTTTTCTACTTTTGTTACTCTGACTTCTTTATCCCTAAACAAGGTGTAAATAAAGAAAAGAATATATGTTTTAGAATATATTATACCTTTTCTTCTCACTTCATAGACAACACACGTAATGCATATATTAAATATATCCTGACTTATTGTCATCATACAAGAAAATAATAAAAGCAGTTATCAGTAGTTTGTTTTCTACATCAAATCCAGTTTCAGAGGGGAGAGAAGTAGCAAAAATGTAGATGATGGAGTGAGATGACGCGCAAACAAATACGTCTTGTTTGCTGTGGATAATCAATCTTTTCATTTAACTTCTTGGACCAAAAACTTAGTCGTGATCTCTTTCACAATCTCAAAATCCAGGCCATCCTTTAAAGGCAAACTCATCATGTTGTTTTATGTGTAAAACGTAGTCAAAAATCTGAGGAGATGATGGAAAATGAGCAAATAAAATCCCCTTTAAACACAGAGAATAAAAATAAAATTGGATTTGAAAATTCCAAACTACTAGAACTGGTTTACAAATACAAATGTTTTGCATGCTCTCATATAAAGATGGCTGTTGTAGAGTGTGACTTCATGATGATCTCGCATCCGTTATGTTTGTGTGTTGTGGTACATACATGCATGGCTACTCGTATATTTGAGCGTGAGGTATTGCTCCAGTTATTCCCAGTCCAATATTACACTTGTTTTCAACACACTGCAGAGTTTAAAAAGTGCCTACTAAACATTCATCAGGGTTATTTTATGTTTTATGCTTTATCCGCACACATACAGACATTGAAAAACACCAAACTAGCCCAGTTCACACGTGAATTCAATTCAGTATTTAATATCTCTTCATCTGAAAGTTGCAATCTCTTGCCTTTTATAAATACGTTTAAGTGCACCTCGGTCAAGCACAGTTTGGAGGACGAGAAATAAAGAGGAGACAGACATACGGAGTGTTACTGCAGGAGCATTCAGAGAAGAGACTACAGGAGAGAGGTAGCCTTGTCACATCTGACTGCAGAGACTGAAACCTACTTGTCTCATCACAATACAGTAATACCACAAATTTGGTTCACTGGAAATATGAATGGAGAAAACTCCAGTGCTACGCACAGATGTAAGTCTTTCATCTTTGTGCCAGCCACAGGGGCTTTGCTTATGAAATGCACAGTGAAAAGCATAGGGTAGCACATACAGTAATCAGATGTAAGGCACTGTAGTCAGGCACAGAGAATCGTTCTAATATCATGAGACTGGAGTGTTTGTAGCCTTAAGTTATTTGGTTAGCATTGGCAAATGCAGGAGCGCTTTAAGTGACAGAGTGCTCCAGTCCATATAGAAAAATGTCTCTCATTTCTGTCCATATTTGTTCACCTTTCAAGAATCAAACAATAAAAAAACAATAATAAAGATATACATAAATGAGAAGAAAAAAACGACAACTAACATCCGTTCAGTCTTAGTCCCCTGACAGCGCAGTTTCTGAGGATGAGAAACATCTCCATATACATGATGTAGCTGTCTGTCAGGCTTATAGATAAACCATGTTGCCCATCATTGAAAAAGCTTTCCAGTTTTCTTTCTCTAGTTATTGTTCCCCAAGGAATCTGTCACAATAATATTATTTAGCTGGCAACTCTTCTTCAAACAAACCAATATATATATGTTTCTAAAAGCTAAAGAGGAGACATAAAAACAAGCAAACTAATTATAGGCAAATGAACACAACATATAGAACCTTCATTTAAAACAACCAAAACACAAATAAAACTAAATAAACCAAAAAGTACCAAACAAGCATGTTTAAAGCATATATTCAACCAGCATGGACGGACAGCATCACCTACAGCATGTAGAATTGGCTAAAATACTATATATTAATGGGGGAAAAAACACTAAAAACATTAGTATATCCAAAAACAGTTGTCTTCAGTGGGATCCTCTCTTGTCAGTGGTTCCTGTTTCTTTCATTTGACTTTTCGTTCTTTTTACCCCCAAGTTTTTACACTTTAAAAAGATTTCTTTAGATATAGTGTAAAGGTCTAGCTTTCCTGCTTTAGAGAACAGATACCATCCCAATAAAAAGAGAAACCTACAGAGAATAAAACCTTAAATATGTATCTTCTCTTCATAAATACTTGAACGTACCTTCAGTGTTTCTGTTGCCATAGCAACAATGTGGCAGGGGTCAGAGACACAGAGAGAGAGAGCAAGACAGAGAGATGGGAGTGGGAGAGAATATTGTTATTGTGAGTCATGCTTGTTGTTGGGGGACAATTGTCACCACATACAGGTAGGTTACCTCAGTAAGTGGACTGTCCTCTATGTGTGTTATAATTTTCTGTAGAAAATGATAAGTAAGCCTGTCATATGGTTGCTTTGGGTCCAGGATATACTGAGGCCAGTAGGTGGGACAGATATGAGATGTCAGGTTGTCATTGTTTCACTGTCTGTTTTCTAAATATTTGCTTCAGACAACATTCCTTTACAGCTTTTGGATGTTCACAAGTTCAAGTGATGTTTCTGTATGATGGAACAGACTGCACGCTGTTGTGATGTTGCGGTAGTCAGTCAAAGGCAGGGTAACTTTGTTGTTGTTTCATGTGGTCTGACCCTCAGAATCAATATGTCTGGTAGACATCATGGATGGGCAGCTGGAAGGCTGTGGCAGGGAAGGCCTGTGGCACCGCATAGCCTGTGTATCCCCCATATGCTGCAGCTACCGCTGCATTCTTCTGCAGAGCGGCCAGAGCTGCTGTGTTGGCAGCGTAGTTTGTGATGGGGACGTATCCAGCGCCATACAGGCCACCGCCTGCTGGGATACGCTGTATGTTGTGGGCCATGGCATAGACAGGAGTGATTGGACGGCCCTGGGAAATGCGAGAAATAGAGAAGGAGGAATATAGTGAATAAGAGGATTTCTAAAGCATGTCCTCAATGACCACCTCAGTGTACACTGAGTACAGTCATTGTACATTCATTGAATGAATACATTTAACTGTGAGTTGTTCTCTAAGAGTACAAATACTTAATATGAGTCATATTATATAAAGACTGTAGACCGTAATGACTCAACCAGGCAAGTTTTTTCTACATTAAACTCAGCAAAATGAACATTTGTGTTTTTTGTAGGTGAAAATGACATGCTGTGAGATGGAGACGGAAATTTTACATCTTCATCAGCGTGAATCAAATTCAAACATTTTTATGTGTCTGTGAAATATATAACAGCGTCATAATGCACACCTGAAAAGGTGGAGGGGTAGAGACCGCAGGTAGGACGGTGGCAGCAGCAGTAGCGGTGGTGTGTTCAGGGTGTTGCATGGCCAGAGGGTTTATAAGGTGCTCCACCGTGTGCATCTTCCCCTCCTCCATCAGCTTGGCTGCAGGAGCCGTGCTGAACACTGGGTACTGCCCACCTAGAGTCTGCAATCCCACTGCACATAAACAGAGACAAAAATGAGAGCTCGGATAACAGAGCGGACGACTGCAGACAACAGAGAATAGCAAGAGATACAGGAAAATAATAGCAGGAGACAAACACATACATGTATCCATGCTCAACCAGAAACAGGCATACTTAGATCTGAAAGTAATCTAGAAAAGGAGAGATGGATGCTAGAGCAATGAGGGATAAATAAGACAGAGAAATTGAAGGAAACAATTTAGACAAGTAGGGAAAAAATAATGAGTTGCACAAGTTGGTGTTGGGGTGTGATTCGGATTATGATGGTGCTCAACTGTGGATTAACCTCAATGCTCCAACACATACACACACAAACATACACACACAGACGAACACAACATCAGTCATTGTTTCAGATGGACAAAAGTATTTTCAATCTGGTGGTGATCCTGTGATTCCACGCAGGCCAGGACTAAGACCAAGCTCCAGATTGGGGTCAAATCGTTCCATCAAGAAAGTCCATTTTACAAAATGTACCTCTGATCACCAAATACATGACATTAATAATAATAACAATTTCAGTTCAATATTAAATTTATGATGAAAAAAACTATCTGGTAGGTTTAGTAACTTTTGGGTTTAGTAATAAACTTTTTAATAAAGAATAATACCAGTGTGTGCATTTTTATTTTGTATTTTTATCGCTGAAGTTTCTATATTTCATTTTTGTCCAGTATAAAAACGTTCGTGAAATTTAGAATTTAGATGATCCACCCACATAAACATGAAACCTTTTTTTTCTGTTATAGTTTCTGTTTTGTAATGTCTTTATGTGAGTTGTATCATGCAATTGCATTTCCTGCTTACTGTCAGGAAAGAAGGAAATAATCCTGTAAAAACAAGTCACTTTACAACTTCAACTTTACTGTCATATTCTTCTTTGCTGGGGCAGCAGCTAATTTGAGTCTATGTTTTACAGTGTAGACTTCATATTTACAAAATGAAACAAAAAAAGAGTAAATGTCAAAAAATCCAATTACATACAGCATGCATTGCAAAATCATGATGATCGTGATCGTGTAGACTAGATTTATACAGCAGTAGATGGGCTACAAGCGTACATAACACTGGTATTATCCTTTAAGTGATCAGAATAGAGTAGACATGATAGAAAAAAGGACATCTAGAGGAGAGGAGAGGAGATAATCTTAAGTTTGCATGTTTAGTTTCGCATTTCAACTCAGTTCTTGACTGAAACGGTCTTAACGCTAACAAAGCTAAAGAGAGAATAAAACTCCTTGACTTTTCCAAAAATAACTTCATATTGTGAATAGAAAAAGCTAATCTTTTGTGAGATACGTATTTGTACAACCTTTCAGTAAAAATTTTGAGTTGAGTGCATGTGTAAAAGGAGATTGTGGAAGCACTGGTCCCCACATAACTATGGCCATGTTCAAAAAGACAACAGCACTGTGTGAAAAAACATGGCTTTCTCATTCAGTTTAATGAAACAAGTGCATTGGGGTGCCAAAAACACAGCAAACCCCTCCCACCCACAAAAAACGTAGTCTCATCTGTCAAAAAAAATCAGCCTTTGCCTCAACACAATGCAATGTCTTCTGGCAAAGCACTGCATTGGCCAATCAAATATGTTCCAGGCAGATTAGCCACTTGTGTTCTTTTAACACAGTGCTGTTTTTCATCTGAACTCCCGGTAAGACAAATTTCTGATATGGAGGAAAAAAGAAAGAATGAGGAACAAAACAGCAGTTACTTTCTGGTCATGCTAGAAAGGACAGATATTTAGTGCCATTATTCTGTAGTGTAAAGAGAAAGGAAGTCCTTTTGCACCTGACCATCCAGCAACAACTATAATCTTGATTTAGAAACGTTCCTCAAACCAAGCAGGAGAGAGAGACATAGCAAATTATGAGCTGGAAGGTTTAATAAAGGTTTTTGAGATGGGCAAGGGTATGGATGGATATATCTATCTCACTGACTTGTGCCAGGTTTGATGCCAACGGGGTTGACAGAGGCAGCGAGCTCCAGACTGGGCATCAGCTCATAGGGCTTTTCGGGCTGCTTGGCCTTGCCCTCATGGTAGCGGCTGTAGATGCCACGACCTGCAGAATAACCCCCCAGGTACGACCCCCGTGGTCCAGGGGTACGGTTACCTGCAGCAGCACGACCACGACCTCGCACAGTACCTGCTTAAAATACAATTAAAGTAATATGACAGGGGTTGTGGTTTAGGACTTGGGCAGCAGGGGCAACTTACTGAAAGTTGTGTAGGGCAACATGTAAGGCAAGATTTTATGATGGGTTTATAACTTCTTTGAAAGTTCCTCTCAAGAAATCAGGACTGGGGTTGCAAGAAGAGTCATTTAGCTCTAATTTAAGGCAATAATCTGCTCATGAAATGCAGTTGCTACTGGAAATTTCTCAGCAGTATCTGTTTCAGGTTTTTTTGGAGTTATTTAGGTCCTGTTTGGCCTTTTTCCTGAGCACTGTTCTGACTCTTAAATTAGATGCAGTTATGCAAGTTCACGGCACTGTGAAATGGTATTCCTGGACGTCCTTAGCTTTGTTGTGATCTCTATAATAACCCAGCATGAAATGGGAGGTGACAGCACAGCAGGAAAAGGATGGTGTTAGAAAACATATAGTTTGTCACAGGGCAAGAAAGCTCATTGTTCATTGAAGGAATAAGTAGGAATAAGGATGTAAGAGATTACCATTGTTCTGTATCATTGGGGATCCTTTGGAGAGAAAACCAAAACACAATGATTGTTGAAAGTCAAATAGATTTTCCTGCTACCACCCAAAGACCATATATAATCAATCATCAACAGTAATGGGATTAGCATTCATTGGTCCATCACCTTGTTTTGACTTTTAACAACAAGTATCTGATTTTAAGCCACAAACGCTCATCAAGTTAAAGATTTTAAAACTTTTGTCAATTGAAATTGCAGTCATCAAAGATTAAATCATTATTTTCTTAGTCATCATGACCATTTTAAAAATCATAGCTCCCTATTGATGGGGTGTGTTTGACATTGTTCCTACAATAGCATCTTTTGGATGTCATTATGTGATCTTAAGCAGTGCATTGGCTCAAAGAGTTTCTGCTGCCACCAACATTTACAAAAAAATAGATGGCTTTCAGAGAAACACTGTGGCTTTTGCAACTGATCATTACTGGTACAAAGGCAGAAAGAATGAATTCTAACCTTTGACGAAGTATTCCCTGTTGGGTCCAATGAGGGTGTTGTAGGGATAACCATAGTAGGCCAATGTGTAGGGATCACACTGGTAAACGTAGTTCTGTGGAGTAGCCTCTGGAGTGGCAGAAGCTCCCTTGGAGGCCTTCTGGCGGGAGTACTGCTCTTTATCAACTGGCTTGGCAAGTGTCACCTCGATGCAGGACCCTTCCACCTCTGTGCCGTTGAGGTGGTCCATGGCCAGGACAGCATCGTCCCGGGAAGTAAAGTGAACAAAGGCGTAGTCACGGATTTTCTTCACACGTTCAACGCATCCAGGATTCCACTGGCTGAACACCTGGTTGACAGAAAATGGGTGATTGGTTAAGAATGGTGGGCTATAGTGCCTCTTCCTGTCAGGTATGTTTTTTATCCAATAAAAGCATGCATAGTGAAACCTCTAAATTGAACAGTTAGCCAGTCTCACCTGTCTGATCATCTCCTCACTGGTCTCCATCATAAGATTCCTGACGTAGAGGATCTTCACTGTCTCCATAACATCTTCGTCCACATCAATCTCTGGCTCAGCCCAGTCCACTGCGATCTGGTGGCCCCAAAGCTGAATGCGTCCAGGCATCAACTTCCTGCGAGCCATAGCAGCTGCACGGTGAGACTCATACTCTACAAAGGCAAAGCCTCTGTTCTTCATCTTGTCTGCAGCACTGGCATAAACTATCACGTCTAGTACCCCTTCTGTCACCTTGGAGACCTCCTCCAGGATCTCCTCACGCTTTTTGGTCTTGGGGATGCCACCAATGAAAAGACGGCAGTTGTCCACGGAGGAGCAGACCCCCAGCAGCCGCCCGGGCCGCACCTCATAGTTGTTGAGCTCGCGTACAGCCCGCTTGGCCTCATGTTTCTCTGTGTACATCACAAATGCGTACCCTCGGTTCTTCCCGTCAAAGTCCATCATCAGCCGCATCTCATAGATGCGTCCTACCGACTCAAACACTGGGACCAGCTCATCCTCATAAACATCCCGTGGGATCTTGCCTACAAAGATTTCACATCCCCGTGGTGGAGATGCACCATTCCAACCAGGAGGAGGGCCATATTTACGCTGACCATTTTCCTGGACCATAGTGTAGCCAGTGCGCTCCATCAGGGTGACCAGTGCAGCCTCATTTGGAGCACCTGCAACTCCCTCAGGGATGTTGATCTGTCCATGAAGAGAGTGGTGGGAGGCACCAGAGGGTTTGGAGGGGGCAGCGTTATTGCTCATGGTCGAGGGGGAAGCAGGATCTTCGGCTGTCATTCTGACAAAACCATCCAATCAGATCTGGGGCCTGAGGAGGGCAAAGAGAGACAGGTTTATCAAATTACATTAAATTGTATCAACCACAATTGCTATCCAAGAGAGAACAGGAAACACAAGGAAGAAGAAAAATAAGAAAAACAGGGTAATGCTCAGAAGCCGTCATTTAAAACTTGTCTGTAAACCCCATAATATGGCTGCTTGTTGAAACAAAATGATTATCACATACAAGATTACCTACCTAACAAGCTAACCAAGGCACATTATGTGACTTGTCCATAATGGACAGAGTACAGCATCTATAAATCCCCGGGGCGCCTTCCCCCTATCAGTGGTTTTACAACCTTGTTTTGTTGAGTTCCTCAGATCCCTTGCTGACCTCTGACCCCTATCAGAGAGAATGAAGGGCTGAAACCTCCAGCTCAAGGTTCACTTAGTACGACTAGATCACATGCTCATTATGTGTGTGTGTGTGTGTGTACTGTAAGTAAGACAAGTTGGAGTTAAGATATATGAGGAATTTTGTCTAAAATATGACTCCCCTGACACCATACTGTGACAAAGAAGGTGTGCACATCAATCAATTTTACACATTAACCTGTTGCACACACACACTCACCACAAGAGGGTGTTGGACTTTCACCCTCTTTATCATAAATATTATACAGCGTGTGGGTGCAGCTTTTTCTTTGGGTGTGTTTCTATGTGTGTGCCACTTCATTAAGTGCTGCAGCCTTGTAAAAGGAACAGCGAACAATCAGAAATCGGCTTCCCAAGCATAAACCTCTTACTCTGTTATTTCCTAACACTACCAGCATTCAGAACGGAAAAATCCACAGCATTTTAAATCCCCAAATCTCCACGCTGTGTACAACACTGAGGCAACCAATCACAGCAGACTACAAAGCAAACTACTTTTTGTCTAAACTATACGTCATGTAAGCAAATAGGCCAAATAAAAAACAACCGCTTGCTAGTTAGGCAGGCAGTGTGTGTGTGTGTGTGTGTGTGTGTGTGTGTGTGTGTGTGTGTGCGTTTTTGTGCGTCACAAGATTGCCTGGACTTTGATGGAGATAGGTGAGGCAGTCAACAAAGGTAAAACACTACTAAGCCAGCAACCATGGTAACACACACACTCATTTGACTTGACCCACTCTCCCACACACACACACACACACACACCTGTTCACTTGTTAGTGCGCCCAAGGCTGGAGGGCTTAGAATTACCTGAAAATTAGCTCACACCTCGTCCAGAGAGGAATGAAAATTATGCAAATGTCAGCTTAATAGAATAACAGGAGAGATGCTTTAAATATCATAAAAAATGCATAGCCAGCATACCATACACATCTTAATATTATATTTGTGGTTGAAGTAAACTATTAATTCATTCACTTATTGATTTGTACAAAAGACAATAAGGTCAAAACAGGAGCAAAGAGGAAAACAAAACAGCAAAAGCCAAGAACAGGGAAAGACAGTATGTTGTTTTCTCTTTCTATCTTTAGCCAGTAGTTTACTGCATGTTGACACAGGTCAAGATGACATTAGATTATATAAAAATATCAATTTTGACAGAGTGATGGGGACATCTAGTATTTAGACAAGCATTCTGATTCTGCTCAGTGAGGATGCAGTTCCCTTCATTGCCCAAAAAAATAAAAAACATCTCTCAAGGTTTTCCCAATAGCCTGCAACATTAAAACAGCCTTTTTGTTACTTATTTCTGTGTTGCTTTCCCTCTGCTTCCACAGCTCGACGTGCCCTCCCTCTGTTCCTTCTATTGTGTTAAGTGCTAACATGACTCCATCTCTTATCAGCCTTATCTTGCCAGACTGATGACAAAGGGAGGACAATATTCACTTTGGGAGTTCTGCTCGGAGATAAAAGGAAGCTATGTGAACCGTGAGGTCGACACACTGTATAACATACTTAAGTCAGTTTAGGTTAAAAAAAATTTTATATTTTGTGTGTGTCAAAAATATGATATATTCAGTGTTCAGTCTTAGCGTGGGGTAACCTACGCCCTGCTTTTCACCAGTTAGAGATATTCCTAACTTCCTCAGTGCTGAACACTATTGTGCTGAGGTTTTCCTTTTTTAGGGGAGACTCAGGAAATCATAGCACTCAGTATGTCAGAAGTGAAGCGAAACTCAGATGGTCTGTTATAATCTCTCTTCCTTTGCATAATATTACGAAAATGGAAACGGTGAGTGTGTAGCTGGGATCTTTTGGCATCTAAGTGTATCTGAAAAAGTGTGTTACTATAAAAATAAAGTTAATAAGAGTTAGAGAAGTAGGGAAGTAATGCAACACAAAAGAGGAAATAGAGGAAATAATATAAAGAGACAAAAAACTGTAATTTGCTTGAAAATGTGCACCTTTTAGAAAGCTCTGACCTTATACGTAGGTGTATGCAATCATGTGTATATGTGTGTACGCAAGTGTGTGTGTGTGTGTGAGAGAGAGAGAGAGAAAGAGAGGGTTGAGGCAGCAACATGTAGATGATTAACCTTGATGAACACAAATCACAGCCTTTACTCACAGAGGGCATAAAGATTTACAGATGACGCCTCAGTTATTAAGAAACTAGATTTTAAGAAAGAAGCCAAAGTTATAACAACCTAAGCATGATTCTTCTATTATGATTTTACCTCTTTTTTGCAGCGCAACAAGAACATCTAGCAGCTATTAGGTAAAACATAATTTACACAGACATTCAGATACAGAGTTCACCTGGTCAAAGGTTATGAACTCAAAGTAGCACAGGAGGGAGGAGCTGGCTGGCCTGCACACTGCAAAGGAAGTTAAAGAGCAACGTTTTGATTGGCTAACAGTGCCAACCTGCCGGGTTAAAGTGTCCCAGTTATTGCTGTGGAGATTGCCCATTACATTGTGTTTATGATTGATAGAAGCACCTGATTCTCTCTAACAGCATGTTATTGGAAAGTGAATGTTTTATGAGCAGACAAAAAGGGCTTTTAGGGGCTTCCTCCGGATTATACCATAAACATAGATTGACTACTTCTGGCAAATTCCATCTTTTTCCTTAAATAAGCAAATGAGGCATGCCATTATTAAAGCATAGTTCCTCACAGTTAGAAAGAGGAAGAGCATTTCATTCTTTATGTCACTGACCTGTCATTAAATCAGCACTGCTATCATGCGTTCTTCTCAGGAGCATTTGCAGATCTTATTCAGAAGTTTGTAAGCCAACAAACCTCTCTTTGGCTCCCAATTTATTGCAGATTATGGACCAAAGAAAAACCTTTGAAAAGTGTGTGTCCAGTGAGGAACAATGCGTCTCTTAGTTTGCTGTTCTATCCTGAGTGACACTGATCCAGTGTGCTGAAGAAAACAGGCCCAAGGATGCCGCCATCTTAGCTGTATGCACACACGTGGATACATAGCGTCTACCCAGCAGCCCCTAACAACAAGGTCACAAGGCAGCAGAAAAGGATCAATGAAACACCAACACTTACAAACAATCCAATCATGCGGTTTTAACACATAAAACACGCTCAATAGATAACATTACAGCAGCTGAGGCACTCCAATATTATACAAAACAAATTCATAGACATAACTGCTAAATAATAATCTTTACACAGTCTGCACTCACAAAAGCTTCTCATTCAAGGATGAAGAATTCCTATAAAACCAAAGACAGCCAGAGAGAGAGGGAAGTGAGACTGAAACCAAGCTAAAATCTTGAGAAGGATCACAGCACATGGGATGTTGGTGGAAAGTGAAGAGGAAGGAGAAGCAGAGAGTGGTCAGATAGCTACCCCTGTTGCTTCACAGCGCTCTGCTGCTTGGCCGCCTGCTCTGGGAGTGTTAGTCCACCACCATGAGAGACAGGTACAGCAGGGCACTGAGCACAAAGGCCAGCCTCCTCGCACACACACACACACACACACACACACACACACACACACACACACACACACACATTCACTCACACACATTGAGCCAAAGCTGCAAGCATGAGAGCTGATGAGGGTGGAGCTAAAACAGGTACTTTGTGAGAGCGTCTATGTGTACGTGGGCAGGTCCCACAGACACAAGAATTTTAGTAGGAAGTTTTCTGTGTGTGAAATACACAAACATACACATAAAAAACAGTGGTGGAAAGTAATTAATTACATTTATGAGGTACTTGTACTTTACTTGAGTATTTTCATTTTTTGGTACTTTATACTTATACTATATTTTATAATATTGTACTTTTTTAGTCCATTACATCCATGACAGCTGTAATTACTAGTTTCTCTTAAGATCTTTCATTTTAGAAATATTAGATTATTTGTTCAAGACTAAGCCAGTGTTTCCCAACCTTTTTGGCTTGTGACTCCTTCCTAAAAAAGCAGTGTGTAGTAGGAATTTAGTTTTTTCTTCCCATAATCATCTCAAGACCCCTCAGATTTATCTTGTGGCACTTAGGAGGGGCCCAACTCCAAGTCTGGAAACCACTGGGAGTAAATACCTGACAGTATGTAAACTAGTTAAAACTAACCCCACCTCAAACCGCTACAAAAATGTTACATACGCATTGATGTCAGTATTAACAATCTAATAATGTCATATATGATAATATATCAGTCACAGGGGCCATTTCTTTTCTGCAAAATGAATACTTTTACTTTTGATACTTTAAGTACATTTTGCTGATAATACTTATACATGAATGTATTGGTACTTAAAGGATCTGAATATTTCTTCCACTTCCACTGATAAATACAAACACCAAAGTAGCTGTTGCACAAACCTACAAATCTACACTTTGTAACTAATTAAGACACAGTGGGTGATGTTAGTGAGCAGAGAAGGGGCTGATGGGAAAAGTAGTTTTTATGGGTTTCAAGGGTTTTCTGCTTAGAGTTGCAGAAATTGAAAACAAAAACAACAGGAAATGTTCAAACTGGGGTTTGAATACTTCCTCATATTTTATAAATACTCTGAGAGGACATTTGGAAATTCTGATTGGGAGTTACCACTAGAGTGATTTATGTCATGTCAGCACAAGACTACAGCTGTGTGTGTGTGTATGTATGTATTCAGGCATGCGCGTGTGTTTATTCTGTACATAACAACGGTGAACATGTTCCTAGCACAGCTTAACTTAAGCAAACAACACACACCTTCCTGGGCAGTCAAGAGAGCAGATAGAGAGACGACTGAAAGGAAAAACAGCCAGATGAGAGAACGTCACTCACTTAGAAAGTTTGTGTCTAAAAAAAAAACTCCCCTCAGTGCTCTGAAAGGAGCAAAGAAAAGAGGGAGTGAGGGACAGAGAGCAGATGGGGTGAAAGGGAGAGAGAGATGAAAGTCACAGTGTGTGGGCAACAGTGCGCTGACTTTCAGCTGCTATTGAAACCAGCCCCACACGTTAACGACTGAGTAAACAGGCAAGAAGAAAGTGTATTTAGCATAAAGACCAGAGAATGATGGATAGGCAACAAAGCACAGAGAGCTATATGTGAACTGTAGCACCTTTCATTTGTTTGCATAATCAACTACCAATTATAAAAATCGCTTGCCATGACATTTGAAGGAGTGTACTGAATATAAATTACAGCAAAAAGGTGTGTCCTTCAAGGCGTGTGTATTTGGCATGTGTGCAAAAGCTAGAAAAGTGCCGTTTATTGGGGAGCAGGATCACAGATCAGTAACATCAAGGCCTTTCCCTTAAGCTAAGGGGGTCAATCTAAATGAAAGATTAACTGTCAGTCATTAGTTGGAGCCAATCAGGACTCAGACACGCCTCAGAGGGGTCAGGTGTTCTGGTGACCGCACAGCCGCACCATCAGTCCATCAGGTCAACGGTTAACTGTTGAGCCCCACAGGAAGACTCGCGAAATGGAGGAAAAACATTTACTGTCTCTCGCCCCTTAATCATTCTACAGGTTCACTGAATCATTTGTCAGGAACACAAACGCACCATAAACCGTTACACCATAAACCGACTGCTTCAGGTTTAATCTTGATTTGTGGATAAAAGTTTACTTATCGTTTTAAGTTTAAATTTAAAAGAATAGATTAATTAAAATAGTATTTAAGGATAAGGATGGCATTTTTCTATTTTTTTGTTATTGTCAACAAATCCCATTAAAAGACAAAAACCAACAAAGCATTAATCCATCACTTTCCGACTTCCCTACCCGGTCTGTGGCGCTCAGCCCTAAGCCCATTCGTTGAAGACATATAAATCTTTGAAAACTAAAAATATGTATTTTAATTTTTTAAACTACTAAGACAGCTGGGCACTGTAGTTTCTAGTTTTAGGGACTATTTTCAGCCACGGATTAATACACATCTGGTGATCGATTGACTCAAAATAAACTACAGTGCCCATGTTCATTGTAACTAAGGAACATTAGGGCAACAGTGTGGCTCACTGGTGTGTTTTCAATAGTTTTGGGAGAGAGGAATAAGCTATATTATACTTGTTAGTTGGATCAATTCATTGTTAGTTTGGTCTTTTAATGGGATTTGTTGACAGTAAGAAAATCTAGAATATTACCTTTAAATTGATGTAAAGTATACAGGGATAGTGTGTGTTACATACACATTGTGGATCATGATAGATTTTTGTTCATGATGGAAGACTGGAAACCATACTTTACCGACTTTTATATTTAACTCTATAACCCTGCCACTGACATTGGCTTTAAGCTGAAACACGCTTACTTAGAACTAAATCATAAGTAATCACATTGGAGAGTCCTTATTAGACTTTGTTGGTTATCTCTGATAAGCTGGTTCTCCTTAAGGCCAGGGTCACACACACACACATATACACTGGAATCTGCCACATATGCAAAAACCGTGACTAAGCAGGAATAAAGTCAGCAATAAAGCAGTGTTGGTAATCAGTATCTCGGCCGAAGAGCCTGTGACTGCCATCTATTATTACAAGTCATCCATATAAGTAAATGAGTAGCGTGTCACAAGACCAGAGGTCCTGTTGTTTATTTCTGTAGAGCGATACGACCTGTAGGAGTACACCGCAGTGTTGAGTCCCACACTGTGCTTTCCTGGAAACTGTTCCTCTCAGACGAGCGCAGAAACTGACAAACTGCTTTAGGAACGTAAAAGAAAAAGCTTCCTGCTGTTAATTGTTTCAGGTAGTGGTTATGGTGTCCAAAAAATACTTGAAAATGTGAAGCAACACAAAGGAAATTTAGTCCCAGTGTCTCTTGCACACGTACATGATCAAAGTCAGCTGCAGTAAACGACTACAACCGAGTGAAACAATGAACCTGACAGAAGAGAAGTGAGAACTGTGGCTGACCCTTCAGGACACATGATGTCCTCACACTGTGGTTCACACAGCTCAACTGTCAGCATGCTGACTAAGACAGGATGAAGCAGGATGAAGCATTAAGTCACACTGAGGGAAGCTTCATTATCATGGTGTCTTAAGATATCTGCTTTGTGTCCCTTCGCATTGTTTTTGAGGAGCTGTTGTCTTTAACTGATGTGTTATTTGTACACTGAGTTACATATATCACCAAGGCACAGTCCTGTACAGTTATGGTACTTAGCAAGCAACATTAGGGCTGCAGCTAACAACTATTTTTATTAGTGATTCATCTGCAGATTATCTTCTCGATTAAGTGATTAATTATTTGGTCTGTAAAAAGTCTGTAAAAATCTTTTCAACTGCTTTCAGTGTTTCAACACACATCAGCTGACAGTTCCACTGTTTTCATCTCTTATTGTTTAACTGAGAGTTCATCTACTTTCAGTGATACGTTCGTATATTCAGAGCTCAATTTATCTCACTTTCACAATTTCAGTTTCTCTCAGGACTTTCACTTCAACTTCACTCAACACTTAAAATGGCTACAATCAATATTTTTATAATAACAATGTACCAAATGATAATTTAAAAAAAGGGGGGGGGTTGCTCGTAGTGATGAACCTACAGAGAATTATCACCTGAATCTGCAGCTCTCCCTGGACTTACATTCAGAAAGGAGACACAAACACGAAGCCAACTGAATGATAATGTTGCTCTGTAACTGCTGGGTGTGTAAATAATTGTTTGCTAACAAGTTCATCATATCAACTTAAAAGGTAATGATATTGTCAAGTGGCTAAAAAATATTGCAGGTTTATATTAACACCTCAACTTTACTGCCATTTAAACTTCTTTCACTAATTATATTTCATCTCCCACTTCAACTTCTTTTAGTTTTTCAGCTTTTCAGCAATTTCAAATTTTCGGCTGCGACACTTCTGAAAATGTAGCCTCTCCTGGGTGATTATCAAAATTGTTGCAGATTAGTTTTCTGTTGATTGACTGATCGCTCTAAATAACACGATTCTTGTTCAGAGGTTGAAGAATTTTTTTTTTTTTTTTTTTTACACAATTACAATCTACAATACACCACATTTCCCTTCATTTTTGTCTTTGCCTCCATTCTCCGTTGCCTCCTTCTCATTACTTTTCTTCCCTTTTTTCTCTCCTCCCATCCATGTACCTGTCACCCTCATTCCTCTGGTTCACTCAAGCTCAAAGAAGAGCAGCAGGGAGGGGGAAGGAGAAATGAGGAAGGTGTGGAGAGGAGGGCAAGCTGAGAAGGAGAAGGGTGAGGAGAGGGAGGAAATGCAGAAAAGGGTAGGGAGAGTGTGTGGCGAACAGAGAGGAGGGGACCAAATGTTCAGGCCTCCCTCGGAGCTGGAAAGCCCTTTAAAGTGAAACTGGCCTGAAGAATTTCAGGTCAGACGAAATGCGTAAGTGACCGCCTTCAGCCCACCCCAACTTCACCACAGTGGGATGATTCCAGTTCATTTACTCTGAGAGCCCCCCTGCCTTCAGGACCTTCACATTTGTCCACTCAAAACATCATAGTTTTACTCAAACAACGTGATTTTAAGCAAAATAACAAAGAGCCTGCATCTTCACATTTCCTTTCAAACTCAAATAACAGCATCAGCATTGAAGATGACTGATTAAAACTTTAATTTTATAAGTCTAGGCACTAATTATAAACAGAAGGGCTTTGAATTCAGTCTCAGTATAAAGCATGACAGGATAGAAAGGTCAACTGTAACCAAATGTTGCCACATATGTCCCCTCACACAGCTACATAGTCATTACTAATCATAAGATCTGCTTTAGCTTTACTGCTAGCTGAAAGGGGCTTTGCTTCCTTAGGCAAACACATTCCTCAGGATAATCAGCTAGCCATAGCAGACATTGTATCAGACAATTACTACTGACGTTGACAGTGTCACACACTCGTGATAAAGGATTTAGTAGCCCCCTAAGTGTGTGTGTGTGTGTGTGTTTATAAGGGGAAACCAGCAAGATTTAAGGCTGGAGAGTTGACAATATTTGACATACTGAACAATAAATGATCCAAATATTTGAATATAACCTCATTTTGTTTTTTCAGCATCCTTCACATTCGCACTTAGGCTTACAAAAGAGCTAACCTTCAGCTAACCAACATTCACGCTTTTATGATCAAACAACAGCCCTCCCTGACGACAAACACAATGTGGCAGACACCTACAATGGCACAATTACAGAAATGTGCAACTGAAATAACATTTCTGTCAACATAATCACTTTGTTTTAATTGTAACTTGGAACATCTCTTACAAAAAAAGTGAACTGAACCATCAAAAACAAATATTGTCATTTTTTTCACTGCCTGTTTAGCCTTGAATGCAACTTAAATGAACTAAATTTAGCACCACGTCACTGGATTCTCTGTCTCTCTCTCTCACGCACACACATGCATACAACAAACAGCTCACCTAACCAGGGTAAAAGTCCACATATTATATGACGAAGAACCCGGAAGTCTATGGGTGATAATACCATGTAGTCACCGAAGCATTTTTTATCCCCCACCTTTAACACACACACACACACACACACACACACTCATACACACACACAGTGTCATGCTACTCCACTGGTTCCACTGGTTTCATTGTAAGGACATCTTGATCTCAATTCCAGTCACTGATTGGTTTAAGTGCCTTTGTTGTCTGTTTCCAATCATTTTGGCTTAGATAAAGCGGTGAAACAGGGAAGTCTGGTAAACTGTAACTAATAAAGCAGAATGCCAGAAGAGATATATATCATAAACTCCTGTTTACTCAAGAAGGTCTCCATCAGAAGATTGTAAGGTTTAGTCAAAGAGAGGTTCAAAAGTACTTCCGAACATTTTTACACAGAGGGCCGAGGCACACTAGGAAGGGTTAAGGTCATCTGTCATAAAGTTACCCGATAGTTTCAGAATTGCAAAATTTTGCTCACAAGCTGGAGAATCAGATTTTTCAAAGTTACCTGATCAAGATTTTTGGGGGTCAAAAGTGATGAAGTGAAAATGTTTAAATCACAGTCACACAACAAGAAGTGACAACAAGTTTTTAAAGAGGCTTAAACAAGATATGTGTTCAGTACAGACAACTTCAAAAAGACAGAAACACACTTGAGGGTCGACATTAACACCATACCTGTATCCCAAACTGAGGAGCGCAGATATCAACGAGCTTGCCGAGAAGATGCAGCCGGTGTGTTTTGCTTTGGGGAGTCACTTTGCACATTCAAACTTGTCTGAAACTCACTCTATATCTGTCCATTCACTCTCCTTTGATGGTGACAGGCTGCAGCAGTAAGAGAGTCTCCTCGCCTGCCTATGTCTGTGTGTTTGAGTGTGGAGGTAAGCAAAGGTAGTGTTTACTCTCAATGGCCAGAAGAGAGAGGAGGGGCCACTCAGTACAGGTAACCCCCCACCTTTTTTCTTCCTCCTTCAATCTCTCTCTCTCTCTCAGCTGATAAGGAATAAGACAAAAGGGAAGGGAAGGGATAAAAGGGCAGAGGGTGTGACAAAAGGTTATGATTGACATCAATCAGGGGAAAGTCATGAGTTAGTGTGTAGATGTATTTACAGATACATTCTGCACATGTGTGTTGACTTCTCATTATTCAAATATATATATATATATATATATATATATATATATATATATATATATATATATATATATATATATATATATATATATATATATAATCAAATGGATCAGCACAGAAAAATCCAAGTCAGAATTCAAACACTGGAGAATAATGTTGTAGAAGCTCCAGCCTTTCTGTAGAAGTGGGCAACATAAACAGAAGCCATCTATCACAAGTTCCCCAATCAAAGCAGCAAGTGAAGGTTCATTTTTAACACACACATTTCTGAAACAAGACTTTTCTACAGCCATGTTAGCTTGTTGTATGCCTCAAATAATGGCATAAAAAAACAGTGCTTTGAGCTAAATGCTAACATCAGCAATGCTAACATGCTCACAATGACAATGCTAACATGCTCACAATGACAATGCTAACATGCTCACAATGACAATGCTAACATGCTGATGTATAGCAGGTAGTGTCTAGTAAAGTACAGCTGAGGCTGATGGGAAAGTCTTTACTTTTGAAGGTATTTGGTGACAAACCAAACTATTCGACAAATTGAAGTTTTGACCTGATGATGGAGCTTGAGGAAAAGTCCGGAGATCAAAATTATTACAATTCATCCTGAGGTGAACATGAATGTGTGTACCAAATTTCATGGCAATCCATCCAATGGTTGTAGAGACATTTCCCATAAAAACAAAAATGTCAAGCTCATGGAGGCGTAAGAGGAAAAGTCAGGGAATCACCAAAGTCATCCACGACGTCATCCCTTGCGCATTAACAAGTGGCAACCCTTCACCCCAAGTCAAACCAAAGTATAGCTAACAAAACAAAGGTTACCAAAAGGCAAAGATCTTTGGAGTTACATGATTTGTCACTTCAGCTGTCAGTGTTTGCCTACTTGAGAGCACTTTTATCCAGAGAACCACCATGTTTCATCAAACCAAATATTTACTTTTTTGTATATCTTCGGGCATAATGGGAAAAAAATAACTTGTAGGTAATCTCTGCTTGAGGCATTTTAGGATAAACCTGCTGAAGGCTGAATTTAACAGGTTTTTCTGTGATCACCTAGGATATTTTAAAACTGGTTTGAAAGCCCCAGTGGTTGGTAATCATAGTATTTTATCAGCATGATAGTCAAAGGTTTCTTTGATTTAAATCTCAAGTTTAAACAAGTTTGCTTCCACAGGCTAGTTCAGCCAAAAGTCCATTACACATTTCTGGTTTTGCCACAGTGAGCAAATGGACTTCTTCTGACCAATCCAGGTGTTAACAGGACCTGACACCAAAATTATTATGGTGACTTAGTTTTAGCTGCCAAGTGCTAATACACTTTATTTTTTCAGGTTGCATTTAAGTGTGAATTGAAAGTGACTTTGCTGGTGACACACTGATAAATACAATAGAGATAAAGCGAATACAAAGTAGACTAAAGTTGTCACATTCCAGTCATATTTGCCAGAAACACAGAGGGTCAGAGAGAAGAGGAAGGAGACCACGTTGACAATGTGTGGATGTGTACATAACTTTAAACAACCCTTAAAGAGAATAGGGCCTATATACTCTTATCAGACGGGGTGCCGTTCTACTCCAGCACAAGTGTGTATATGTGTGTGTTTGTGTGTGTGTTATTGCCATTGTACAAGTGACACATTAACTAGTGACTCTGTTAATGAAGGACATGCAATCACAGATTCTTGCCTTTTTGGCAGCACACACACACACACACACACATTATATGTAGATAGCCAGTTCAAAGTTTACAGATGGAAAAATCTATTCTCTCCCCAACAGGGTGTAATAAGATTTGCGTGAAGGCCGTGCACAGCCATAAACCTATATTAAAGGTGGAGGAGAGCAGGATTCAAAGACCAAGATGACTTTACTACCAGCACACTGTATCACACAAACACACTTTTTCACGCGCACACGTATCTCGTCAAGTGAAGACACGTTTGTTTGCATAGCCCAATATCACATACAATGTCTCTCAAGCTCGCATCAACGGTTCCCGACCCAGTTCAAAAAGACAAGGAAAAACCCCTTCTCAAAAAATGGAAAACATAAGCACGAAAAATGGAACAAAAAAACTCTGAAGAGGCGATTCGGTAAAACTTGGTTCACAACACACTATAATGTAGTTGTCAGCAGCTATAAGGGCATTTTATGTGTTTATTAATGTACAGTATTTGTCAACAAGTATAATTTATCCTATGAAGACATATTTTATATTACATCTGTGTTTTACTATATTGTCATTCATTATCCTGCACTCTGTATCTACTGTGTATAGACATGTATACATGCATATACTGTACATAACCATCCACTTAATGTACATAAAGTAATCTAGTACCCATTCAGTATTTATTCCTTTGCACTACTTCTATTTGTTTACAATCTACAGAACACTTGACTTGTATACAGATATTGTATGTTGTTGGTCATCGTTGCTTTTTTATATGTATTTATATACACACCTATTTTTCACCTATACTTGTATGTACATAATAATTCTATGTTTAGTTTTCCCTATATTTGTTCAGCTTTGTTTTGAGCTGTATGTCTATTTCTATCTTCTTTGGAACTGTGTGTAACATTGAGAGCAAAACCATATTTCCAAAACCATATTGAGTCATATTTCTTGTATGTGTTTATATACTTGGCCAACAAAGCTGATTCTGATTCTGATCATCTGTTTATACACCAGCCTCCACAAATACATCAATAGACACTTAAATCAGCTTACAACTATCCTATAGTGTGTAATAATCCATTTATTAAATGTTAATATACTGCTTATAAATGCTAGCGAGCGATCCCCCTCCTCAGACTGCTTAATTTGGAGGTTTGAAGACAACTGCAAAAAATAAAAAAGACAAAGTTGTAACAGTTAGTAGAACTTAAAAACACAGTCCAATAATGGGGTTATAATAATAAGAACAATACTTAGCACTGGAGACAGCAGGATGAGGTAAAGATGGCCATCAGCTTGGTGTTAACAGAAAGAAAGACATGCGGGAACTGGCCCGACAGGTCTGATATGAACCTGTACACAACCGTAAGAAGCTGTACATCAACAGCTTTACAACGGTCACTGAGATGGATAGGGGGATGTCCAAGTCTGAGGAAGAGTCTCCTGTGTTTGTGTCTGCTGTCTTGTTGCCAACCAGACTGAGAGTAACATAGTTGACTCAAACTTAACACACGCTTATATATCAATATCGCATCGCTGTGCATGTTGGCAGATGTGCACAAAGAGATTACAGAGCAGTAAATTGCAGCAATAAATGTTTTATTGACAGCATTTTTATGTATATTTGACTTTTCTCAATTCAAGTTTAATAAAGTTTTATTCATTTTTATGTCGACCAGGAGTAAGCATTACGTACTTAAGTTACGTTACATACATACGCGACTTAAGTTAAATACGTTACGTAAGTCAACATTGACTTTTGGTTTCACACAGGACACGAACAGCGGTCTCCTGAGTGAAAGTCCTGTTTGTTTGACCCATCCATCCACCAAGACCTCGTACCTACCAAGCCCCCAGGAAGTGCTCCGGGCTTTGAAGCCAATTTGACATAGTGGCCAAACCATGGAATTACAACTTCCGTGTCCATCACATGATGCACACTGGCCCCAAAAGACTTTTCCCCATAGACTTACATTGTGAAAGAAGCAGCTGTAAAATGGTGGATAAGTTGAGCCACGCAAAATGAGAATTTGATCCATTCGGTCCAATAACATTTGGAAAGTCTAGAAGAGCCACATGATTAAATAATTTTATGCCCATTCAAGTTAGCAGAGGGTTAAGCTGGAAGTTGCCCGCTCGGCTGGCGGAGTCTCTAGTGTGCTTGCTCCTGTGTGGCCGCACGATGCGGAAGCTATGCGGAAGATCCGGGTAATTTTTGAATATTTTTGGCTTCATGCACCACTGAGCAGCTTTCATACGAATGAACGGAGCCCTGCCTCCAACGCTGTATCCAGTTCTTTTCATACATCCACGGTCCCTACGCAGACTTTGTAAATGACACGCCATCTCTGCACAATATAAGTCAGTAGACTAAATAGCGTGAAATGACACACGAAAATCAAAAAAGGGGAATGACTTAAGACATTGGCGTGTTATTCATATGCCATTTGGTGATACCAGGCCTGGCAGAGATCTGCACTCTTCTAGTTGTTATTTATTTATTTTTTTAAATAATTAAAATTGTAATGTTTACTGTTCAAAACTGTTATCTTATATTTTCTGTTACTGTCATCTATAAAATTAAAATATATTGTTTAAAAGACCTGTCTTCATCACACAGTATTTGTTTACAATATGTGTTTGTGTAAGAAAAATAATAATACTGGAGCATACACTCCCACATGCACTTCAACACTCAAGCACGTAAACACAAACATTCATGCTGTACTGTGTGTCAGTTTCCATTTAGTATCAGTAGCCTTTCAAACTGATAATTATGTTTAAAAGATAATTAAGATCTGGGTCATTGAAACGTAACTGCCTTACCTTTTACACACGGTTGATGAAATATGTGTGTTATGTTCTACAAGGCGGTCTTCACCAGCACTACACGTTTGGAACATGTGAGATTTAAGCATTGAGTCAAACATTATAACATTGCCGGGCAAGCAAATTCCAACATAGATGTTTGCAGAAACACTGAATGAAACAATGTCACTGTTGAGAGGTACTGTATTGTTTTGTATATACAGTAAACGTCTTGACTGTTGATGGAAACAACATTACAGAAATGTGAACGTCCTGAGATGTGTGTCACCCCTGCAGGGCATGTGAGACCGCTGAAGGGCTTCAGCAGAACAAAGTGCCTGTTTGTCATGAAAATACTTCCAGCAGGCAGCAGATACACACCTTCAGAAACACTTTAAATATGAGCACCTGTTTCCTTGTGTTTTCCTATGGCTTGTGTTTTGACTATGGACTTTTTGTCTCTGTCTGTCAACCTTTTAATATCCCCATTTACTTTACTGTACCTTTTCTCTTTCCACTGCACTTTTATTATTATAAATGAAGAATTACAAATACTAACACTGTTGGTTAGAAACCTCTTTTTGTTAACAAAAATCTGAGTTAGTAGCAAGATTACATATATCAGGAACTTACTGAAACAATACAACAACATTTTGAAAGGTTTTGTCTTTTAATTCAAGTAAATGCAGGGTTGTTGCTTTAAGATGTTCTTTTCAAACTTCTGGTGCAGGTTTTATAAAGTTTATGATACCGCTGATTGAAGTATAACTAAAACTGAAACAAAAGTAAAAGATGACCCATTTCTTTCCACAAAATTAAAATTTAAACTAAACTTGCTAATGTGAAAACATTGATGGGATTTAAATCTAACATTAAAAATTAAAGAAAAATTAATTGAAGGAATATAATTATTAATGCCCTGCTCCACTCTTTCTGACATTTTTACAAGCACTGTTTTACTGACAATCAATCAGACAATAGCATAATATATTATAGGGTCAGTATCAAACTATGTATGCATGTGTGTGAAGGAAGGAAGGAAGGGACAGATGAATTAAAGTTGACTAATGTTGAGTGTAAAAATGCTGTTCTGCCTAAAAATCCTCAGACAGTAAGACTAGACTTGTGTCTGTGCCTCTGTTCTGCTGTAACACTTCCTCATTCAAAGGGTCATCTCACATCCTGTAACTATCGTCAACCAATCCCAGTGTCCCACTTGTGATTAACAAAAATGACTCAGCACAAAAAGAGAGCCTTTCTGCCCTCCCTCCCACACACACACAGGATCTGACATTAAAGTCCTACTTTTTTTTTTTCTTCCATCCTGATGAAAGAAGTTTCCCCTTTTGCCTAGAATTTGGTCAGCTGACACTGCACCAATGAGGCTTGTCACTAACCAATGGCAGAGCAGGGGCATTGTGTGTTTAGGTGCTACAATCACAGCCAAGGTCAAGGAGACAAGGAAGGAGAGAGAGAGGGAGGGAGATATGAAGGAGGTAGAAAAAGTTACAATAGAAGGAGAAACAGAGAGACAGAGTCATCCTTATGACTTGTAACCACACTGAAGCCACTTATTATCTGACCAGTAACCATTGTAACGTCAACATGGGTGACTGTCCTATCTATCATGTGATAGAGTGTAACCAGCATGTAGATGAAATAACAGAATAGCATAGAACACAATATGCTCGAATCTGAGATCACTACTATAAAAAAAATTCCAGATGTTTACAATTTGGGTCTTGTTTTGGTGACATCTGGTTGTGTGGAGACACTAGTAATAATAATAATAATAATAATATCTTTATTTATATAGCACTTATCAAAACAAAGTTACAAAGTGCTTCACATAGCAAGCAGACAAAGATTTACAGTGAAGTCCATTAAGACAAACTCAACAGTCCAGACAATCTGACAGGTTGTAAACAAATCCACTGTTAAATTCACGCTTCAGCCACAGTATGTAAATCACTTATTTGGAAGTGGAAGAAATTTATCACTCAAACTGTCCATTTTAAGCGTCCATTCAAATCCAACTTCAACTGCAGTAGATTCTACCTTCTGTACCTACATGCACACATGCAGTTTTACAAAGCAATGAGCACTTGTAATGGACATTTTACATGTCAGCCTTTGTTTTATCACTAAATTATTTGGTAAATTATTTGGTTCAAACTGCTTCTCAGTTAAGGCAGCCGGGATGTGGAATTCTTCACCACTGAGTATCAGAGAGCGCAGTACTTTTAATCATTTTGAATTTAGTTTGAAAACATGGCTGAAGGACAGGTCTGTACTGTAGTCATTGAGCTAAGAGACGCTGAATGTGGCCAGCATTGTTTGGTTGGTAATTTCTTGTACTGATGAACTGATGATGTCTGTTTTCAATAGTGTTGGGATTGCTGATTGCTGAGAATTTAGTATTGTTCTTCTGTTCGGTTTGTTTTTGGGTGGTTGTTATTGTTTTTTGTTGTTGTTTCTTAGTTTTTCATTGGTCTTTTTTTGTGTGTGTTTTTTACAAAGTGTAAGGTTTTGAGTTTTATCTCTGTAACCTCACTAGTGGCCTCTGTCCAGTGACTACAGATGAAAATTTGCATTTAGCTACATACAGTACATGTATTGTGCATTGTCCCTGCTAAATAAACAATGAACAAACAAACAAACCTGCCTGACCATTTGATGGCTCCTATTGCAGGTCCTAAAGCACTTCCTTCCTAAAGCTGTCATATTTCACCAGTAAAGCTGCTGAGGGAAATGTTATAATCACAAATGTATGATATATGTATGTATGATAGCCACAACTACATGTTAAGACCCTGGTTGTAAAAAAAAAAAGAAAGAAAGAAAGAAAGGGATTTTCCATTAAACTCTGTATAATATATTTTTGGCATTTTTCCATTTCAAAGGAAACATTTACAGATGCTTCATCATCTAACTCTTATTTGATCGTCGTCATCTAACTCATCCTAAGCATTTCATATAATGACAAAAACCAAATTCCTAATTTTCACTGATCTACAGGAGTAAGTCCAATCCAGCAAGCAAGCCACTTTACACAGCAACTGGCCAGATGTGTGGAGATGAGAAAGAATGCTGGATACGAAACTTCTCTCTCAAGCTCCCACAACTGAGCACGACTGAGTGCAACGCCATGAATGCCTTTGAGGAGAGGCTGTACAAAACTGTGAATCATTATCCCCATTTGTACAATTCATTGTATTTCATCCCTCTCTGTGATGGCAGGCGTTTCGCCCCACCTTTAAGTGCAGCCATTCGAAGCAGACGTGGTAGGACGACACTTTGTACGAACCACCAGTGTCACCAAATAATTGTGCAACTTGCATCCCACACACGGTTTTTCCTTGTTCTACTGTAAACACATGAATGAATGTAGTCCAATCAGAGCTTCTGACTGAACCTTTTTCCTTTGCATGTAGCATCTCATTTTTAAATGGCAGGATGATAACTCAGCATACAATGTCTGTAATTACAAGGATCATAAAGATCATAAAGTATTGACTAGTAATTGGAATTGGAATGTCTCCTTCATCAACACCCATGTTCGTATACGTTCTAAACGTACAGACATTTTATCTTAAACCTGCCATTTTCACCATCCTTCGTTTCCTGGAAAGACAAATCATTCTCTAGCGCGCGCACACGCACACACACACACACACACACACACACACACAGACCTGGAAGGTGAGAAGGGAAAGTAAAACAGGCAGATAAGAGCTGAATGAAAAGCTGGAGGAATTCAGCGTTGGCCAACTCCAGCTAACGCCCCTTAAACAGAGATCCCTGAACACACAATAGCTAAACAGTTTCACTCACACCACACCGAAACAGGGGTTTTATGATGAGGAGAAAAAATCATCCTGAGAAACTAAAAAGCTATGTAATCGACCTGTTCACCTGCTCTCGCACTGAAACTACTCATGAGACAAAAAGAAGTGAGGAAAAAGGAGTGTGAGAACGTTAAAGCGAAGGGAGGATGATGAAGAGAGGGATGAGCCTGATTGTCTGCACATGCATGTGTGTCTGTGTGTGTGTGGCCTGAGTATGTCTACTTTGTGTCAGTTTTGTGAATGGGTTCACAGAGTCAGTCTCGGCCCCATGGAACATTCCATTCTGCGGGGCGGGGTGGCAGAGTAGGTGCATGTGTGTGTGTGTTCACGTGTGTTTGGGGTTGGATCTTATCGTGAGATGCAGTGTACTACCGGTGGTTTCTGTCCCCCAAACCTACTCACTTCCACACACAAACACACACCCCTCAACACCACTTGCATTTGCTTTGCCTTCCCTGCCAGAATCAAATCACACACACACACACACACACACACACACACCTTGCCTCTTCGCCTGCTGTCCAGACAACTAGCCCATTGTGTGTAGCAACAGGTATGCAGAGAAAAGCCTGTTTGAGAACAGTCTTTTGGATGCAGGATAAGTTCACATAGTTTCACGTTTATTTTAAAACAATACCAGAATGCCCACATGTATATTAAAACAGTTATTGGTCACTGTAATTGTTCCTCCTGTCCATACTAGCCGTGAAAAAGCAATTCCAATGAAAGTGTCCTGGTTCTACAGTGTCGAGTTTGTCCCCCATCACTTACACTGGAATTACATTAGGAAAGCATCTCTTCACAGCCAGCGATATGTTCCCATAATGATTTTATCAATAAAAAATGCACACCTATGCTTTCATATGCCTATATCCTCACTCGATCTGAAAAAAAAACTCCTTCCAAGAAGGCAAGAGGAGGAGCAAGAAACTAGCAGTCAAATGAAGCATAATAACAGCATTAGCGAAGGAGCAGGTTGAAGGACAGAGGAGGGAAAGAGGGAGGCGAGCAGGAGGAGGGGAGGACGGAGGGTTCAGCAGTGTCACCACACAGGGGGTGCGGGGTGGTGGTGCGGGGGGGGGGGGGGGGGGTTGAATGGCAGAGGCTGGGGTGTAAGGAGAAGGGGGGAGGAGTGTTGATCCAGCCTTCACAGTGAGTGGATGTCACCTGTTTACACACTCAACAGTGTGCATCGTTCCTGCCACGTTCTCAGAAGAGAGACAGTTGCACAATGTCTCGTCTCATCCACTCACTCTCTTTACAAAATAATCTGGTTTTCTCACTAGTGGTATGAGTCCATGCAGATAGTTTTGGTTTAATTTGTCCATGTTTTGAAATATCTGTCTGAATTGTATTCTGTTGACATTTGACAACTGTGAACGGTTTTCATTGGAACTACTTTCAGCTGAAGAAACAGTCCCTATGACAACAGTTTACAATGAGGTCTGTCCAACCCTGTCTCAAAGGAACTACATTAATATAGTAATAATTTATTTTCCCAATTACACCACATTTATGTGCCACTCGGCAGTCATAGGCAGGCGGTCGGGTGGGTGGATGGATGCGTGTAAAAGGTTAAGTTTAGGCAACAGTTGAGGCTAATGAAAAGATTGTGGATTTGGTTACATGTTGATTAAGTAAAAACACTGTGTCTCGTGCTTCAGGTGATTTTGGATTTTTCAGTATTAAACTGAGACCTCAGTCTTTTCCTAACTTTAACCAAATGCCGTGAGTGTCTAAACATAACCATAAAAAAGTTTAATAATGACAACAAATGTAATATACGTTGTCACTGTCATTTTTGCGGCCAGATTAGTTAATTAACAACATTTTCTCATCATGTTGATTAAAAAATAACATAATCCAGGCAGAATTATGTTTCCTTCAAAACGTATTTGCTGTTGCAAGTTTTATATAAATGTAATTTCTACGAGACAACATTGGGTCTGTGGGCATTGATTCTGGAAAGAGATGTTGCTGCCGAATTTCTAAGTGTAATTTTTCTACAAAAGTATATTCAATCCCCAATGTATTGTGGTGGAGGTAAAAAAGCTGGACAAATTAGAGACTGTCCTCACCAGAAAACCGACAGCATTGGTCATCTTTTCTAAATGACCTATGGATTGAGGTCCTCTTGTGGTCTTGTGGTGTGTGAAAAATTACTCTTAATTACTGTTGTCTGTCAGGAGCAAAGGCAGAACTAGCACGACGTCGTTATACCGATTAAGAGAGGAGGTTGGGGTTGGTGGTTTAGTTAATACACTGTGTGACGTTGACACGAGAGTGTATGACTTTGACACAGGACCGCTTCCTGCCAACAGTCAGTGTTTTTCCTAAACTTAACCAAACCCTCAACATAAAGGTGGCAGATCAGACAACAATAATATGAATAATTTTGTAACAGTCATTTTTAACAGTTATGGAGGACTTGCTGACAAATTAAACCAAAAGGGCATAACGGCTTGGTACCCATCAAGATGAGATTGTCCTCCAAGAAAAACAAGAGCATCAGTCATTTTAACAAATGGCAAAAAACAACACGTGTTTACGTTCAAGTGACAAAGCCCTCTAGTGGCCGTAGCAAATATGGAAAATCTAGTCCGTTGAGAGCAAAGGAGGAAATAGTGTGACATTATTATAGAGACACATAGTCTGCAGAGGAAAGAAGTCGGGGTGGTCAGATGTGTCAACAAAACATCACACTTTAACAAAGGAGACCGCTGTTTGTTTCTCGGTTCTTACCGACAGTTACAGACACTTACAGATAGACTTTTAACCAATAGCCAAGCCATTTTTGTGCTTTTTTTGTATACTTAACCAAACCTTAACCACAATGTTGTTAGATTAGAAAACGGATTCATTATTCCTAAAGTAATTTGTAACATTTTTGGAAGATGCTGACAAATAATGTCATCCTGTAGATAGAGGCGTCAGATCAGATTTTCTACCTGTATGTAATTTATACTTGTTTCAGCTTCCCCTCGTCTCGCTGCCGTTCAGTGTTTGGCCCAATCCGAGGGGAGCTAAAGAGGGAGGTGGAGGGGAGGGGGCAATAGAGGGGAAGAATGTGGCCATTGTGCTTTCCAGGTATGTGTGTTTGTGACAAACAGAAAGAAAGACAGGAGAGAGGGAGAGAGAGGGTGATCAGATCGTGTTACAGGTGTTTCATAAACTGCTGCATTAGTCTCTTTACTCCGCAGCTTTACATTTCTGCTTCAGTGTTGGTGGATTAGGCTTATGGCTTTGTCACACACACACACACACACACACACACACACACACACACACACACACACACACACAGAGACACACACTAGACTGAATCTGTGCTTCCCCATCATAAGAGTGAGATGATCATGTGACGGTCATGTGACATGACCATATACTACATGTTTGTGTGTGTGTAATTCATGCCGTTTAAGCTGTTTCTCTTCCTTATGCTTGAGGTTTGCTAAATAATAATTTCCCATCAGCTTCCTGCTTTTAAAAATCAGTTTAACCTTCGTCAGGTTAAAAAACAAATGAGATCTTTTATTTTTCTTCTTGTCGCCCTCTGTTTCTCCAATGTTGACTGTCTTCTTGAAACTAGAGCGGGCCCAAACACGATACCACTAAGGTCATGCTACAATATAAATTCCTGTCTTGGATAGCTGTTTGTCCCATTTTGCAACTGTGGAATGTGATACAGTGGGTTGAGAGATAAGTATCATTCTGAAAAATGGTTCACCTCTTGAACCTTTCTGCACACCAATGAACCTAAAGCCACTGTCTGACAGGCAGGTCCATTTAAATAGTTACCATCATATACTAAACATTTAACTGGTATCTAAATTTGGTTTTGGTTTTGCATGAGGCAGTTTGAAGAAACCGTTTGTCATCACCTTATCAGGTCTGACCAGCACTTCAACACACACCTTTTACACGCCTTAAACTTGTGGAAGTATTTACAGTATTCGCAAGGAAGCCGGTCGCCTGTTTTGATGGAGGACACACACACACACACACGTAGGTATGCATACTTACTGAGGAGTGTATTACAGGTGTCACTCTGCAGCTCCCTGCCCTCCATCGCCACAGGTGATTTTCAAGAAACAGTAAGTTAGTGAGAGTGAAACTATGACTTTTCTCTCACATTAAAGCGTATCCCAAATTCAAGTCTCCTAAATTTAGGCCCTATGCAAATGACCTTACTACACCTTCATGTGTATTTTTCAAATTTTGTAAATTTGTTAGATTTGACAATGTCCATCCTTAATGGGGTTTTTTTTGTGGAAAATTGCTAATTGGTTTTTACCGTAAATCACATAATATTCTAGGAATAAATTAGAAATATAAGATCGTGAAGAATGAGAACACTTATCACAATATCATGCGTCTGAGACACACATGAACTTCTTCAAAACATCAGAGTTCCCCAAACTACAGTTGAAGAAATTACACTTTTCTGCTCTTTGAAAGATTAACTGAACTTTTTTCAGACAGACACAAACACTGTAACTGCACACAAATCTACAGTATATGTACAGGCACGTGCACTCACACACATATACGTTCACACAACTAAATCTCATTTGTACAACAACAGGACACCCAAGGCTAACTGGCGCCCT
The DNA here is from genome assembly GCF_020085105.1 of Siniperca chuatsi. Taxonomy (NCBI): domain Eukaryota; kingdom Metazoa; phylum Chordata; class Actinopteri; order Centrarchiformes; family Sinipercidae; genus Siniperca; species Siniperca chuatsi. The sequence continues at coordinate 15,592,562 of NC_058044.1, forward strand.
GCTCAACCAGTTTCTGAAAAACACACACACACACACATACACGACTCAACAAGACAGCAACTGATCACACACACACACATCCCCACACAAATAAACATCGAGTCCCCGTCCCATAACCTTGTAGTGAAGGTTACAGCAGTCAGCTGGGTCAGTGTGAACACTGGACCAGCTGAAGAAATGTCCTTCCAGATACCCACTGTGTGTGTGTGTGTGTGTGTGTGTGTGTGTGTGTTTAGTCCTCCAGGTGAGAAAACACTTAACTAGCCTTAAAGCAGAACTGTTAAAGTTTAAGATTTAAATGAGAGACAGACAGAAAGTAGAGAAAAAGAGACGCATGACGAGTTCCCAGCCAACCTGTAGGATGATGGGACGTGTAGTCACTGCGTCGTTGTAGATTCTTCGTCCGCCGTTCAAAAGCAACAATCCAGCTTGTCACTTTCTCATCTTCCCTTCCTCTTCCTCTCCTCCTTTGTGCTGCCTGTCGGGTTCTCTCCTGCCTCTCGTTCACTGTCAAGGCGCCTCCTGTCTTCAATGACAGGTCCCCCAAAGCACAATCAGAAGAGATCTCAGACACATCTAACAAACACACTGCACACACACTGAGAGACACAGAGGACAAGTCAGAGTTTCTGTTCTCCTTTTGGTGTTTTTTTGGATTCTGACTCAGATCCTCTCTGTTTGTCCTCTCCTCTGCTCCAGTCACGACAGCGCTTGTAGACGCAACAGCAGGAGACAAGAGAAGAGAGAGGTGGAGGGGTGGGGTGGGGGTGGGGGGGAGTGCACAAGGTCTCGAAGCGGAGGAGAGAGGAGAGTGAAGGGAGCGCTGAAGGTGGCAAAGTTCAAGGAAAGAGCTGGAGAGAGAAAGAGGGAGGGAAGGAGGGAGGGATAGATGGGAGGGAGGAATGGCAGTGGTAATTAGTGAGTCTGTACCTGACTCTCACTGACATAAGCCCCACATTCCTCAGAAGCGAGGAGGGGGAGAGGCAAGGGAGGGAGGGAGAGAAAGGAAAAAGTTCCGAATGCACACACACCAACACGCTAATGATCCCAGGCAACACATCAGAGAATACCCTCTCCACCCGAAAACAAACAAGAATCTGTCTTCCTTACAGCACACCATAGCTGACGCGTCGCTCAAGTAAAGGTTGCATGATGTTGAGTGAAGGTGTGCTGCTGGAGCCTTCGCTGTCCGTCATCTGAACTCTCCAAATACTTCCTCGCAAGTTTTTAGTCTTTTCTTCCGTTTCTTTTCATTTCAGAAAATCTTTCCCTTTCTCTTTCCGTCTTGTCTCGTCTCTCTCTCTGTCTTTTGATTTGTGTACGGTGTACACACTGCCTGCTCCTGAAACTCACCAAACCAGAATCTGACTGCCCAACACACCTTCCTCCCTTCCTCCCTCCCTCCTATCATTCCGGATGGGAAATGCTATCCTCCTGTGGCCCTAGCCAATCTGTGTGTGTGTGTGTGTGTGTGTGTGTGTGTGTGTGTGTGTGTGTGTGTGTGTGTGTGTGTGTGTGTGTGCGCGCAAACAGCCCGACCTGAATCATTTCAGCCACAGCAGCATTCCTCTTAAGGAGTCTCCTGCACACCTAGTTCAAAAACTCACACCACATGATCATTCACGTCCACCACATGCTTATTACCGATGATCACACACAGGCCAACCTTTTGCTCATTCACAAATGTATACACCCCTGATGTCACGATGACATGCTGTTTTTATGTTATAGCGTTCACTCCCCTGACGTACGCAGATCCCACCGTAATGACAACTTTCAGTAATAACAACTGACTCACATACTCTCAGATTTCTTGTGTTTAACTGTCAGCATGCAGATGGCACAGACGTGGCCAACTGCTGGAGGGGAAATCTGAAATGTTAAATGTCTAATACAAACAGTTTCTCACCTTTGTTAAGGAGGTTGCTGGTCTAAACCTGAACTGAAAGTAAAACAGTGAAGCTATTCAGTGGGCTACAGGCCTAACATATACTGGCTAGGAGTGTAAAGGTACACAAAAATCTCAGTTACTCAGTTTTAGGGTCACAGTTCGGTGACAGCAGGGAAAACAAAAAAATGTAGAAAATGACATTTTGTCATTTATTTTGAAAAACATTCAACAGCTCATTGGCCATAATTCTTTCTGTAATTGTTAAAGCACTTAAATACTGTCATATTGTCAGTAAGAAAAAATAAATAACACAAATGTCAGTGATGCTCCTGACATGTTGATGATTCCTGAGCTGGTTTATACAGGGCAGGCAGGGCGGACTGACTAAAATGCACATGTGAAGGGACATTGTAGCAGGGCGCAAGCACTTTGACCATATGCTTAAATTCTTTATTCTCTACGACAAGTATGGTCGCATACCTGCAGCTATAAATACTCTTCTAGCATTAGTTATTGATTTGGCTCCCGTCAGCGAATCTGCAGTGAGAGGCTGCCTGAACGCTGTGAGGAGAAGGACTCGCCTTCCGGTCTGTTTTTGTCTCGTTCCACTAATCGACACATTCAGGTGATGTTTGAAGTGTTTCCACAGACAGACCCGACTTCAGTTAAACAATGTCGGCATACAGTTTGACACTTATAGTTGCCCATTGTAACTAAGCGGGAAACCGTAAAGTTTCCATCCAGAGGATCTAAATGTCAGGGAGGATCCTCCAGCTCCGGTCTCTCATTTGTGTTTACCATTCGGAGGCAGCGACGCTGCATGAGCTGGACTAACCTGGCTAACCGGGCTAAGCCGACTAGCATGCTACAGCTGATAGACAGCAACTGGTGCGCTGCCAAAAGGTTCCGGGTAAAACTCGCTCTCTAGAATTTCTGTTCCGCGCGTGCGGGTAGTTTTTAGACTTTTTGGATGGTAATAGTTTGGGTCACAGAGCGTACCGAACCGAGGAGGTCGCCGCACGTCCTGTACGGTTCGGGACGAATACACGTACCGTTACACCCCTAAAACTGGTGTCTCCTATTCTCCTCCTTTATATACTTCCCCTCTTTCTCTCCCCACCCACTATTTATTCTTCTTCACTTCGGACAATATCATACGTGTTTGATCATGTAGAGCAGTTTCAACACTTCAGACCTCCAGCATTCACCTCTCATTCAACACAGTGTTTGTGTGCGCGTGCGTGCGTGTGCGCCTACCTGAATTCCTTGCGCTTCCTTCTTCCTGATGTCAGGTGCGTGGTGAGTGCGACATCTTCGTGACAACCAGTTGTCAAGGAGACAGAGCTGTACTGAACGGTAACGGTCGGGGTCAGCCAACTGACAGCCTGAGGACAGAAGAGAGAAGTGAGGAAGCTGGATTTCTGTTTAGAGTAGCAACACACACACACACACACACACACATGCATACATTCAGATAAAACACTGCACACAGTAGGGAACTTGCTAGTGGTGTGTGTGTGTGTGTGTGTGTGTGTGTGTGTGTGTGTGTATAGGAAACTGAGATTGAGTCAGACGTGCTCACACAGAGCAATAACGTTTCAACACAGCGGCTCAACCCTGACTGGGAGGAGGCCGAGGACGTTGGACGTGTTGCTCAATACATTTCACTTTAATGCTTACTTAACAGAACTCACAGGCCTTGACTAAAGTGTGCAAACACAGAAGCATAGCCTATATAGATAAGTTTTAATATCTGTACATGTTACAGGGAGGCCTTTAGTAATCTAAATCATGGAAAAAGTTTCACAGGTAACTTTTCTTACTTTATTATCACAGGTGGAAGCAGTGAAGTGGTTTATTGGTGTTTAGCCATCATTATTTGATCATGGGGTAACAGTGTGTTGGCAGATAGAGCCTATGTACATCTGCAGGACAACAATATCCAGTGTTTGTCTAATCACATCTAATCACATTTACTCACTGTTACTGCTGACAGTTGTCCAAAATATACCATAGTGCTTTAGTTTGTTGTGTTTTTACACAATTAATAGGCCTAACTCCTGGTTTTCAATAATTTTCTTACAGTACGAAAATACACTTGCAGAGACTTGCTTAAGTTAGGTAATCCATCACAGTGAAGATCAGGACTTCTTTTAAGTTACATTATTGTTGGATGTTTATACAGTGCAGCCTTTTGAAAGTCATCTGCACTAACTTCAAAATTACGACTGACAGTGTAATAACTTTGACATGAGATGAATGGAAGCATCTCAAAGATTTTGGTCCTTTAACATCTGGTGCAGTGGTTTAATGTAAGGAGTTTGTTGGCTGTGTGTTTAGTCTTAGTTCAGTATAATACATAGGCCTACAGTAACTGTGTGTCACTTTTCAGATTGTATTTTATATTTCATTACATTGCACAGGTGTTAAAAGTACTTTGTCCACAGCTTGCATGTAGCATTTTAGTTGATTTTGATACACAAACGTTGGAGCAAGACTACATTTCATGTATTGCTGGTGTGCAATCAGTATTAAAGTCACGCTGAAATAGAGTCAAAAGTGGAGCATCTTTGTCATTTGACTTTTTTCCTGTTGAAACAACAAGTTGGGTCGTGGAATAACGCAGGGAGGGATCATTCACTAACCAGTGGGATATCAGTTGTTGAGATAAAGGTCACTTTATTTGATGGGAGGGGCGTGATTGTTCAAAAATGTATGATTGTTTTATTGCTTGGAGTTTCGATATACACCTCCTGGCACAGTAAGAAGTCACCAAAAAAGCTACACTGTTCATCAGTAAGTAAAAGTGTTGAAATTTTCATTTTAAGTTGTTGAGAAAAAAAAACTTGTTTGTTAATTTTTGAGGCCTTTTAAATAAACGCAACATGAAAAGTAATTAAATTAGCTTAGCGGAAAAACTATTTTACATTCCATTATACAATAATAAATAAATGGGAAATCCTATGTGTTGCATCCGTAACAAAACCGAGTTAAAGGATCATTCTGGTTTATTACAACTTAACACCTATTTTTGTAGTTAAGGCCATTGCCTCTGTTGATTATGATGACATTGTACTCACCAAAGTAACTGCAGAGATCTGGAAACATGGCACCATCGCTACAGCCAGATTATCTAAACGATATTATTTGTTAGTAAAACAGACAAATGCAGAGGAAAACTGTGTGTGTAGCAGGTCAAAGTTTAACCACAAAGTCCATCTTTTCTCTCTGCTCATGTCTGTTGCCCTGTCAGACTTCTTTTTAGCGACTGGCTGAGATCTCAGGCAATTACTTTGGTGAGTACAAAGCCATTAAAGGAATAGTCTGACATTTTGAGAAATACGCTTATTCGCGAGAGTTATGTGTGATAAATATGAAGGTACAACCAGGAACCAGCAGACGCTTAGCTTAGCTTAGCATAAAGACAGGAAGCAGGGGGAAACAGCTAGCCTGGCTCCATTTAAAGGTGAAAATACTTGTCTACCAGCACCTCTAAAGCTCACTAATTAACACTTTAGAAATTGTTTGTTTAATCCAAACAAAAGCTGAAGGGTGAAATGACAGTTTGTGATGTTACAGAAGGTTATGTGCCAAACTATTTCATGGCCTGGTGCAGTAACTTCCTGGAGTCTTACTTGTTGCCTGTCGACCTCACAGACTCCAGAGTGGTATCGATCTCTCAGGCAAAAGAGCAAATAATGTATTTCCCAGAATATTAAGTTATTCCTTTGATAGTTACATAAATTATGGACAAAACTAATAAAATAAGGCCCAATTTGTAATAAACTGGAATTATCCTTTAATGATAGCTTTATGAACTTTTAGTTTACATTAGACACACAGAGACTTGCAGACGTGCACATGCAGCCTTTTCACAGGGTGTAAACAAAAGCAGAGTCTTCCCACAATAAGCGGTTCAGACCCTGCCCTGGTTGCTACACAATAGACAGAGAGACCTGAGACACAGAGAGCAGAGATTCCCAGGAAAACACTCCGCTGGTACTCCAAACAGCCGACAAAGACACACAAAGAGACAGGGGCAGCGTATCTATTCACCTGCAACAAGTGGGTCCAATCAAGCCATCACACACACTGCAAGGAAAACTGAGAAAGGAGGAAAACTTGGATCATATTACCATTGTTTCTGCTGGTGAACTGGATTTATGAATCAGAATCAGGTTTATTGCAAAGTAGGTTTTCACATACAAGTAATTTGCTTTGGTATATATGATGTGAAATTGTATCAAGTGACGTGTGTGTGTGTCGGCTTGTAATCGATGTTTGTGGCATGGCTGTGGAGCTTGTCATCTTGTCATTTCCCTCTCCCTCTTCTCTCTCTCTCTCTCTCTCTAGCTTTCTGTGTCAATTCAATTCAATTTCAATTCAAAAGCTTTTTTTGTCATGAAAATTTCCAAAACAATTTTGCCATAAAAGTACAACTTGATCAAATATTTGGACAATACACAAAAATATAATATAATATTAGCAATAACACAACATAGATAATAATACAGTATATAACATCAAAACCATCAAAATGTATGTGTATATGTAACTTTGTGTGTGTGTGTGTGTGTGTGTGTGTGTGTGTGTGTGTGTGTGTGTACGCGCTGATGAAGGGCTGATGTTTAGGGGAGGATGAAGGAGTACGGTACGGCCTTTTTTTGGCACATAACCAACCTCTCAGTTACATTTGGGTGAGTAGGTGCGTGTGTGTGTGTGTGTGTGTGTGTGTGTGTGTGTGTGTGTGTGTGTGTGTGTGAGAGAGATGTGGGTCTAATAGATTCTAATTGGGTCTTGATGAGTGAGAGAGATCAAACCCAACCTGATGAGCTCCACTAAATATCTCTCACACACACAACCACAATAAAGACACTACGTGCCCAAAAGTATGTGGACACCCCTGTCCATGTACTGGTCTGGGACTTCCAAGGCTTTTTTGGGGGGGGGGGCTTTTTTCTTGACATTTAAGTTTTTATTGATTTTAAAGAAAGGGTTAGTACATGGCAACAAGAAGACACTATTACAAGATAGGGGGTAGGAAATAAAGAATTTCAATATGAAAGAGAGAAACCCAGTTCACAATAAAAGAAAAAGAAAACCTGTCACCTCACAGGACTTAGGTATGCTTAAAATCTAAACAGGCACTATTCACTATTCATAGGCATGTTCACTTTTATAAATCGGTCCAAAAAAGGTCCCAGGAGGAAGTCCCATCTTCCAAACCTCCTTTAAATCTACTGAGCAGAGACATAGGATGTTATAGTTATATGCGTCTTAACCACCAGGACACCCATACAATAATTTTTTAGACAATAGTGTATTTCCATCTTTGTGGCAACAGTTTGGTCCCTTTCCTGTGTCAATGTGGGGCCCATAAAGAAATGGTTTTCCCAGTTTGGTGTTTATGAACTTGACTGGCCTGCACAGAGCCCTGACCTCGACCCCATCCAGCACCTTTGGGATGAACTGGAGCACCAACTGCGGGCCGGGCGTTATTGCCCAACCTCAGTAATGCCCTTATGGCCGAATGGGAGAAATCCCTGCAGCCAGGTTCCCAGATCTTGTGGAAAACATGCCCAGAGGAGTGGAGGCTGTTATAGCAGCATATTAATGCACATGGATTCAGAATAAGATGTACAGTAATGTTTGTGTGTCCGCATACTTTTGTGCAGGATACCTGGCCTTTTTTTTTTTTTGCAGTAGATCAACTCAAGGTCACTCAAGTGGACAACACACACACACACACACATAAAAGAAAAGTAAATACTGAATGTGAGTGAATAACACTGGTGTGAGAGTTTGTGTGTTGTGAGTGAATGAAGGTAAATTGATTAAAGAGAGAAGAGAAACTGCTTCCAGCACTGTACAGCTTCCCGTAAAGATTAGACCGTTATTGAGAAAATTCCAGGTCGGCTTATGGCCGCACGACCCGCCGTCTCCAACAGGGCCGATTATTGAATACGCCGTTACACACACAAACACACACACACACACACACAAACACACGCAGAGCAAGTGGAGCCCTGTGGTGAGGCGACATTGATGACGCGTGTTGGATGGGATAATCTCTCCAGCTGTACTCTCACCCGTAGAGAAGTGAGGCTCATTTGGCCCCGAAAAGCTCACTGAGGTTTTTCCACACACTGATAAACCCCTTCCTGCCTTTTTCTGGCAAGTTCTGACGCGTACCAAGCACAAGTAAACAAAAAACAACTTTGTGTTATCCTTTGATGGTCCATTACTACTGATTTAGACGCTGGGTTCAGCTCTGCTCGTGTGGGTGCTGAGTTTAGTCTGCACCTGTTCATGCAGCAGAAAGACTGATATGAAGTGTCAGGTACATACATTCGTAATGGCCAAGCACTCAGATCCAATAGAGGCCAGAAAGTGGCTTTTAAATGGGTCACACACTGCAGGGATAAGGCTGCGCCGTATCTCTGTAATAACCCAGTAAAATGTCTCCCTCTGCTGGTGTGTAGCAGACATTACATAGCTTTGATTTATCAGTTCAAGGGAAGAGTTTAAGCGCTTCTCTTACAGCCAATACAGTCATTATTTACGAGTATTAGCAGCTCTTTTCCAAAAGCTAGGAAACGGCTTGATGTCTTAACGATGTCCAACCTGGTTCATTAACAATGAATGGAAGACTCCGCTATTTTGTTTAGTTATAAGTTGTAATTTTCACTAATAAAAAGACTTCCAATGGTAAATACATTTCAGTGTCAGAAAAGAAGAGATGGAAAGTTAAACACTGCAAGTTTCCTGTAATATTTTAACGGTACAATATATCAGTTCAACATGTTAAATTAAATCATTTTTAATACAACCACTGGAGCTAATTATCGTTGGAACTCTTTTCTGGATTTAAATATGTTTTGCCATTTAATAAAACAAATATCAAACAACAAATCAGTCATTCAGATTTAAACATATGTTTTCAATGAGCTAACCAGTCACAACTACAAGTGTGGTTTCACACTGCATAAGCTGCGGATGCGTTCACTGACGCACAACACTCACAGTGTAATAAAAAAGGAGAAATGGATAGAGACACATGTAACAAACTGCATGTCCAAGTGATTTGTAGACATGTTTAAACAAGAATGTGTTTTGTTTTCAGCTTAGATTTAGGGTTAGGTTGATTAGGGTTTTTGTCCTGGCTTTTACAGAGGGAAACAATATAGAGCAAGAGGCCACAAATAATAGCTGATTTAGCCTTTTTTTTTTTTTTTGTCTGCAAAGAGAGTTGTTTTGATTAAACTTAAGATGCACAAACAATTTTTAGACTTTTTTCTTTTAGACTCAGCATGTAAAGAGCTCCCAGGCTGTTCAGAAACTTTGCTAACAGCCCCAAGGGACTAAACATTTTCTAACCCACTGACCCACCAGATCCTTGTGCTCTACATATCAGTACTACAGTACATTTTAAAATGGCAAAAAAGAAAACAGAAAGAAAACAGTTCCAACCGCCAACTTTGTTGTGGCACGCCAGATGACAATCTTCATTACATTTGGCAAGAGTAAAAGGTTAACTTACTCAGAGCAAGTTCTCTCACGCAGCTCTTGGCTAATATAACGTACTCTGTGTAGGTGGGATGAGACAACATGGCGAGAACCAATACTTCATTTTCAACATCACTTTTATGTACACTCCAAGAGGCGGACTTGCACTTTGATTCCTCTAGTGAATTACACACTGCACCAGCGGTGGAAGAAGTTTTCTGATCCTTTACTTAAGTAAAAGTACTAATACCACAGTGTGAAAATACTCCACTACACGTAAAAGTCCTGCATTCAAAACCTTACTTAAGTGAAAGTATGCAAGTATTATCAGCAACGTGTACTTCAAGTATCAAAAGTAAAAGTACTCATTATGCAGTAAAATGGTCCCTGTCAGTGTCCGTGTTTCGATCAATATTACTGCTGCATTAATGTGCATGTTGCATTTTACTGCTGTAGATGTTTAAGGTTGAGCTAATTGTAACTACTTTGGGTAGTTTAATCTACAGCAATGCATCATGGTCTATAAGATCGTCATATGTTTCTAGCACCCTGTCCTGTGAGAACCACGTGTCTCTAAATAGTCAACTTTTCATGAGCTCGGAAAAACAGCCCCGTTTTCAGCTTCATGATGATGCATTTTCCAGCTGATCCAAAGGGGATTAAATAGTTTATTTATCTTAAGAAGTAGGAGAATTTGCTCAACCCATAAAGGAAACACTTAATCCTTAAGTTTCAGATCAGAAACATTCAAAATCACCAAATTTGGAGATACGTGGTTTTCAAGTAACTAGTAACTACAGCTGTCAGACAGCAGTGTAGTGGAGTAGAAGTATAAAGTTGCATAAAAGGGGGAAAAGTAAAGTACAAGTACCTCGAGCTTGTACTTAAGTACAGTACTTGAGTAAATGTACTCAGTTACATTCCACACATGCTTGTGTCCAGTAGGCGGGTTGAGGGGGGACGAGGGGGGGACACTACCCCCCTTGTTAACCTGCTCAAAAGATGCTCTGTGCTTTGTCTCGTAGTGACGCTTCACACTGCTGCTTTTAATAATCGCCACAATCTCGGGATATATGAGACGTGCTGGTCTTGAACTGCCTGTGGGAAGATTGAACATGTAAGAGTCTGTCCATTCATGAATAAAAGCTCTCTTTCCGCGGTCTACTTTTCTCTTTTTAGAGCGTCTTTGCTCTCCCTGACCCCCGGGCCGCAAAGGCTAGAAAAGCTGCGCCGGTTAAAATAGAAACGCTCCGTCAAAACTAAATAATTCTCAACAATACATCGATATTCTCTACAGCAGACAGAGGCAGGCTACCACTGGTCCATCCCCCCTGTTAAAAATGATCAAATCGCCTGCTGTCTCACAGGTGTTATCATTACTAGTGTTGCATCTCAACCCCTGCTTGAGGTGTGAAGCGCTGCAGTGGCCAGCAGGGGGCAGTCTCAGTCTGGTCCGCCTGTCTGATGCCGCCCTGCTGTCACTCAGAAGGAGAAGGCGCAGTATGAATAAAGTTTACAAGTCCAACTGGTCAGACATGGTACTGTATACTGGAATGCATCACATGCTATTTGATTTGCCAACACGTTACTTCAACATACACAAATACTCACATACACGTGCAGCTTTTCTGTAACTGCCTCTCAGAGCAGGCGATCAGTTTGATCCTTTCTGTCTCTTTCCTCATAAATGGATCCAAACATGAAAGAGCGTCAAAAAATGCAACCAATCTATTAAAGTTAAAGTCTTTAAAAGACGTATTGCAGTGATAATACATGACGGTAACCCTTAAATGTCCAAAGTTGTCTTATACAGAGTATGTATTTTACTGTATATCTGTCACAGAGGAAAGGCCTCCTTCATTATAATATTGTTGCCATGGTGTTTCAAACTCAGGACAGGCCGGCAAGCTCCAGAACAAAACCAGGCATGACAAAGAGGTGATGATATCCAAAGCAGAGCAGGAACAGACTTTTAGAGCAGAAAATACCAGTTTGTGGTTAATAGTTGCTCAGGCTGCATTTCTTCGAGAAGATGAGCTGCGTTGCTCCCGTGAGGAGGATTCTGAATGACAAAGGTAAGACCTGCTATGCAATTTTAAACAGCCCATCATCGTCTATGCAGATTACACTAAGCTGCTGTGGCCTTTTCTCCCAGTCCTGCTCTTTTAAAGTGGACTTTCTCCTGCAGAGGACAGGAAACTGCTTCACACTCATTAAATCACTGCTGTTTGATATTCATTAATGTATTCCATTTGCACTGACATGGCCTTATTGGACACGTTGCACATTTCTGGTCAATCCCAACTTTGTGCTCAAACATTGATGAGTGCTGTAAAAGCCGATTACACTCTGTCTGTGTTTCTCTCTATTAATCCAGTTTAATTAGAGGCTAGTGGTCCCTGCACTTTTGGATGTTAATCCTTGTGTGCTAATTCTTATTGTCAGGTCAAGAGATGTCATCCGAACACCCACATCACTGGTTCGGACCACATCCTGCAGACCTGCATACTGTTACTTCATATTTGTGTGTGTGTGTGTGCTTTATATTATGGGGACATAAATCTGTTTACACAGTCACATTGTGGGGATGCACGGGTGAAGACTTGGTTTAAGATTAAGGTTAAGGTTAGGGTCAAGTGTTAGGCAAGTAGTGGTGAGGGAAAGTCTTCAGGAAATTAATGTAAGTCAATGTAATGTCCTCTGAAGTGATGGAAACACAACTGTGTGTGTGTGTGTGTGTGTGTGTGTGTGTAGCAGTTGACAGAGATGAGTGAAGCAGGTCAGTGAGAGGGGAACTTTTGTCCAGGGTCGGGCAGCGGCCCATTAATTATTCATGCTGATGTATCTGACCGGCCGCCTAATTGCACCAGGAGGAGCCCAATTACCCACCGCGTCCTACAGCCGCACTGTCTCACATTCACAGAAACTGGAAGGTGGATCACATGTCAGCCATGACTAACACTATGCGTCTTATTTACATTTGCACAGCTCAGGTTCAACTCTATAAACAAACTATGTTTGTGTCTGTTTAAATGCTAGTTGGGTGAACAGAAGCTGGCAGGAGTGTGAAAGAGACATAAATGTTGAGAGATAGACTGTGTGTGTGTTTACAGAAGCGCTTGACAAGTGTTTGGTTTCATTGCTGTGATCATGGTAGACAGAGGTAAAGTCTTTATGCTGCTGTTTTTTGTATGTGTGTAACATGAGCTACACACACTGCTCCCCCTCTCTTACAGTGGGCTCCAGCGGGGATGTGAATAGGAGCTCTGTGACGGAGAAGTTCTTCATCTCACATCAAGACCACAGCCAACAGACCAACAAGGAGCCCCTCTCATTTCTACCTCCCCTTCCTCATCCTCATTCATCTTTACCTTCACCAGGTAAGATATGATACTGATATCCTTCAATATTTTATCTCATACTGAGTATATTTAATCATATTCAAAAGTATTCAACCCTATTTTCTAGTACAGTGTTCTTAAAATTCAAACATTTATCAAGCAGCCAGTAAGAGAAGTGTGGTTGTACACTGATCAAACATACTGTATGATGGTAAAAAGCAGCAGTTCAACACTGGACAATGTGCAAGGGCTTTTATTGTGAAAAGAAAGACAAGGCTCTCAAACATACCTGTGTGGCCTCAGGTTGCAGTCACCTATAGCTGAGCTGTGCGCATCAGCTGAAGCCAAAAGAAAAAACAAAGCAAATGAAATTTTGAAACCTTATCCTAAAAGTTAGAGTTTAGGATAAAATGTCTAATATCACCCAATATCTAAACATTCTACTGTTTTGGAAAATAAACAGTGTCACTTCTCAGGGCATTCACTGGAACTCTTACATTCTCCTCCCTAATGTTGATCTGATGTCGCTTTTTCCTCCTCCTCTGATGTCTCCTTGTATCCCCGCTCCAATTTGCAACAACGATCTATTGTAACACCCCCTCCCCTCACTCCCCCTTCCTGCAGTCTCCCCTCCATCAGATCTGGCCTACCTGCAAGCAGCAGCCATTTTCCAGCAGCTGCGAACAGAGAAGACAGCCACACAACAACTTCTCCATTATGGGAAGAAGACAGACACACCACTTCCAGAGAGCGAAGACAAAACCACACAGAGACAGGCCTACCAGCTCGCATTCAACGCGCTCAAATGTATGGATTATGTTAATGAAGTTACTCAAATTGTTTTCAGCAATTATGGGAAATCTTAGCATCCTTTAGCCAAATGTAGTTTTGAGATTTAAGTGGAACCACACACCCTGCCTGATGGACGGACTGATGGTTAAACATAAAGTCAGGGAGAAATAAATTTGATCTACTGCTATGTCTGCAGACCTCACTCTCCTCTTATAAGGAAATCTTATTTCTATAATGAATTACAGTGGAGCTGCAGCATGTGTCAACTCCAATATTCACTTTTGAATAGCAGCTTCAACTGCAGACTGTAGATTAAATAATATATAGTCATACATTTCATTTCTCCATGTGACTGCAAATTATTCAGCTGGAGTTACTTCAGATGTCTGTATGGGAGGTGATAAGAGGTTGCATGCCATGGACACACACACACACACACACAAAGGCACAGTAAGCACACACAGTTTTACATACAATAATTCACTGCACATGTAGGGGGTGGTTGGTATCTAGCCATGCAGATAGTTTTAATTTTATTTGGCCAGGTGCGGAGATACTGCTCTCTGAGCTGTCTGCCGCCACCTCTGTACAATGGCTTTAAATGGACTTCTAGGTCTGTGTTGCTGAAAGCAGTGAAAAATTACATTTAAAGCTGCCCTGATAAATATTTTCATATTAGTGATGAACCCACAAAGAATTATCACCCAACTCTGCAGCTTTACAGAGCATTTACTTCTTTTAGCTCATTGTTTTGGTTTTATGACCTGCAAGTTTACTGTTTTGGTTCACCGCTCTCATCAACCTCATTTCCAGGCAGCTGTTTTCAGCAAAAAAACTGTACACTACCTGCCCAGCAGCAAATGGTTAACAGACAAAGTTACACAGTGGTGAACACAGTGGAGCAGCTAGCAGCGAAAGAGCCAGATATTTTTCTCAGGAGTTGGTGGAGACTAAAAACAGAGCTAAAACTCAAAAAAGTGAATTGAAGCTAAAAGTGAATATTGGACTTAAATTCGTCAGGTGACCAGAAATACGACTCCAAAATGAAGATAATGTTGCTGCATGTCTGCTGGATGTGCAAATAGGCAACTGCTTGCTAATATGTTCGCCATAACAGTTTTATGAGATGATATCGTGTCAGTGTTTTGTTTTCTGCTGCTTTTTAAAGAAATGATGCTATCAAAATGTTTGATGCCAGTTAAGTTAGATTTCTGCGGAGGTACAAATCTCAGAGACTGATATCTCCAAATTTGGGTGAACTTAATTTAGCTTTAGTGTGTCTTATATGAAATCCAACTGATGTTTTGATATTTTATTTTGTCCATTGACAACATTGTTTTTCTCCTAGACCAAGATTTACTAGAGGACATCATTACTGACAGCTGCTTCCACATTTCTCAGCATATTGTGAGTCCCACCAGATTTGACATGAGTGGTCACAAACCCAAAAACTGATTAAAAACACTTCAGCACTTACTCGGTGACTGTTAAACTGTCTGGGAGTTATCTGTCTTCAAATAGAGTATCTTGTCTTCTCTCTGTCCACATGAATGTGCTCCATCAGAATATGGTAAAATGGTGGTGAGGGAGACGGGGATGCAGTTGAAGGCCATTTGTATTCAGATCTGTACGTAGTCTGGCTGGTTATAGGTGGCAAATGATGCACACTCCCACTGGGAGACTATAAATGACACTATAAAACACTGTGCAATGACACATACATGGACAAAGAGACACACCTGTGTGTGAATGTGTGTGTGTGTAACGGATGGCTTTATTGAGGGATGGCTGAAACAGAGAATAGGCTGACAGGTCATTAGACTGAAAGTAAGACTATAAAAGCTGCCACACAGCTCTTTGTAATTCCACACACCTCTTTACTGCAACATACATATTCAACCTCCCTGCGCGCGCGCACACACACACACACACACACACACACACACACACACACACACACACACACACACACACACACACCATGAGAAAAGGAGCTGAGTGAAAGGATAGTGTGTACATGGCCATAAAAGATACTAGCAGTAGCAGTGTGAGAAAAGATATGCTTATCATTTTTAGTTTTCCTTGAGGAAGTTACAATCAATACATATATATTAACAATGTATCACATGACTACATGTAATGTGAAAGGGGTCGCTTGTAGTGACAAACCCACAGATGCAGCAGGCAGCTGTTTTTAGCAAAAAACACCTCTAAAAATCCACTGTACACTACCTGCTCAGCACCAAACAGCAGACAGACACAGTTAGCGACTAGCTGGCGAACATAGTGGAGCATTTAGCAGCTAAAGAGACAGATGTTTCCCTCAGGACTTGGTAGAGACCAAAACAAGAGCCAAAAGAGAGTGAATATTAGACTTACATTCACCAAGTGGACGTAAACACAACTCCAAATGAATGATAATGTTGCTCCGTAACTGCTGGAAGTGTATATAAGCAACTGTTTGCTAACAAGTTTGCTATATCAACTTAAAAGATGATGATGATACAGTATGTCTGTGTTGTGTTTACAGTTTGTTTCCGCTGCTCCCACGTGGCCAAAGATATTAATGCAGGTTTAAGATGATGGTGACAAACTGAATATGATTACAATCGACCTTTTTCACCGCAGACATTTTGGCTTGTCATAGCAGGAAAAGTACATGTGTATTTATAACATAAAAAAAGACTGCATTGTATTTAGGTGAGTTACTTCCAGGGTCCTGGTATTATGTCTGCTGGCTCACTGGGACACTTGATGGAAGTGAGCCATCGTTAACTAAATTTGTTTCACCTGTGCTTTTCCTGCTATGGCAAGTCAAAATGTCTGCTGCGGGAAAGGTCGATTCTGTTGGTACATTAATAATTATGATAATGATCTATAAAATAATGATGAGGGACAATAAAGATCTGATGATGATGATGATGTTTTGTAGTCCGGCGACTTGTTGCCATTGGCGATGGTGATGCTGTTTGACTTCCAGGACCGAAGGTTTTTGTTGCGGGAACGTTCATCAAAGGACGGGGAGGAGCCTCTGCAGGAAGTCAGGGACCTGGAGAGCAGTCTGCAGAGGTGCGTGTGGGTGTAGATGTCAAATGTTAACATCATGCGTTTAAAAGTTGTTTTTTTATAAGGCAACTTTGAAATTGCTTCACCTGCATGTTAATAGTTTTCTTGAATCAGGTAAAGTCAAATCCAGAAATCACCCAAACTGAAGGTAGGAGACATGAAATGTAATCTGAAGTATGTTTACAATAAATCTGGCTGTTGTATGTTGTGTGTGTGTGTGTGTTTATAACAGGTGTAAGACCAAGCTGGCAGCATCTCTAGCTCGCTGCAGAGTGAAACAGAATCTGCAGAGTGTCTCCTGTTTTCTGTCTGATCCCGTCAGGAGCAAACAACACAGAGCAAAACATCTGCCCCTGTACGCATGGGTCAATACTCTGAAGATCAGGTACACACTCAGAAAGAAGGCCATGCAGTCATTAGTTTATTTCACACTTGTTCGCAAATCTATTCAGCTCTTATTTTTTCTTTGCTTTCAAGTTCAGCAAAGTGAAAATGTTGTGAAAGTCTATAATTATTCTGGTGACACACTCAAAAAGATGCTGCCTGAGGAAGAGCACCATGCTTGAAGTGTGTTGCACTCCAGAGTAGCTGCCAGTCCAAGCCTTTTTGTGTTCTTTGTGCCTTCATTTAAGAACGTATTGAGCATATTAAATGATCTGATTTTTCTACATTCAACGGCTCCCCTCTGTTCTTCTTTGTGGCACACTCCAGACTCCACACATGTGATCTATTATCTAGTCTATTTGGGTGTAAACCAGCAGGGGTTTTCTGGTCTATGTCGTACACCAGGGAGCACATGATGTCAGTATAAAGAGAAGTGTGAACAGAGTGGCTCTTTATAAAATGTGGTTCTGTTTGGGGGGGATTTCAGTACGAGATTAATAGTCAGCAAAGTTCACTGGGGTGTATCTGAAACAGGAAGGTTCAGCATTTTTACAGCTTGAGGGTAAGAAGTGCTCCTGTGGGTGTTGATTGAAAGCTAAATGCTGTAGCACTGTTCAACAGACAACCCTGGAGTAAACACTCACTTGGTTTGGTCACTAATGCATTTGAGTCCCAATATTTGCTGTAAATCCTCTTCTGTATGTCGGGGCAGACAATGTTGATGTTTCTGCTGTTAAATGAACAGATGAATCTAATCTCCTCTCTCTCCTCTCCTCTGTAGTGTTGAGGAAGTGTGTGAAGTGTTACAAAGCGCTGGCTTGTGTGAAGTGGAGAACATGAGTGACCTTGGGGAGTCGACGTTCTGCAGAGACCCTCTCTGTCCAGACACACTCGTCTTCTCCCCACAGCTTCACGCTCGGCTCCGCCACAGCAGCCTCACAATTACACACGTAGTTAACACACAGGCATGTATGAATTTGTGTGTGTAGTGAAGTGTGTAGTTGAGCTAAATGTAGGTAAACCTCACTAATGAGAAACATGCTTTCCTCTCTCAGGAGCAGATACAGACAGACTGAAAGAGTGGAAAGAGTTCTGTCCAACTGAAGTAGAAGTCCTCATACTTTACTGATTCTTTACTTACTTAAGCAGTCGTGCAAGTGCTAGTTTATAAAGCTCAGACTAGATTGTTTTCAGTGGGGAAAAAATAGAAATTAAACAAAGTGCACCAGCAAAGTAAATCCAAATACTCTTCTAATCTTGCTGGACAACTATACATTACAAATGGCTCCAATCTTCTGGTTTCTCTACTTATGGAGCACCACGAACATTTGTTTTCTGTTTGTCCACTTTATTGGAGTACACTTCTTCATTAAGATAAGTAAAAGCAAAATTGCTGGCTTTAAAGAATATTAAAAAGTCCCTAAAAGGGACTGTAAGTTGTCCAGTTAAATAAACAGGAAGAAATGTAGTTAATTACTTCAATCGTTAACTAATAGTCCTGCTCAGACACATTAATACAGCTTCACTTCACTGCTGTGAGACAGATTAAAAGGTTTGCCCTTTTGTAAAGAAAAGGGCCTTTTCAGTTGGAATTGCCGTTGTGATGTGAAGTTTAAAGTTGTGTTAAAGAAGTCAGTTTGCTGTTATCTTGATTAGCAACACAGCAGCCTATAATGCTAGAGGGTACAGTTTCGTCAAGAATATGAAGAAAGTCCTCCACGCATGTGTGTAAATAACGTGTGCACCTGTGTGTGTGTGTGTGTGTGTGTGTGTGTGTGTGTGTGTGTCTCTTTGCAGGACAGAAGTGTGTGTGTGGCAGTCAGCGTGTTACGCCCCCTGCTGTTTGAAAATGGTGACGTCCTGGTGGTGGGGTCTTTCTCAGCTGTGACTGTGGCTCATATAGCTGTCGTGGCCGCTGCCCGCTCCGGCCGAGTGTTGGTGTGTGGTGCTGATCACACACCTTCACACACAGAAGAGATACAAGAACTACTCACACAAGTGGACATCAAAAGTGAGTGATAAAAGATTTTGTATATCTCCTGTGCATACGTATGACTTTCCTGATCCTAATTTATGTTCAATGTAGATGTGCGAGTCTTGACAGAAGCGTTCTATGGTCTGGATGAGCGGGACGCCGCCGTCCAGCGTTTAAAGGTCATCATAGTGCTGCCTCAGTGTTCATCCTCTGCCCTCAGTGACCCTGTGCCCACCATCCACAGTGAACATGGAGGTACGTAACATCAGGGAGAAAGGGATGGAACAATGTCCACCCTAAACCCACAGTGAACCTTCACAGACTTTAAATGACATCACATGCATGATCAGCACACCTCAGTGAAAGAGGTGGTCAGAGGCTTTCTGTGGAGTGTGAGGCCCCTATTTCATGTAAAACTGAATATATATCCTCAAGAAAGTCTGCAGAGTTTGGAGATTTATGGAAAGTTTGGAGAAAAGGCTGAAAAGGACATCCAGTACTTGTCATTTTCAATTGTGGCACAGCCATGTATGAAAGATTTATAATGCCCAAATTAAAACAAATCAAGCAAAGAAATAAAATGAAATACAATACACATATGTATTTCCTTTCCATGTATGCATTTATTGTGTTATTAAATTTGTGATTGACTGTCTGCAGTTTTAAGGAATGGATTGTGCTGCAGGAAGCACACTTAGAGCAATCTTCTTGGCACAGTTCTCGGTAACTAGCTGTCTTCCTTTGCTACTCCAATAAACCATTAAAGTCAGTGTTTACTGTAAGCTAACGCGAGCTAACTAACACTAATTAGCTGCCAACACTTTTGGAGAATTGTGCCAAGAAGATCCATCTCAGGGCTGGAACTGGGAACTGGGCCATTAAAGAAGGCAGACAGAAGGAAGGAGGTTAGGGGATTGGAAAGTAACCAAAGAGTCCAAAAAATCAACTAATAGAAAATAAAATATTCTAGAAATATTGATGGTAAGATGAAGAGCTAATGTCTTTCCATTAAATTTCCCAAATATGCTAAAATAAGTTTCATTCTGTTGACAGACTGGGATCTGCTGCCAGATTTGTCTCAAGGTTCTGTATCCCAGAGCAAAATACACACAATGGCTACCCAGCAGGCACGACTACTAGCACACGCTCTCTCCTGTGAGTATATATTCAAAGCGTGCGTGCACACACACACACACACACACACACACACACACACACACACACACACACACACACACACACACACACACACATAGGCTTTGTTGAAGCAACAAAAGACAATACATTGACCATTTCAATGAACAGAGTCATACATTTGTTATGTAAGGGACGACCATCCACAAACACACAAACACAGTTAAAATGTTGTCTGTATTGCAATTCCTTCTGTGCCTACTGTTGATAAGATGCCAGCGCTATAAGAACAGAACAGAGGATTATTCTTTGCACATTGTATTCTCTCCTGTTCCCTGTCAGTCCCAAAGGTTCAGACGGTGGTCTACTGCACACGCTCAGTGTATCCTGAGGAAAACGAACAGCTGGTGAAAAGAGTGTTAGAGAAAACACACACTCACCCCAAACTGCTGCCCTTCAGGTAAACACACACACACACCTGCTCTCTCTTAGTGCAGGTAGAAGTTCCCTGACTATTGAGTATTTAATTGTGCAATCCTTACTTGTCCACTGGCTCAAATGCAATGACGAGACTTAAATTAGTCATGTACTGTTTCTACTACAGGCCATACATAAAGGAACAAGGGTTTTTAGAAAAGTCGTTCTAGGTGAATTTAAAGGAAAACAGGAAGCTGAAGGCATTTAGACCCAGTTTTCTCTCCCCGACCAGCCTGTGACAGAGAGCGGCAGGTGATTGGCACAGTGATGGCAGCTCACCTGCTTTAAAGTTTACAGCAACTGGACATTTACTTTGAAGCTGAGTAATTGTGCTCTTACTGTCACTGAGATTCAGTCAGATTATTGTATTCATACCCATCTATCAAGGTGATTACTTTCACTGAGATCAAACAAGTTGTCGACTTATAAAACCAACCTGCATGGCTAAACAAGACTAAGAGTCTACAGTCATGCTAACGGCTCTGTGAAGCTGTACTTAGGCACAGTGGTGCTTGGAACTAAATGCTAACGTCAGCATGCTAACATGCTGATGTTAAGCATGGATCATTTTTACCATGTTCACAATCTTAGTGCAGCGTGTTAGCATGCTAATGTTTGCTAATTAGCACTAAGCAGAAAATACAGCTGAGGCTGAGATTGTCATTAGTTTTGCAAGTATTTGGTCATAAAGCAAATATTGGACAAATCTACATTTTGACCTGATGATGGTGCAAGATGAAACATTAAGGGATCAGCAAAGTTATTACAGTTCATCCTGAGGGGGACGTGAATGTCTGAATCAAATGTCATGGCAAACCATTCAAAATGTCAATGCCTGGTGGCGCTAGATGAAAAGTCAGGGTATCACCAAAACTTCATCCTCTGGGGACCACGGACGTTTGTACAAAATTTCATGGCAATCCATGTAACAGTTGTTGAGATATTTCAGTCTGGACCAAAGTGGTGGGTCGACCGACAGACCCACAATGCCATCCCAAGAGCCACACTGCTACTGTAGCATGGCTAAAAACGTAGTCTGTATAGCACTTACATGTAGAAATTGTAATGAAAACAGCTATAGTAGTTTAGCAAGTCACTCTTGCAGTCTTATGATGCTGGACAACATCATCCGCTGTGCATCATGCAATACATCTAATGTAAAATCTTCCGAAGGCTTTCTTTTTTCTGTGCTGGAGATTCATTTGAGGGGGAAACTACAGTCCTTCATTGTAAGCATAACAGGACTGCTTTCAGTCAGTCCTCATACAGTAACATAATAAGAATACATTGAAAGCAAAAGATTAGGCATAGAGTATATGAGCTAAAATCACAGTCTCATTAACAAATAGCTCAACTCAACAGCTACTCATGTGCAGAACCCAATTAGTAGTGAGCTTCATCATGCAGACAGCAGGAGAGACTGTAAGAGAGAGACAGAGAGTGAGTGAGTAAATAGTGTTTGTCTAGTGCAAGGGTATCTCATATCTCCACATATACTGTATGTACAGGTGTGTGTGTCTGTGTTTGAATCTGTGTGTGTGAGAGAAAGAGGGGTTACAGTCACCAGGCAGATGACAGTATAAGGGATCAGCTGCGGTTGCCGTGGGGACAGTAGATAATCCTACAGTCAGGGTGAATGGGGTGGAGAAGATTTCAGAGTCTGTTTCACACCTGCTGCTCCACACAACCCATTTTCTACCATCCATCCTCTTAACGAAATCCAAATGTTATTATATTTGGTCACATAAGCTCTTTCATCGACTTACCAATGTGCGATGAGACGATCAGCAGCTGTTTCACCTCTGTGGTTACAGTAGTTGTTCAATGAAAAAACAGATCTACTTTAGCACCATGCTGCCTGTGTTGTTTTCAGAACAGTTGGCACTTGTTTGCTCCAAAGAACTGCACAGTAGCAACTAATACCGGACACATGTCAATCTTCTTAACTGCCACCAAACTGCTTTCCTTTTAATATAAAAAGGTTGCTTTCAAAACGTAAAAAAGAAGTAATTTCCTCATTCTTGAATGTGACAGTTGTTTTTAAAGATCAGGAGAGGAAGAATGAGAGAGGGAGGAACTGGCTGTAAAACAAACATTAAGTATGTCTTTAAACACAGTAAACTGCTCACTTGCTGTTATGCTTAATTATATGTGGGTCATTGCCTCTTTATTTCCTGATATTTTTAAAGTTATATGCTTGAAGCACAGCGGTAAGCTCATTTTAACAAACACACTATCAAGATTGCACTTGACCTGGAGCCACAAAAGGCCTCAAAAACCTCTTTCTGTGTATAAATACTATCATGGACTATATATCCAAAGAATTATAAGGTTCCTTCTGAAGTTTTTAAGTTTTCCAGATTTTAATTAGTTTTTTGCGTATGTTTGATATTTCCACGTCAGCTTCGAATATTTTAGAAAATTATTCTAAAAATAATTTAGTACTTAATAGTTTTGCTAGGTTTTATAAAGTTTAAAGAGCAACTTGCCAAAAATATTGTTTTTGCTGATCTCCAGTGGTTCAGGTTCTCACCTTACTGCAGTGATGCAATGTTACTTTAAAATCTCATAACTTCACTGCACCTGTTCAAAACGATACTATTTGAAGCTTACCAAACTCATTAAAATAGTGCCACAAGTACAAATTCAGGACCCCTAGAAAGAAAATTGCTCTGAGCCTCAATTTTTTAAATGGTCACCCCACTTAAAATCGCAGTGAGTGCAATTTACACTCAACAAATGTTGTGCTTCCAAAAAGAGCTTTTCATTGAGAATTGTAACGCGAATAAAGGTCATATCAGCACATCATCTCCATATTTTAACACAATTTAAATAGTGTTTGGTCAGCTGAGAATTGTTAACCAACATTTGCCAACATATCACACCACCCACACCAGATGTACAATATACAGGAACCAGCAGTGACAGCTGGCAGTGCAGGGGCCCATAAACATGCTTGTCCTGAGGCTCTGAGCTCGACAATCTGTCTAGAGAGTACCAGTGGACCAACTCCCCCTCCCACATCTACAGTAAACAGTTGTGCATATATATATATATATATATATATATATATATATATTGAGTATTGCACTGATGTTGACCTTGAACTGTTGTTTGTCCAAATACTGTTGAGAATCATTATTGTGCCAACGATATCAAGTACAAACTGTTTATTTGTAGATTTTTAACAGTGCATCAGTTTATGAGTTACAAAAGTTGCTAAAGTTCTCTCACCTGCCTGAAAACACTCAAAACCAAACTATTAAAGGTGCCACATAAAGCAGAGTTAAAAAATAATACATTTCCTGTATTTGGTTGTCAAAGTAATTTATGGTACTTCCATTCTTGTACAGTAATACTTCTCTGCATTAATGTGGCTATGATGAATTAATATCAAAATGCTACACAGCACCTTTTAACAACTTTTCCACGAGTTGTAGCTCTTCTGCAGTCTCACCTGCTGCTGTGCTGCCCTCTCAGGGTGAACGGTCCGATTTTCCCTGATGACTCCCAGTCAGGAGACACGACAGACTCCAAGTTCTTCAGGCTCGAAACATCTCAGTTCACCAACGGCTGCTTCATTGCGCGGCTTTCCCGACAGGTGAGAGAGGAAGGAGGAAAATGTGAGAGACGTGGAGGCTGAAAGGAAAAAAGTGAAATGTAGAAGGCAAGGTTGAGTTTGGAGATTGAGGGGGAACAGAGACTTTGTGGTGTGTGTTTGAGTATGTGTGTGTGTATGTGTGTGTGTGTGTGTGTGTGTGTATGTGTGCGCGCGCTTTGTGTGATTGCTTTGTGACGAGACCTTCCAGTAGTGCTGAGGTTGCACTCTTTTACTGTCTGTCTGCTGGGAGGTCGGTCGGCTCTGCTTGTCTGCACGCACACACATACACACACACACACACACACACACACACACACACACACACACACACACACACACACACACACACACACACACACCGACTATCGCTCCCTGAAACACTGCAGCATTATCCCAATACTCCATTAAAAAAGAGACAAGTTAAAGATGAAATACACTTGAGCCGCTGAAACATTTCAGTACTTTACAGCAAAGATGAATGGATCATTCTCTATATCGTTTTTCCAGCCCCCCCTCCACCCCTCCAGTCTTGTTGCATCACCTCCTTGCTCCATCTATTTCCCCCCTCCTCTTTCTTCCCTCTTTCTCCACTCATAAAAAGAAGAAAAATACAACAGAAGGAAATGAGATGCTGCTCCTTTGATCCCCTGCAGCTTGGAAAAATGGTGCAGGGAGGGGATTGTGCCTGTATGTGTGAGTGTGTTTATATCAATACACACACACACACACACACACAGGTGCAGGTCTTGCTCACCTGTCCAGTGGCACTGCAGTCATTTAAAATCTAATGATCATCGTGTCTAATTAAATCGACATTCACTCTTACAGTGAGTCGAATCACATCAGAGCTGCGGCTGCAGCTTTAGTTACACTGACAATTCTGTCTGTGGTTAACTGCTGCTCAGATAAACGACTCCACAGCAGTCAAACTGTGCTGGAGGACGATTTAAAGGGATCTGAAACAGACAACATGGCAGCATAGAGAAACAGAGAGAGAGCATAATTTAAATTTTGAGGTTTACAAATGACTCAAAGGATAAAGACTAAGAGCCATGCTAGCAGCTCTGTACTGGTAGCTCAGCGGTGCTTTGAGCTAAATGCTAACATCAACATGTTAACATGCTTACAATGACAATGCTAACATGCTGATGTTTAGCAGGTGTAATGTTTACTATGTCCATCATGTCAGTTTAGCGTGTTAACATGCTAACATTTGCTAATAAGCACCAAACACAAGATACAGCTGAGGCTGATGGGAATGTCTTTGGTTTTGCAGGTTTTTTGCCATAAACCAAAGTGTTGGACAAATAAAAGATCTAACCTGATGATGGCGCTAGAGGGAAGTTATTACAATTCATCCTGTGGGGACAATAAATGTCTGTAGAAAATGTCATGACAATCTATCCAATAGTTGTTGAGATATTTCACTAAAACCATAAATGTTAACCTCATGGTGTCGCTAGAGTCAGTACATCATCTAAAGTTTCATGGCAACCCATAGATCCATCTGTCCAAAAAACACTGAAAAAACACTGAAATATTGAAACTGTTAAACACATCTGACAGGCTGCCATCATTCATGCCTCTCCCCAGTCTTCTCAATTTCATTACAAACTCTCGTTTTGGCAACATAATTAAAGTTTTGAGGCTTATAAATGACTCAAAGCATATAATGCTGTCAAAGCAAGAAAAATGAAAAACATCGTAAAGGCAGATTAAACATCTGAGAGTGAATAAAAGATGCATTTTCAGTGTTTTGAGTCGTGTGTTGAACATCATTCTACTTTCATTAGAGAAGAGACAGTATATGGAATTCAGACAGGGAGGAGAAAGGCTTAAAGGAGATTTAAAGGGATTTCTACTATGGTTAAAATGTCACTGCAGATGAAGACCAATGTTTTACCGCTGTGCATATATGTAGAGCAAAATGTGTGTGTTTTCGTGTTAAAGGACCTGCTGGCTACATCTTGTTTCAGTTAATCCTAATACTCTCATTGACCTCCCTGTAAAACATACAGACATATAACGAGTACTCTCCTCGTCTAATTATTAGCTATGCTAACAGCGTGGCTCTGGATGGCAATGTTGGTCTGTTGGTTAGTCCACCATATGACCATGGGTTATTAGCCATAGCCAACAATTGTATTACTAGCCATGCAAGCGGCGTTACTTTATATTGTTAGTGGGTTCACAACAATGCTACACACTCAAATGTATCAACAACTATTAGATGGATTGCCATGGAATTGCCAGCTGATATTTGTGATTCCCTGACTTTTCCTCTAGGGCCACCATGAGGTTTACATTTGTTGATTTTAGTGAAATGTATTGATAACTATTGAATGGATTGCCATGATATTTGGTACATTCATGTTTCCCTCAGAATGAATTGTATTCACTTTGCTTCCCTTGACGATCACGTATTTATGACCTTATTTATGACCAAACACCTGCAAAATTAATGACATTCCCTTCACCCTCAGTTCTACTTTCTGTTGAGTGCTGATTAGCAAATGTTAGCATGCTAACACGCTAAACTAAGATGGTGAACATGGTAAACATTACTCCTGCTAAACATCAGCACATTAGCATTGTCATTGTGAGCATGGTAACAGGGTGACACTGCTGTTAGCATTTAGCTCAAAGCACCACTGTGCCTAAATACAGCCTTCACAGAGCTGCTAGCATGGTTGTAAAGTCTTGTTTTCTCACATAGGAAGACGGGAAGAAAAGATAAGTGACTTGTGACAGCAACTATTGTGTTGCCTTTCAAATTATATCCCATACTCTGCTCCGTTGGGATGTAAAAGCCATCAAACCCCCTGCGATCTCTCCTCTCCTCCTCCTCTGCAGGTTCATTTAATAGCTGTGGGTCATTTCTACAGCCTCAATGTTTTGTTGTATAGATCTCCGTGGTGCTATGTTACCCTAGAGACCTGTAGTTTTAATGTGTTGTATCTTCACATCAAATCTTAAACTGCCCTTGCTTTTTCAGGCAGATCCCACTAAGGTGGAAACAGTCCAGGATGTGCTGGCAAGGGCAGCAGCAAAGGGCCTCCTGGGTGGATTAATTCCTGAACAATCAAACACCAGTAAAAAGGGGAAGAGCAGGAAGAATCGCGTAGCTTCAGCCAGCAGCAAACCTTCATCCCCCTCAAACCAAGAGAGGCAGACAGGAAGGGAGTTTGTGAATGGACAGGACCCAGTCGAATCTTCAGAACACGAAGAGAAGAAAGGTGAATGTAGTGAGGATGAAAAGGAGGGAAAGGGAGGAAAGAAGAGGAGAGGGCTTAAAGGGTGTAAGCGAAAGGTCAAACGACGAACCAACAGGACAACCACAGTCTCAAAGCATCACCCTAAAAGCCACAAGAAGAAACCAACAAAGAGAAAAGTCAACCAATCACATCAGAAGAGTCGTCTGACAAAAAGTAAACCGAGAAGAATCCCTCGTCTTACACTGACATTAATATCCTCTGCAAAACCCTCCAACCACTTGTCTCCGATCACAGCCCTTGCACACAAGCTAAGTGACAATCCAACGATTCAATCGCAGCAGACTGTCTTTAGCACCCCTTCCCCTGCCTGTCCTGCTCCACCCACTCCCCATGCAGCCTCCAAGCAGGTGCAGAGACAAAACACAGAGCCCGAGGGAGCAGAGAAAACACTGAAGGATGCAGCTCAACCAGAAAGCCCGTTTAAGGCCAGAGGAAAGGTGGTCAGACCTAAGACAGAGGTGGTGACACAGGTCATGTCGAAGCCTTCAGATTTTGTTCTGCCACCCATTTCCTTCCCATCCTCCAGCTCTCTAAGCAACAGGGGTGGCAGTTCTCTCTCTCAGCGTCCGTCCCGAATATCTGCGTCCTCCTCCTCCGTCTTTCTGCCTGGATTATAGAAACGTGGAGCTCATGCTCACTGATGCACAAATTAAATTATTTATGTTCTCACACTATAATCATTGTGATCATAAAGTAAATCATTTTTAAGTATTTAATTATTGTATTAAGCATGTCTTTACTTACTGTGTATCAGAATGTATTTAACTGATTATATCATAAGATGGCAGCTTATGAAAGTAATTAAGTTAAATTTGACAAATAAAAATACGTGAAAATGAATTGAGCTGTTTTACTCATTTCTTCATCTCTGGTCCCACGACTCAGGGTATGACTTCAGGATACACTCATGCACATACACACTTCTGCTGTGATCAGTCAATCAAAAGAAATGTGACAATTATAATGATCAAGTATGATGATTATCGTAGCAAGTCATTACTTGAGTAAATATGCTAAATATGAACTCAAGTTTTCGTCGGCTTTGCAACTTTTCTTTTAGTCAGGCGGAGGGTCCAAAGAACATATTAACACCTGGGAGGGTCTTTAAACCCTCCTACCCTAATAATTATAGTACAGTCCCTTATTCAGAAAACAGCAGCAAACTGAAGATGTCAGCTTAGTCTTTGGAGATTTGTGATGGGCATTTAGCATTTTATAGACTAAACCAATGATTCCAAACCTGTGGGGCAGGACCAAGATAAATCTGAGTGCTGACAAGATGACAGAATAGATAGGAAAGAAAATAAATATAATAATTCTGTTATACATTTATTTTTCTGTGATATAGCGCATACTTTCGTCTCCTCAGACCTCTAAAACTTCATCAAATAAAACAATCTGAGAAGGAAAAGTCACTCTTGAACACAGACAAGCCTGTGATGAAGGGTCACAAGCATAAAAACACTGGGAAACAAAAATGAGTTGCAGCCTAAATGCACACACAGACGCACAAAATCCAGGGGTTCTATTTTATAATGCTGTTTATTCTCACAACTGGTTACATTGATAAAGTGTACAAATCAGTGAGCAGCAAACGGAAGCAAACACATCCATCTGTGGGAAATATGTGTGTGTTTGTTGTTGTTCATGTGTGTGAGCTTGACAGAGACACTGGGAGTCCACTGCTGTTACCCACCTCCTCCCCCCCTCCCCCTCCCCCTCCTCCTCCTCCTCCTCACTCCTGTTAACTGTTCAGACCAACAGTGGACTCCCAGCTCTCAGTGCACTGTACAAGGTGAAGATATATTCCTTTATCTGCCTGTTTCTGCAAAGCGGAGCTTGTCGTAGCATTGTGAGTTAACCAGGGACTGAGACAATAACACCGAGTCAAGAGACTTTACTTGCCCCAACTAATAAAATCAGTATATACCTTTATAAAATAGAATAAATAAAATAAAAAATATTTCTGTTCAGTACATACAGTTGTTCTTTCAACCGTCCAAGGGCATGCAAGGCTTCTTACGACTTTCCATTTCTCAAGATCAGAAGAATGCATAGATAATCGTTCAGTTAAATTCAGTATCAACTTAATTGACAACTGAAAATTTCCAATCACCTCTCCTTGTTTCATTATTTGCTCTCGTATTTTTTCTTATCTACAACAATGTATTTTACACTTTGGCCATTTGGTGAGTTCTCAAAAAAGGCATTTCATTACAACAAAAATAATAGAAAACTACAGACATTCAAAATGAAAAGATAGCTTATAACAATGATTAATGCCAAATATTACATTTAATGGATATTATGTACACACACACATTTTGTCATCTCATTCACATTTCAACATCCTTGTGACAAAAGATGTGGCTGAATTTTCTCATCAGAATCTCAATTACACTCCTGGTTCCTTCAACCGGTGTGTGTTAACTGCGGAGTTCAGAGGCTGGAAGCAAGACATGGAGACAACAAGCGAGACGCATCTACAGATGTTTGATTTGACCGTTTGTTAAGCCCCGCCCCCCTTTAGTTAGTGTTGCAAGCTCTCAAGCTTTCCTTTCTCACATGGCATATATGCAATTTACAAAAATGGAGGCAGATTTACAACTCTAAATTTGCAGTAATTTTTGAAATAATGGTTCTGTGATTTCACGCAGAAATAAATAAAAGCAGCTTGTCATTCTAACTGGCGACCATCAATTTTGGCAGCTGAAATGAAAACTGTCCTAAGCAGATTTTATCAGCTTGCTAGCTAACTAATTAAGCTAATGTTAGCTCCATGAGTTCCGTCTCTGGCTGACTTTTAATGTCATTTTAAAAATAGATTAAAGTGAAAGGGGTCTTGAATATGCACTTGATGGCTACATACACAATTTCACGCTAAAAGACTGAAGCTAAAGCTACATGTTCCGGCAAAAAGTTAGCCTCCTCAGCAGTTGATATATGCAGAAGAAAATGGAAATAAAGAAACTGTGTTCTTGTACTGCAGTGTAAAGCTAGTTAGTCCTGGTATTAGTAAGAAAGTACAATAAGGAAAATAATAGACTCTTATTTCATTCACATAACCCTGTCTGGCTGCTTTGCTTACATACTTGAACAACCAAGACAGAGGTTAGATTTATGCTTTATTGTTCATATTTTCAAACAGTATATGTCTTCAGGCTTTTAGGAAGAGGACTAACTAATGTGTTTGGTGATCATAACGCTTGGCTGGGTTTGCTGGAGCGTGAACTTCCTCAAATCCAATAAAGAGCAGGACAGAGCTGTTAAAGTTACCCTTAACTTTGATATAGTAGCATCCAGGACCATCTTACAGCGGGGAATAATACACAGAGGATATGAGAACTGAGCTTCTTTTTTTTAATGTAACCTATAAACCCACAAAATATAGTTAGCTATCAACAGTAAGCTAGTTAGCCTGACATGCAGCTTACGTTAAAGCAGAAAAACACACAGCTGTGTTATTGGTTTTAGAAAGGTGATATAAAAAAAAGTTACAACCCTCCAAATTATTTACATACCGAGAATTGGTTACACTGCTTCTACATGCAGAGCAATTCAAAAGCGTGACAGGGTGGCCATGCCTAGGTACGGTTCCTAAACTGTGATGAGACGATCGCTGTCTGGTGGAGGGGTTTAGCAAACGGTCAATTATAGAGGTTCAGTATTAATCTGCAGCCCTACATCAAGAGAACTGCCAGGGGGGGAAATGTGTTTATGATTTTAGTTGCAATAAAGGACTTCATTAGTTATTACCATACATCCAAGTTTGTCAGATGTGTAATAATAAGGAGCTAGCAGTGTTGAATTAAGATTTGTATGAGAAAAACTACAGAAAACACAACAAAAGGGAGTGATCTTGTGGCACTGGATGAAAACAGTCGTACAACAAGGAAGTAGGAAATGAAAAAACAGAGAAGGCGCATTCAAGTGAACAGAACCCTGGAGACAGATAGACAGCAGCCCAGGAAAGTCCTGTTGGTTTGAGCCAACATGTCTCTCTGTTGGCTTTCCTCTCGAAAAACAGCCAAGGCTGGAGGTGAAACCTGTCTCTCTCTCTCCTTCTCACCTCCTCACAGTTCAGATCTCAGCTGTGGACAAAATCATCATCACCATCCCCGGGTACAAACACACAGTCCTCCAGTCTTCTTCTCTGCATGATTCCTCTAGCCTTTCTTGTGTTGCCAATCCCCTTTTATTAGTGGAAATGAACTCTGTGGGGACTGATACTGAGGTGGGATTTAAAGGAATAATTTGTCAAATTTCCTCCAGCATGTGTATCAAACAGCAGCAGCAGCATGCTGATGTCTCCTGTGTTAGGAGCAGCAGTCTAGTACTGTTTACCATCCCTGCATCTCTTCCTCAGTTATGGCTATCATCTGTCATTTTCCGAGGGATGGCAAAAGAATAAAGACAAGAAGTAAACAGGAAGTATATGAAGGATGTTTCGGGTGAAAGGTCACCACTCGTTTAGACCCTCCAGGCTGATTCTTGCACAGTTGACGAAAAACAAAGAAATAAGAAGATGAAGAAAAATAAGTGTGGCTTCGGATTTCTCACCCCTTCAGTCTCTGAAAGCAGCAGCAGTGTATTGATATTGTCTAGAATGGTTCACTTTTATATGAAAAGTTCATGCAGGATCAGCTGAACAGGTGTGTAGACTGACAACCGAATCTCTTTAGTCTGTAGCAGCTTCCTTCTTTCATTCATTCATTACATACTGATTGGAAAATCAGACGCGATGGCTTTCATGATTCTTTCCTTTCATTTACTTCACGTTACAGTCTACTGAGGACAATGAGAAAGAGGGACAGATGAGGGGAAACGCCACTAAAGACTAACAGGACAACCAGGTGAATGACAGGAGGGCGTGGCCAGGTGTGCAAGGTCATGCTGGCAGAACAGGCACAGACACAAATACAATTAGAGCATGGAGAGATAAGCAGTTTGGGCAGCAAAGAGCTCGCTCATCACACGTGCTGTGCTTGAAGGAGCACTTCCTTCTTCTTCAGTTTTTGCTCTCTTCTCCTCACTCCTTCTCTGTGCGGAGAGGGAAGAGAGTTACTTCTATGTACACTATGACCTTTACGATCACCATTCAGGGGTTTCTCTGTGGTTGTTCCTTCTTCATGTGGGATTAGAGTCTTTATACATCTCAGTTATGTTTAAGGAAACTGATTTGAGTTGCTGCTCAAGAACTGATAAACTCTTGAGGTGAAATTTCAATTTTACTCCAGAAAAGCAAAGGAACTGTGGCAGGGTTCCCCAAACCCCGGGGCTTTGATGTGTTTCCATGGTTACTGGGGTATGTGGTGGCGACGGGTTTTGGCAGCGATGCGACTAGTTACCATGGTGACTGGGGGTTGTGGAAGGGAGTCGGTAGCGCTTAACCGCGGTTACTGCGGCAACTCGGTGACGGGTCTCTTCTGTTTGAGGGTGTCGATGAGAGACAGGACGCCCCTCTTCACACTGGTTGAGACCCGACGGGACACCGAGTCACCAGGGGGCGACGAGGCGCAGGCCTTCTGGGAGGGGGGTCGAGCCACCAAACACTTCTGATACCGCAGCTGAAAGAGAGGGGAAAAAGTCAAGAGTGAGTCATATTGTAAATAATATAGAGTTACAGCTGCTGAGTATACGACTGTGGAGGTGTGTGTGTGTGAGTGAGAGAGAGAGAAGTGAAAGCTGAACTGGTGCAGGCTGCTAGCTGTGATCAATAGTAATGACTGATGATTCTTGTCACTGTGAATTAGTTTTAGTGTGTGTGTGTGCGCTCGCGTCCATACATCCAAAGTTCTGATGTGTGATCAATAACCCGGCCAGCAGTCGACTAATCTTGTGACTCACACAGCAGAGAGGGCAGAGGAAGATGAGTAACCTCCACTAAATGGTTGCATTATAGCAGAAACACCACAGAGGGCATTCTGGGTTGTTATTATTATCATAATGATAAAATAAAAACACTGTAAAGGTATTATGGGTTTATTACAGTGGTTAATAATTCAGCGTACATGTGTGAAACTTTTCCCGCAAAGCAGTAAAGTAGTGTAATACAATCTAAAACATTTAACTTTGAACAGAAAATCTACTGATACTCAACACACACTATGTTTTCACTTTAGGTGGCTTCTCTTGATGTGAATGCATGTTTTACACCAACAGTGCTTTGACAGAGGGTCACTTTACAACCTGAATAGAGCATATGGGTTGGACAGTAAAACACCCATCTGTCAAGACTGAAAAACCTATCTCAAACTAAACTACAGGCAAGGACATTCACTTTCAGGAAGAGAGGCTCTAAATGTCTTTGCCTTTGAACTTTAAGAGATGATGACCTTAGTTTAAATAAAAATTTGCGACATGCAAGTATTTTGCATTTGATACCTTGAGTTCAATTATGAATGAAGGAACCCTTTTCATAAGACCAGCTGGTTTTAATAAGGTTATGCATAAAATATAATCTTGTGTTTTATGCTTCAGTGTTCTGAGGATTTTCTAAGGTCTGTGTGCAAACAAGTCCTAAACAAAGCTTTTCTTAAGTTTAGCTGAAGAAAAAGATGTTTCTTCTTTCCATGAAAAAGAAAAATGAACTCAATGTTTTTCTTCACAGAATTAATGTACAGGATTTCAAGTACTTTCTAATCCCCATACAGTCTAAAGACCAAGGTGATCCCTTTATACAAATTCCAACTTGAATTAGCATTATAATTACACACACTCCATTTCCCACAATCTAAATAACAACTCCAGACTATACAATTGTAATTTGACATTTGAGCATGCATCTACGTGCACTGTGGGAGAATCCTATATTTCTTAACTAACCTAGTCAGGCTCAGTGTAATTTGAGTCGTGTTGTCAGCTCTATGTTGTTGCTCGGTGACTCACCATACAAGCTGCCTGTACAGCCTCCGACACATTTCCAGCGTTGGGCTCACACCAGAAGACGTGACAGTCAAAACGATGGCCGCCAGCATCCATGATGAAAGCAAACGTGTGCACGTCACGCCCAACGCCCATGAAAGACAGGAAACGAACACGACACTCCACCAGCACTTCCTCTTCGTCCTGGTCAGAAACATAAATGTGTGTCAGATTCATCAGAAAGTCAGACATGAAAAATTCAAATGTTATTTTTTAGGATTTAACTTAAACAGGGATGAAAAGAAATCACAAAAACACATTATTGAAGGAATTTACAACCATCCAACATTTCTTCTGCACTTGTAGGCATTCATATAGTTACACATCTTCAGACAGTGGAGCTGCCCAGTAAAACTGAGCCTCCTAATAAACAGGTCCACTGGAGCAGCTGGGCTTTAAGTGCCTTGATTTTACAACTTATTTAAATAGGGGGAAAAAGGAAAATTTAATGTCATCTGCATGGTCGAACATTGCTAAGACTTAACATGCAGATTTAACGTGACTGTGGTCTTTGACCTGCATTTTTGTCTCATTGCTCTGGGCAGCTGCTTGCTACCTTTCTGGTTGACAGTGTCAATAAAGTCTGTTCAATCCACAAGTGATGTGTGTTTTCCACCAATTAAGTGCGAGTAGCGGACCACTTTTAACTGTGGTGGTTGCTGAAGGAAATAAATGGCAGGCTCGATACAATGTAATGCACCAGACACAATAAAGAAGCAAGTAAAGCCAAACAGGGAAGACACTTATCGCTCAAAGATGACTCAAACTCACGAGCCATGTGTACATATTTTGTTTGGATAACACTGATGTTAGTCTGTTAGCCACTCCGCCTTATCTGACAACAAATAACATTACGTAAGCAATGAGTAATTAATAAGTAAGTTGCGCTAACCATATGGCTACAGAGATAAGGTGGGTTCTCGAAACAGGGGGGGATGAGACAACCTCACCAACTGGCTTCGCCATCTTTGTTTTCAGTTACGTCCCACTGCCATAGAGTGCAAGCATGTATATAATCTTGTGGCTTTCAACTTGAAAATGGTGGTTGTTTACTTTGCCTGTGAAGGAAGTCGCAATAAATAAATCCCATAATGCCAAACCTCTCAGGCTGTTACCACCACTTTTTGTCTTGTGTTTGTTTTATCATTTTAATTTTGCCACACAGAAAGCTGGAAAGCTGGAGTGAAGAAAACCAGCGGAAGTTGGGGGCAGTAATTCAGCAGTGGCAGATGTGTGTCTGACCTTGTCTTTGCTGATGGTGACAGTAGCATCTGCCACATTGAGGGCAACCGGAGTCCAGTCCTCTCTGTTGGAAGAACTGATTAGACTGTCTATAGCTCCATTCAATATGTCCATGCCTGGAGCAGAGGATGTTAAAAACAAACAAACGTAAAAATTAAAATCATACCTGAAGTTAGACTATCAACACCAACCTTGTACTTTGCATTTTATTACATTACTAATAATGCATGAGTTTTGTGTGTGTGTGTGTTTGTGTGTCACGCTAACCTATTGGTCTGGCCACAGGCAACATCCCAAGGTAGAGCACCTGAAACTTCTGAACCAGCTCTGTCTTTGGTGTGGGGAACTCTGCTGGGGAGAAGCCACGCACACATTTAACAGGTGCTCATAAGAAATAAATATTTAACTACATGTAAACAACCAACAATGCACATTTACGGAGGGAAGGTAAATATTTGCATACTGATAACTACATCTTCTGTAATAAAATATATCATCGATAAAATATCTAAATGTCACAAGTTTTCTAGATGTACTGTGAAAGATTTTAACAAGGCTGTTGACTGAACAATGTGATGTTGAGTCACTCTGGTCCTTGAGTTTCTTTAGTTTAACCACGTTTAACAGATGCTGACAACCGCGTAATTCACTCTGGCAAACACACGTTTTCCTTCTCCCTACTGTTGTAGGCATCGCTCCACGCACTGCAAAGGAAGTTAACGTAAAAGCTTCTGCTTTTAAAAGATGACGGATAAAGTTAGATAAAGTTCTTTCATACCTAGTTGTTAATTACTGGATGTTTTCATTTTATAATAGGACACTGCTTTGAACTGGCACAGTAGAATATAATGTCATGTTCTCACGCTGCACCTCCTGCTTCTCATGTTTGAAAAGTTGATGTCAGGTTTTTATATTTTAAGCAGAGACAGACACTGCAGATGTTTTATTTGACGAGCTGTCAGCAGCAGGCTGGACTGTTGCTGAGTCTTGTCCAATCAGATGTGTGTATATACTCTAAATGACACAGTACAGCACAGCCAACCATTTTTCTCTCTGACAGAGTGACTGAGAGCCGACAGGAGAGAAAACAGTTAGTGAAGACAGAAATAGCTTGTTATCATGTTTATGACTGAGTGAGAGACTTAGAAAGTCTAAGTCAAAAATATGCAGCAAGTCCTTTTTTAAAAGGGAACAGCTATTTGTTATGAGATATATATATATATCTCCTGAAAGTGTAAGACTACTTTTTCCATCTGTCTGGCTAGCTCTGGAGCTCCCTCCACATCTTCTCTGTACATTTGACAATGTGAAGGTGATATGATGAATACTGGCACATTAACACATTATGCTGGTCCACTGGACCATCAACTCCTAAATCTGTAAACTGCAAACAACTGTTAAAAAGGAACCCTGTGGAGATTTTGACCACTAGTAGAGCTGTGGAGCAATGTTTTTACGAGTGGGTCCCTGTGTTGTTTGTATTGTGTACATGCGCACGGGATACACATTCCTGTCGGAGTTTCACGCTATTCTATCGACTGTTGGTAGCAGTAACGCACAATGAAGAGCAACCAAATTTAAAATATTAAAGGAATTGGCTTTGTAAAAGTTTTATGAGGAAGGAAATGCATTCAACACATTTGTTAGGCTTCAAGGACACACACACAAAACGTTTTGATGAGCAACACAAAAGGTAAACATAAGTTTGTTTATAAGAAAACTCCACAGGGCACCTTTAAGGCCAAAACTTGCTCACAGGGATGGTTGTGGATCTTTTGAAATACACTGAGCTCCAAAATTATTTATTAAACATTTGCATTGGTGCTTCTGTTCCTAACTCATCAGAGGACATTGTGATGACAACACAGCAAGTTATTTGAGACTTCCTACTCTTACAAATGACGAGTTTAAATGCATGCATGTGCCACAAAAGTGATGACTGCCATGCGTCTATTGATGCATGCCCCTTGTCTCACACACACACACACACACACACACACTGAGGGAGGTACTGTATGTACAACTCCTACCTTGTAAAGGGAGATCTAGTCCTGCCTGCATCCTGTCCTGGAGAGAGGCTCCTGCCATCGCTTTGGCATTCTTTCGCTCTGTCATTATCTGGAAGGGGGAGAGAGAGAGAGAGAGAAGTATGAGGAAATGGCGTGTAAACGCAGAGCAGAATTGGTATACCGTGGCAGAGACACAGCGGAGCAGGGTGAAGAGACAAAGAGGAAAATGTGTGAAAGTGAAAGAGGATGAGGGAGGGGAAAAAAGATGAAAGAGTCAAAGTGCTTAGGAAAACCTGGAGCAGTTTCACCCCTGATACTGTCATTCTGTCTACCCATGTCTCCTGGGGAGAGCACACACACACACACACACACACACACACACTAACCAGGTCACACTCCTCTTTCCAAACGAGGATAAAAGCTTTTCCTGCAGTGCAACTCACAGGGAGAAACACATACATGCAAATACAGAACCAGACTGACAAAAACAGCCAAAATCATTCATACACACACACACACACTTTCACACATACAGACACATGCCTTGAAACACCACACACAAATTATACATGTCCTTAATCAGACTTTGTCACAACAATTCTGCATCTCAGCAACCCCCTGCTATGACTAATTCTCCGCCTTTCCTTATTCACCCTTTTTTGTGTGAAAAGTCTGTATTAAACAGACTCGATGTTCTGTAATATAGGTTGACTGTAAAATGTGGGACAGTTAGTATCCGAATGAAGGACGAAAAGAAGGACAAAGGGCTCCTCCACCTTTTTCTTCCAACAAATGGCACTTCAGGAACACACTTTGTTCAAGTCAATGGTCTTAACAAGGTGTCTGTGGGTAACAGAAGTTCTATATTAAAAAAAAGCTTTAAACCGCTACACAGAATCGAATTCAACACCTAATTATGAGTCTACATAAATAAAGAAAGAATTTAAAGATCTTTTCCAAAATTGAATCTAAAGCTATAAATGTATTTTATTGGGGCAAGGACAAAAGGAAAGCTCATTAATTCCAAGTCATTCAGTGAATAAAGCAGACACAATAAAAACATGGTTTGAATACTGTTCTTCTAACTCTGTTTGGATTAATCTGTATTCATCCAAGAGTGGACATGCAGAGGAAGCTCTCTAACTGTCTTTGGGGCCAAGAAGACTTTGTGGGGCCTGAAATTTAGATGAGTTTAATCGTGTTTTTGGACTTTTTGAGTACTGCAGATACTTAAAATGTGTGCCTAGATTGTGGAATAGTAAATATGATTAAACAATACAAGCACTCTTGAGGCTGGGCATTTTAGTGTGTTGAGTGCATGTATTCTTTCTCAGGTACCACAACTACGGGTGCTTGAGTAAATGCTATGAATAAATGCGTTGTTTTTGCTTTGGAAGTGGGTACCACTTTCCTATTTTTATTTGCCAAATCCAAACTTGGCCTTGTGTCTTTGGGCCCCAATCCGGCCTGAACCACTTACCCGGGAGCAGATCTCATGCAGGCTGGTGGCGATGGCTTTGGCTGGCGTATCACAGCGGAACACATGACATTTCAGGATCCTGGTGTTTTTATCTCGCGCCACATATGCAAAGTCCCTGGGAGAGAGGAAAACACAGGGTCAATGAAGACACATAAAAGGGGAAAAACACCAGAGGGATGAAGATGAGAGGAGAGTTTGTTGGACCAGGTTCGGTACTAATGAGTGTTCACGATATGTATATGTCTGTGTGTGTGTGTGTGTGTGTGTGTGTGTGTGTCCCCAGTTTTGAGAGACAGATGAAAAATGAACTGACCTTTATCAGTCTGATGAATACAGGACACACACACACACACACACACACACACACACACACACACACACACACAGGTCGATGGACCCCAGAGATCAATAGAGCAGCGTGATGCAGGAGGGAGTTGAATGAGTGACAGCAGGGAAGAACTTTCCCCTGGGCCCACTGGAGCAGAAAACAATTTAAGTCCGCTGACTAGAAGTGATGAAAAGAAAAAAGACAGTAGACGGAGGGAGAGAGGAATGAAGATGTAGAATACGAAGAAATATAGCTGCACCAAATGAAACCAGTACAGCACACACACACGTTGATTTACGTCATTCAGAAATGCTTATAAAACCAATCTAAATAACTTCCTTCAAGCTGTGTGCTTCAATATGCCATGCAATAGGACACAGGCCTGAGGGTTAACAAGATTTCTGAGCCCAGTCCCTCAGGGGGAAACTCTCCACAAAAGATTCCTGTTTGTGTGTGTGTGTGTGTGTGTGTGTGTGTGTGTGTGTGTGTGTTTGTGTGTGTGTGTGTGCGCGCGCACTGTGCATACTTTAAAAAATGCTTGTAGACAGAGAAGGACAGAGGAGGTCACCTTCACTTCCTACATCTGTGAGTGTGTGTGCACACAATGCTCCAGTACAGCAAGAGCCACTTTGAACACGAGAAAAATGAGACACAGAGGAAATTAAACAATAAGGAATGACAGACAAGACGGAGAGATACTGTAGGAGGGTCGGGGGATGAAAGGAAGGAATGTCTTTACCTCTCTCTGTGTCCAAGGAGGCAAGGGAGGAAAGGAAGACAGTTAGTAGAAGAGAGCCAAAAATCCATCGTATCAACCTCCTACTGGGGGACAAGAGGCAAAGAGCTGGCAAACACACCGAGTTACATACTCTGTCATTTTCTTTTCTCCGACAGAACTACTTCCCACAAAACTGCTTCAAGAACAGTGCAGAAAATACACGTGTGTGTGTGCATGTGGGTTGAAGGGGTGTAGCACAGGTCAAAGAAGCAATGCAGGTCATTTTTACACATACTTAACCTTGAGATAAAATATGAAAAATTGATAGGAACTGATTAAAGTATGAAGGAAAAGAGAAGGAGGAATACCACGACAGAGAGATCTTCTGGATGGGCGCAATTAACTTTAATTGGCTGCTGATGGTTTAAAAGAAATAAAAGGAAATAGGCTGGGAGTTTCTAAAAGCCACATAAAAAAGAAGTTACTAAGAGGGAGTCAGAAGAGTAAGCAATATAATGAGAGGAAAGGTGAAATACTGGGAATTAAATTGGAAGTGAACTGCAACAATGTACACGATAAAGATAAAAGCGTAAAGACAGGGGAAGAATAAAACACCCAGATGAGGAGAGAAGATAAAAGTCAGAGGAAAGAGAGTGAGAGAGGGGGAAAAAGAGAGTGATATCTCATTTCGAATATAATCTTATCATCATGCCAACGCCACTGAAAATGTCAAGGTTGCTCTGGGAATCTGTAATCTCTATGGCGATAATGAGTTTCATGGCATATGGGGAGAGAGGGAGGCACCGGGGTACAATTCCTATACTGACACAACCACTCCAGTCTATCACAAGAGTGTGTGAGTGTGTGTGACAGAGAGGTAGAGTGATAGAGAAAAATGTTTTGCGCTTATGTTTTAGTCCTGAACTGCTGCACATTTCATTGTTTGGATCTTCTCAGCCTTGCAAACAAACACTTTTCCTTTTTTCAAACACCCAATTCAGATTAACATGACCTTCTGATCACGTAATCTATTTGTAATTGGCCACTCTCCCACCCACAAGCAAACCACCACACATGCACCCACGTCCGATTTTTACA
Organism: Siniperca chuatsi; assembly: GCF_020085105.1. Taxonomy (NCBI): domain Eukaryota; kingdom Metazoa; phylum Chordata; class Actinopteri; order Centrarchiformes; family Sinipercidae; genus Siniperca; species Siniperca chuatsi. The sequence continues at coordinate 15,633,803 of NC_058044.1, forward strand.
CTCCACCTGAGTTCCTGTAAAAATTGTGACATGCACACCTCACACTGGCTGTAAAAAAAAAATCAACCCACAAACTATCTGCTCAGTAACAGACTGAGGCCTGATCATTCATGTCTGTAGCTTATCTTTCTTTTCCTGCTACTTTAAAATAAAACAAAACAGCAGAAGTGATGGTTCCAAAAGTAAGATAAAGGTAATATAAATATACTCACGGCCGTTTCTTTTCCTATTTTGGCAGGTAATCCTATACGGGAGCGTTTTTAGACACTCACACCATCTATTCCTGGTGATGCTGCATGCGCACACACACTCCTCAACCTGTCCGCTCCACACCCAGTGAGCACTAACCATACCTCCCCCTCTGGCAGCTTCATCCCCCTCTCTCCCTCTCTCCTGCCAAAACCCCCCTCTTCTCCTCCTCCTCCTCCCTCTGCTGCAGCCGAGGTATTCCCACTGCTCTGACTCTCCTGCTATATGTAGATGTGGATGGTAGAAATAAAGGCTAAATACTCGGCAAACACACGTTCGTTTTATCTGACAGGGTGATCTTACATTACTGTACTGTAACATACACTGTGGTGTGTGTGTTTGTGTGTGTGTATGAGAGACGAGAGAGATCCCTAAGGCAACAGAATTCTGCAGTTCTGCATATGCCAAGAGCTTTTAGCCTTGCCTCTGTCCCTGAGTACACTCGCACTTGTGTGTGTGTGTGTGTGTGTGTGTGTGCGCATGCATGCGTATGTGTGTGTGTGTGTGTGTGCGCATGCATGCGTATGTGTGTGTGTGTGTGCCAGCTCGAATTATACAGCAGTTACCGACCTCTCCAGTCCACATCACCCAGCCGTGCCTGATAACCTACATTCGGTATCTTCTCGTGCATTAGGCAGTAGTGCAGAGCGCCCTTTACTGGTCGCCCAGCAGCATTACCACACTGTGTTTGTTTAAAGTTTCATTTCAACCTTTATATATTTGCTTTTACCAACACTTACAACTTCAGGAATATTAAACTTGGGAGCTGTGCAGCAGCGAGACAGCCTGCTGCTGTGTGAGAATTTCGTGAAGCCAGCTGTGCTGAGCTCAGCTGAGGTGAAAGCGAGGGACGAATAGTCAGGGAGGGATTTGTGGTGAAAGAGAAAAAAGGCCATTCTCCCTCTCATCCTCTCCTTTGTACTGAATTAATCTTTCATTAACATCCCTTCATCATTAATCATTAAGTCCTGTCTTCTGCCTGTCACCAAACCACCCGTCCGCTGCCCTCAATTGTTACCCTGACCTTTTACTGAGTGTGTGTGTGATGCATCATTGACTTCATTTACACTAGTGACTAATCTATAAGTTAAAGCATTTAAAAACAACAAAAGAGTGAGTCAATGAGTAATGATCCAGATGACTGGTTAATAACAATCTGAAATCTCTCTGAATATTTACACTGCAGAAATATTAAAGATGATTTAGAGCACGGGATGCATTCTGAGAGAAATCACAAAATGACATCTTACACACTCATCATTACACATTAATCATGAAGATAAGCAAAACTGGAATAATCAATTATTAAAAGGGAAGAAAAAAAGGTTGCCACGATGACTAACCTGCCGTTGTCCCGGCCAACACCCCAGACACGGATGCTTGCGATTGGCTGAGAGTGAAGCACACTGCGGTCCATGGGGTCGACCAGGTTCAACATATTATTCTCCAGCACCAGGTACATGTCCTTCCCCTGAGCGTGCACACACACATACACAAATTCTTTAGATCTCATCACAAAAACAGGCAATCCTTATTTCCTGAAGCTCACGACGTTGCAAAAAAGTAGTCCTTTAAAAGGTCAGGTGCTTTCTTTTACGTAAAGTGTATTTGCCTGTGTGTGCATGTATGGTGTGTAAGTGTGTGTGTGTGTGTCTCTCTAAATAAATTATCAAACCTTACAAAGAGGTGATGGGAGATGAAAGGTTATTGAAAGAGGGATGAAGCTCTCTCTCTCTCTCTCTCTCTCTCTCTGTTCTGTCACTTCACATTATACACAACCACAGCAGAGAGGGGGTTCAGACTTCATAACATTGCTCCACTTTCCTCTCTTCATTTTCCCCTCCTCCCTCCATCTTTTGACATACATTTCAGAAGACTGTTGCCCTGGCTAACTTCTGTTGCTCTTTCCTCTGCTCCACCCTTCCGTTTTATTTCATACGCATATGGTATGACTACGCGCTCTTCCTCACCTCTCCCCAGATGCCGACTGTGTCTCGGATGTCATTCTTGCAGTAGGACAGCTGTCGGATGCAGTTGTTAACAGCAACACTGCTCTTTCCAGGAGCCAAGTCCTCCTCAGCCATCTCCACCCATCCCAGAGAGCGCACTGCAAAACACTGGAAGACCAAGCGACGATACTGTTACACATATAGTCCATTACTGACACATCACAACTTTTTGCACACTGAGGCTCTAATAAGGTTTAAAGGTCTTTTTTTTTGAGTGACTGTAAATGGCGACGCCATTGTGTATAAAATGACAAACTTGGGGTTTTGAACTGGCAGGATTCTGAGGGTAAAGCCAAACAATTTGAACTCCACAAAGATGAAAACACAGATAACCAGATGAGGACAACAAAGCATGTTGGTAAATAAGAAGAGACCAAGAGAGGAGAGAGACCCATCTGTCCTCATCAAGTATTCATTTGATTTCAGCAGTCCGTTCAGAAAGTACTCTGCAGATCTCAGAGATCCATGATGAAAGAGGTCAGAGAGGGAAAGACAGACAGTAAATAAAGGGAGTCACTATCACATTAACCAGTGGCATCATAGTCTGTTGTGGGAAAACTGCTCATATCAAACAGATTGAAACATACGTGCATGAAGTATGTTTGTTTTGTGTGAGTAGTAGTAGGACAAAGCACTGTTTAATTAAAAGAATAGTACTATGGCAAACACACACAATTCAAGTATTTCACAGCAGGACATTCAATAACATGATGTCTTCAATGTGGGGATGTTTATACTGCTGACGTGAAGCTGACTGGGGCTGACGAGTCTCTCTCTCTCACTCACTCACTCACTCACTCACTCACACACTCACACACGTGCAGACATGCATACACACAGTAACTCCCACAGTGCCTCTCTCCATGTTGCCAGGAGTCTGGTGAAAGTTGTGTCACAGCTCCAGACCAGTAGGTGGTAGCAGCTACATGACACACAAACTGTCAGTTGTGTCACACACACAACCAAAAGCTTAAAAGTATCTTTCTTTATAAGGAGTGATAGATTTTTATACTAATATCTTAAAGGTTTGTTTACTTAAATGGCATATCTGTGTGTACTGCAGTTATCTGGTTGGTTTTCTACACTTTGATAGATAGAAATTGTTGTTGAGTGAGGTCTTGTTTGTATTTAAACTGCTTTAATGGATAGACAGGGACCGTTCCAAACTTGATACCGCTGTGGGCTATTTGCTGGAAGAGTGTGTGTGTGTGTGTGTGTGTGTGTGTGTGTGTGCTATCGGACCAGATGCCCTGACTGTGGGTCTGTGTTTGTGTCTGGTATTCATCACAATGTCACTGTTGCTAAGGACTGTGAATTTCTGCCAGACAAACACACAGAGGGAAACAGACACTAGACAGCCAAATCAGCACCACGTCATCAAGCTGAATGTTGGCTTTCAACTCTAATCTGCAATGCTTTAGATCTATTCAGCCATCCGTGGGAACGCCACACACACCTTGGTATGCATTTTAGCCTACCTGCAATCTGCTGCAGTTTGTGACAGAATGCAATGACTCTGTATCAGATAAGATAAATAATTAATCTATTCTTCTATTTAATTAGTTGGATTCTAAATTAATTTATACCTTGTGCTGACATTTGCTGTATCACAACAACAACAGTATCAGCCAAATGAGCATGGCATTCTACTGAGTAATAGGTTTTACTGAGCCTAACTCCGTCATTAAAAACTTTAAATGTCTCATTTGAATCTTAGCTTTGAATGTTGAAGAGGCCTGGGTAATTAATGCACCGATGTGCAGCATTAAACTGTACTTCTCGGTCTCACCACTTGGAGGCAGTATTGTTTAGATATCGCTTCACTGAGATGAGCGCACAGACAGCCACTGTGTTCAACATAAACACCACAGTAAACAAACAGGCTTAGGACATTAACAGACTAAAACATATACACAGCATCAATGCAAGAGGCCATGTGTGCTGGGAATGTTGCTTATATTCTACAATGTTTAAAAGTAGGATTAGATAACAAATAAATATAAGTCTGGAGTAAGTAACTTTAGATTCTGCAAAAGATAGGATGTCAGCCACACTAAGATATAGTAAGTGAATTATGACTTAATCTGTTTTGTGTCTAAAACCACAAATTATGAAGATAGACATGCATGTTGCAGACTTTGAACTGAAGTCAAGTTTAGGAAAAGGCTCCTTACTTTTGCTTCTGGGTCACTGTTGCCACTGCTGGACTCCTCCTCTTCCACTGCTGGACGGTTCCTGAAAAAAAGGTTACAAAAATGCAGGATGTATTTCTACGATTAGCAGTGTGCCATTATTACCAGTGCAACCATTAGCAGCTTTACTAACAAGGTTCCTGTCCTGCCTGTGAAGGCTACAGGCAGTCATTACACTAATGGAGAACATGGTGGTATTTCCTGAGTGGAATAACTAACTTCCTGCTTGTTCTAACCTCATTTAACTCTCAAACTGATAAAACACAAGATTAGAGAAACTAACTAGACAAAACTAGATGTAGTTGAATAGCAAGACAAAGAAAGGAATATATGTTTTACAACTAACAGCAACTCTGGTGGCTTGCAGAGATACATGCATACAGGTAGTTTGATTTTTGTGTCTGCTTGTATGTGTGTGTGTGTGTGTGTGTGTGCCTGTGCAGGTATTTCACCTTAGCTTGAGTGATGCGTAGCGAAGTGTAGCACCCTCAAACTCCTTCAGACTGGGGTCAGGGTTCACCGTGGCTGCCTGCAGGTCCTGGTGCACACAGGTGACATCATCAGAGAGTGCACAATGACACCAAAATAAACCCCACATCTTTGGCCAAAAGGCAACCACCTTAAAGCCCCTTTCACACATGTAACCTGTAATATTGTCTGGGTTTCACAGGTCTCCTATATGAAGAAAAACTCTCCCACAGGACATAACAATTCCAGACAGGAACTCCTAAAAGAATTTCATGCTTTTCCCAGGAATGAAAAATCATATTGGCTCCTGTTCTATCATGATATGTATAACTGCCCTAACATTCACAGGTTACAGGGCATGTGGGAGAAGGGCTAATAAGACACAAACCTGACAGAAACCAAATGTAAACATTTTGACCCCACACAGTATATGCCAGCATGCATCCAAGTGTGGGCAGTATGGCCTTGCTGAATGGAGAAATGGCGTTGTGGTGTTATGTATAATGGGGCATGCTGCATCAAGGAGAGAAAGTTAACATGTAGTATGAACACACACTCGTGTGTGCAAACACATTCAGATCTATGCCAGCAGGAAGGAAAGATGACAATATTTTAGCCACATATGTAAAGAAAGGAACAACCTGTTGAGTGTGTTGCTGCAGCCAAATAACAGATGTTTTACATTTCAGGCAAGACAAAATGCTGTGGTTGGTGCAGTTATATTTATGTTGAAGCATCAGCCACACATGCTTTTTCCCAGGCAGTGAATTTCTAGGACGTAATGCATAAATGCACACACTCTAAGAGTTGGTGAGGATAGACCAAGAACAAGACTCATTGGCGTTGAGTGCATTATACTTGCCTTCCACACTTCACTATCAATCTTTCCGCCAAAATCACTCCACACCTGTTTCTACATACAGTGTTAAAAAAACACACGTACACACATAGTGGTGGGGCAAAGATTTGGGGTCAAAGGTGGGAGGGGAGCCAGGGAAGAAAGACAGAATAAGGCTGTTAGCTAACTAGCTCACTCCACACCGAGTGCCTGTTGCAATAAGGAGCGACGCAGCAAAACATTTCTTAAATAAAAAGCTGTCAATCAAGACTTTAAAATGTTTTCTCAAATGTTTCTTGCTCCTATTGAACATTCACCTCCCTACTGAGAATCTATTGATTCTTGATTAGTAGAATATGAACAATACAGACGTAGAGTACAGTCAGTGCTTATTTGGACAGTGACACTTTTTCTGTTGTTTTCCATCTTTACTACAGCATAATGGATCTGAAATGGGTCTGATGTTTGTGAAAGCTTTTTGACAACAAAATTCAATTACCAATTCAATTTCGTGCCAAGTCAGCAAAAATATGAGAATAAGATAAAAATATAAGAGCACCGATATAACCTAGAAAGAAAGCCACTAAAGAAAGAGCTGGCAGTAAAGACAAATAAACAATCAAAAGTCAATAATAAAAAAAAACACTAGAATACAGTAGTGTATACATATTAAGTTTTAAAAATAAACAGGTAAGTGGACTGTGTGAAAGTATAAACGTATTGCACTCAGTGTTTCTTACTGCACAAAAAACTGTCTATGAATGCACACAAACTATTGTGAGTCTTTTATTGCGCTTGTCTCCCGTGTGCATAGGGAACCACTTTAACCTCACGGCCGTAGTTTTATTTCATATCAATCAAATGCGCTGGAGTACAGAGCCAAATACTTACTGACTGCACTGTATGTGATACGAGCAGACATAGTATACAGTAATATACACGCACATACAGATGCTGCAGGTATAATTTCTTTCCATCTGTGCCACACACACACACACGCACACGCACACGCACACGCACACGCACACGCACAGAAAGAAAGAAAGATATTAGGCACAACTCAAGGCTATTGAGCCAAAAGAGAAGAAGAAGAGTGGTGGGTGAGGAAGAGAACAGAACGTGGAAAAGTTTCAAAGTGTCCTACCTTGTCCTCATCTTCGTGATGCTCTTGATCAGGCATCCCCTGCAGAGATGTGGAACGAGGCTAAGGAGAGAAAGAGAGGGACACAGAGAGAGATGGAACATTACAAAATGACTAAAATCTCCATAGGGAGAATTACTCCACCATGTTTGTCTGTCTGCCACTTTGGGCTCTTGTGTCACTGACTAATACTTGAGTAGTGTGCAGGTCAGTCACCTCAGATAAATGTGCCAGAGTGAGATTCTGGCATATCTATCTGTCAACATCAGTCCATTCTCACTGGATCAATATTTTATCTACACCAGGCTCCTCTCTATCAGTCTTTCTTCTCTCCGTTTCCCTCCATCATTCTGCATGATTGACTGATTGATTGTCTGATTGACTCAGTGATCTTGCATTCCTTTATTCTGCTGCTAAAATGGTCTCTCAGTCTCACTCTCTTTAACCGGCTCTCTTGTTGCATATTCCTGCCAGTCTTACACTAATCTCAGTCAGGACTACACAAAAACAGATTTACAATCAGTCAAATACAATGTCCTTTCTGAAGTTACCATATGGAGGCTTAAAATGAATTCTTACAAAATGTGCAGAATACCACAGACAGTAAGTACAATGAAACGGAAAAAAACTTTTGTTCTTACAAAGTAGCAGCTGTTGACAAATCCACATGTGGTGAGGGTGGGCTCGAGAGTGGAGAGAGGCTCCACTGAGCTGTCAGAGGTGGTGCTGCCTGAATGAGTTGACGCCCTGAAGAAGATATCTGCCTGGCACGACTACACGCACGCACGCACGCACACGCGCACACACACACACACACACCCCACAAGCACAGTTACTAAGAAGCTGTTGTATTTAATACATCTTTGTTGGTGCGTACTGTATTGATTCTTCACAGACATTTGTGGCTATTCAGGGATTAAAGAAATGGCCTTAACAAGTTCCCTTGTTAACTTCATAATACGTGGTCCCATGGTCGGGAAACGTCTTCTGAAGGTTTAACACATGGGTTACTTACCTGGTCATAAAAATTGGATTTTAAAATACATTTCCAACAGACACTCACTTGCCAGTTTATTAGGTACACCTAGCTAAAACTACTACAGTCTAATACAACAGTCCTGATTCAGCGATGTTTAAACAGTTATTTATTATTCAGCCTACCCTCACTGTTATAAATGGGGTGGACAAAATAATAGAAACACCTGTCAGTATAATGCAATACAATTCAACAGCAGCCTAGGTATATCTAATGACAACTGAGTGTACAATATCCACACGTTATTACAGCCACTCTCATATTCATTCTCTGCTGTGTGCAATTATGCTCATCAGAAGGCTCAAATAAACATTTACATTTTTACAAACATGTAAAATAGTAATGAGGATTTTAATTTTCAACTCAATTGCATTGCAGTCTTAAGACGATATTAGTTATTCATATTTGCCTATTGTACGGCATATGTTTGTGTTCTAATCTAGTTTGACTTCATTATATTTGTGTTGATTTAAATCTTTGACTTCATTATATTTCCCATTGTTCCTCAACATCTCTTTACATTGTGGATGGTTTGTCTTCAGACTTTACTCTAACCACAAATTGAGCCTGACCACTGCCAGGAAGACTAACAAACTATTTGCCATCACTTAAACTATCTTAAACAGTTAATTGACAGTTACAGCAAAACCAAAAGGCCAAATTTATGTGAGACCTAAAATGAGTGTGTGTGTTTGTTGTTCTGTCTCTCACCTCATGATCAGGAGTGGGTGAAGGGCTGAGTGAGCCCAGGGAGTGTTTACGTGGTGTAAAGGCTGTGTGGTCGCCCAGGGCCTGGGACTCTGTCTGCCCAGAGGGTGCTGGGCGGGTGGCAGGCCTCTCCCACTGGGTGGTGCCTGTAGGAATGTGCCAGTAGTAGATACCGGCCATGTCTGTGATCTTCTTCCATCCTGGAGGCAGGTCAGGGTCTGTCTGGAATGACTGCTCACTCCAGATATCTGGTGGAAAAACACACACATTTAGATTGTTTATGGATATCAATGGGGGGAAAAGTGCAAGATTGTTAAACTGACAGAATTTTATATATACTTTACTTACAAATACATATATAAAACACACCTCTGTGGCTGCATACAAACATAGAGTATTGATTTTCCTTCCATATGATCAAATTGGCCTCTGTTAAATGGAAGTTAACCCTCCTACACTCATATAATGAACGATATTAACAGCTGACTGAGATTACCAGCATCTGCTGCAGCTGTCATTTACCAGCCGTGTCTTTTAACAAACAACTGAGTAAAACTTGTTAAACACTGTTGTTGCCCATGCACATACCTTAAACATTTTTAAATAAAACATATCACACAGGCAAATAAACAGATGTCAGATGCAGACCCAATTTAAATATATATGGTTTTATTCGACATGACACAAATGAGGACATATTATTCTCTGGCCCTAGTAATTGTATTAGCTTCTTCTCTGAACCCAGTATCATACAAATCTGCTCTCTCATTTCCATGGGTGTATGATCTATTATGGGTTCTTTAATTTATTGGTTTTTATCAGCATAAATCAGAAAATACAAGAATTATAATCTAGAAATAGATGGATTACCAGCTGTCCGTAATGATGCCACAAGACAGATTGTCTCACATATTGATGGTGGATTTGATGACAGCACACATGCTAACAAAAACTCTAAAACTCCCCCTGCTACAAAAACAAGAAATGCTTTTTATGCTGAGCGCTCAACTAAGATAGAGGTCAAAGAGACTTCTCTGAAAGAGCACAAACACTGAAATCAAAACATTTGAGACTAAGAGATTATTTCAGGAGGCAACAAAACCAGAGCCAGGCAAAAATGAGGGAGTCCATTTCTTTTTCAACATCAATATGTACGAGGTCTGCAGTGGACCTTTTAATAAGTCAGCTTGTCCTCTGAATTTGACTCCAACTCTTCTTTTGCCAATGATGGCAATGAAAGCATTAGTGTTGCAAACTCAATTTGTATTGCATGACTCATGACAAAGTGAAGCTTAACTTCTAGCAGTATGGGTGATGAAATGTTCACCCCGAGTGACAAATCTCCGGGGCTGAAAAATGAGGCAAATGCGGAAGTGACAAAAACTGCAATTCCTCGAATGGCCACTTGAGGATGGCTCCAAAAGGGAGTCAATCCCCATTAACCCCCATGTTAAAATGCCCAGCTTTACTGCAGAAATAAACATGTTTACAGCCTGGTACAAAAAATGGTTTTCGTCTCTATAGTTAATTTCCACCTTCATGACAACTGTACGAGGGGTTCATTTTTATATAACTCACCTGTTTAAATTATATTAAGGCTTAAAGTTCTGCATAATTAAAGACGTGGCCACTTTGAGTGACAGGTGGGTGCCCTATCAGGTGGCTAGCCGCTAGGTGGTTCAGCAACCAGGCCCCACCACTTCGGCAATTTTTGGATTAGCTGGAGTCAGGCACTGCCAAGATGCTGATGGCTCAAACCGCCGGGAGCCGCCCACTTCAAGCTTCACAACGGCACTTCAGAAACCTATGGGTGATGTCACGGACACTACGTACATGTTTTATACAGTCTATGGTTCACCCCTGATTTTTTTTTATTTACTTCTAAATTATACGAGTTAAAAATTATACATGTGGAATCAATCAACACAATTATTAACTTTATTCAGAAAAAGTCCATAAGTCCATGTACAACTAAATGAATTGGAAGGACAAGGAGTAATAATCTTAAAACTAAATGAATAAATACCTGCACAAAGTATTAGCGTGTTCACAACACTTATAATCAAAAACCAGAAAAACTCTAACTTAAGTGTACTGGCTCAGTACGTATGGATTCACGTAAAATATAAACTTCCCTTCCCTGACAGAACACAGCAGCAGCATATAGAGCAGATGGCTGTTACCATAATATGTAGAGGAAATACAGCAGTTACCTTGAAAACATACACACATACACACACACCTTGTGTGAAGATGGAATCTTATATCACGACTTATATCACTGTTTCTTCTCTCACTCTTGTACTAAATGTCATCTCATCTGAAGGTTGCAGTTTTCTGGCAGTCAAGCAAGCTGAACCGCTGAACCACACACACACACACACACACACACACACACAGTACTATTGATGGCATCTCTGTGTGTGTGAAGATGATGTAGTGGCAGAGGTAGTAAAGATGATCCGAAACTGCATTAGGTGTTGTAGCAACTCATAAAAGGTGATATAAGCTCTGAGGAACTGGTCAGCTGGTGCTGCGTGTATTTGTGTGTGTGTCTGTGTGTGACTGCACAAAGATTTTCTCGAACTGCTGACCATGCTGATGAAACACAGCCCATGGGCTTGTCACCATGACAGCAGGCCATATGTCATCATGACGGCTGGGTCGGTCCAGATTGAGATGGAATTCAGACACACAAACACACACCCACACACATACAGGGAAGTTATTAAGACATATTTTATTAAAGTTTATTTAATGGAACAGAAATCACTCATAAAGCTTAGCAAAATGCACACATATATTCTTGGCACAAACAGACATCCCTTGAGGCTTAAGTCTGTGCTTTAGAGCAAGGAGCTGGAGAGCAGTGTCTTCTGGGAGTTGCAGTCTTTTATGAGCGAGAAAAAGAAAATAGGTCAGAGCCACTAAAACACTGCCAGTATGAGATGAACAGACTACTGAATGTGGATTAAAGCATGTATGTACACGAGAGAGAGAGAGAGAGAGAGAGAGAGAGAGAGAGCTAGCTGACTGTTTTACTGCTCAGCCTGGCTTGGTTCAAGTGGTATATCATGCCTCAAAGTTAGCAGTGTCAGTGGAGGAGCTACGTAGCACTTAGCCCTTGATAGCTTCGGTTAGCATGCAGCTCCTTGCTAGAGCAGATTTGAGCAGAGGGGGAGGGGAGAGCAGTGAGCTTCTGGAGCAAAACACATACACATGTTCTCTCTGGCAAACGACACCATACATACATATTACCATGACCAGAGCAATGCACACATTCACTCACAACACACACACACACACACACACACACACACACACGCACACAAATACAGCATGCACAGACCACAGATTCCTGTGGCAGATATTTAGAGATCGATACCATGTGTGCTTGTGCACACACACTCACTCTCTCACACACACACACACACACACACCGCGTTCAAGCTCTAACACCACAGTGTAGTTTCCAGCCGCCTCCGACAGATGCACCTACCCTCATAATTGACAATCACAATGGCCAGCATGTAGTCTTTCCCCAGCATCATAGTTAGCTAGCTGCCTCTCATACAGCAAAACCCAGTGCTGTAACCACAGAGAGAACCACAGACAGAGATGGAAAGAGAGAGAGAGGAGGAGGGGGGGGGGGACACTGCAAGAGAGGGGGTGAGGAGAAAAAGACAGGAGAGGAGAGAGAAAGAGGGACATTGAGACACACTGAGGCAGGGAGAACATGACATGAAAAGAGAGGCAAAGAAGAGGGGGAGAAAAGAGTGAATGAGGGAGGAGTGCAAGTGAGAAAAGAGAGAGCTACAGAGAGCGAAACAGAGGGAACGATAGATAGAGAGGGAGAGATGGAGGTTGTGTATCCCCTGCAGCTGAGCTAGGTTTGCTGTTGTTGTCTCTCCTTCTTCTATCTGGAGCATCGACAACATCAACAGCTCAGATAAGCCTGCCCTCCCTTTCCTGTCCTAAAACAAACAAACATACACAGGCACATGGAAAGAAACTCAAAATCTGGCACACTCTCAACCTCATCAGCTGTCTATGTTTATCACATTCCCCCTCCTTTCTGCCTTCCCTTTAGCCTCTCATGGTTGTCCTGGCAACCCCCAGCTCATCTTTCATTCAGTATCATATCCAGTGGAGGAGTGCGAGGAGGAGGAGGAGCAGAGAGGGAGGGTGACATTTGGGTTGATGAAGGGAGGAAAAAACAGCAAAGAGGAGGATTTTAATATACTATGGGTTGAATGCTTTTTGAGTAAGTGGGTGACAGAGAGAAAGTAGCTCGACATCTGACTGACAAAAGAACACTGGACTTCACATGTTGCTGTACTGCACTCATCCACATTCAACTCATGTTTCCCTGCAAGTGTTACAATGCATGTTGTTGTGTGAGAATGCGAGGGACCTCTTTAAATGACCTTCCTCAACTCAACGTGTGTGTGTGCATATGTGTGTGTTTTGGCTCCTCTGTGTGAAAGCAGTGTCGTATTGGCCCTCTAACCCACAACATCCACAGAGGAATCTGACACATATCTGGGAAAACAACACGGCTTTGTCAATATATGAGTGAGTGACAGAGAGAGAACAGCAGTATGGACGAATAGGTGTTAGATATTGATGAATTCAACATGAATGATGCCAGCATGCTGATTATCGACTCTTCTTCAAACCCTTGGAGGACAATACGTCTTAACTAGCGACTATCGTACCGTTAACGTCTACTTTTTGCCCCTGTTACTTCCTCAGGTCATAAATACACACACACATTAATCTACACAAAACATAAGGCCATCCCATGAGAGAATTATCACTTTGGAATTACATTTTAGACGACGACAAGCAAGAGGAAATCAGGACACATGGAAAGTGGATTCTAAGCAGCAATAACGGTGTAACACATAAACATGTTCAGGAGGATAAGCCGCTGCTAATTTAGAGAAATGAAACGCACAGATGCTCAGAGCCTTCAATTCGAAAGGGACAGTGAGTCATCAGAGAGCTAGAAGAGAAGCATTCTGGGAGGAAAAAAGCAGCAACGAGACTCAACAGCTCAGAGCACTGCAACTCTCACTGACTGGAGAGGATGCTTTACAGCTGAGCTCATGTCAGAGGTCGGGGGCTGCTGCTCTAGAGGGGATGGATGTGTTTCAAATATCTTAGGACAAAGCACAAGGCAGAGAGTTTTAAGGGCCCCATTAAACAGAACATTTAGATTTTTACATAATGCTGACAAAGAAATACAATGACTTTAACAGACCTTCTGCAGAGGTAGGCAACAAGCGACTTTAGGAAAGTAGAGGCCCACAACAAAGGTGATGGCTTTCTTAACTTTAGTTACACAATTCATCCCGAAGTTCTGCCTGACTGTATGCACTGTAACATCAAACAGTAGGAAAAAAAACAAACAATAAAAACAGCTTTATTTATATTCATCCTCAATGTCAGGTAATGACACTGATAAATAATTAGTGTCTTATTAAGAAATAACTTTTTCAAAACTGGAAACCCAGACATTTAATTAAGTTAAAGCATATTTGTGTTAATTACTGTTCAATAACCATATTTTACAATAAAGCTGAAACGATTAGTTGATTAAAAGATTAAGTTGATTGACAGAAGAATAATGAGCAGCTATTTTGACGATCGATTAACCATAACATTCTCTCATTCCAGCTTCTCATTTGTTTCTTTGTCATATGTGATAGTAAACTGAATATGTTTAGGTTTTGGACTGTCAAGCAATTTGAAGATGTCACCTTGGGCTTTAGGGGTGGTTGCCATTTTTTTAGTATTTTGATTGACATTTTATAGATCAAGTGATTAATCAATTAATTGATAAATAATTTGCAGATGAATTGATAATGAAAATACTCGTTACTTGCAGCCCTATTTTACATCTATACAAATAGGTATAGGACTGCGGTTTTTCTGAAGAAGGGCTGGGAAAAATATCATACAAACTGACTTTTAACATGTGACCCTGAACAAACTGAACTAAGAATCTTAGTCTACATGTTGCATCAATGACATATGAATCGAAGTGGGATAAAAACTAAAGCTCTTCTGATGGCACGCACAGCTACATATGGAAAGGCTCAGCTGTAATATACTGGAGGTCCATCATCCTCCATGTGTCTATATATGTGTGTCCAAACTGCTTCCTGCATTTTTATATCTGCAGAGCACAAATGTTCATATTCTCAGAAAAAGAATGATGAAAACTAAGAGTAGGAAGGGACGATACAGAAGATTATAGGGAGCTAAAGCGGCTCCTCTCTTTGGAGTATCAGCTCTAGAGGAAACATCAAAGTCGTAGAGAAAGAGGGAGATAATGGCAGCTACAGATTTTGTATTAACTCATGACTAGCCTGCAAGCCCTGTTCACACACACAGCTTGAAACAGGATGCAGCTGATCTGGCTTGCTAACCACCCATGAGGTTACAAGGGCACTTCCTGTCCCAGAGGGATTCTGGGAGATTTACTGGAGGCTCGAGTGTTATTCTGTTCCAGCAATGTCCAAGTTCTTCACACACACACACACACACACACACACACACACACACACACACACACACACCATAAATGGAAACATGTCATCAGCAGAGAGGACGGTAAAACCACTACATAGCACACAGGAGAAAACTCACTCACATGAAAACGTCAGTATATGACAGTGGCTGTGAAGTTTACTGTAATAAACTTTTTGCAGCATGTTTTGTGTGTGTTACTGTGTGTACCTGTTTCCTCTGGGGAGTTGCTCTCCTGGGACAGTGTGGTCCAACTCAACTCCTCGTCACTGGGGTTCAGATTCTGGATGCGGTTCAAAGCACAGTCTGTTTTTGCGCCAGTCCTTCTGTCCTTCTTCGTCTCTGGAGACGAGGAGGAAGAGGAGGAACAGGAGGCCACAGAGAGTAATGGCGTGTCCTCTGGGCTGGCTTGCCTGGGTATGGAGGGAGGAGGAGGCACCGGAGAGTCCTTGCCTGATTTGAGGAGCTTGAGGTTGGAGTGGAGGTCAGAGATGAGCTCCAGGTCTGAAGAAACTTTGTGGTTCTTCACGGGAGACTCACTTTTTATCATCAGTAAAGGCTTCTTCTCCTCGTCTTCCTGCTCCTCCACCACCACCACCTCATCTCCATCTTCCTCAATCTTCATCTTTGACGTAATTTCCTTCTCAGACAGAATGCTGATGTCATCGCTCTCCTCTGCCTCAGTGTTCAAGTCAAAGCCCAAATCTGTTGTGTTGCCGTTCATTTTGAGCTCCACAGTCATGTTAATGTTAAAGTCTATCTCTGATTCGGTTTTCTGCTCTGCATCAGTGTTTGAGTCTGGGTGCAATTCTACATCTAGCTTAATGACATCATCCTCTCTGTCATTATTGGTGAGAGTGTGACTATCATGCTCCTCAGCTGTGTTGACATTGAGGTCATCTGCTGTAGTTTCTGAATTACACTCCAGGTCCGTCAGGTCAGGGCCGGTGGTGTTTTTGTTGTGATCCTGACCGGCTTTACGAAGCTGGTTGACCCCGTTCTTGGCTAGTTTGGGATTGTTGGGGGTTGAAGACTGTGATGGGGATGATGATGGTGATGATGAAGGTGGCACTGCTTCTCCGAGGCCCATGGCAGCTTGGATACTCGTAAGTGCATACTTTTTGCGACACTTGGGAGGCGTGGCGGAGCCCTGCTTGATGACATCACTGCTGAGCAGCTGGTTGTGTGAGGAGTGAAGGCTGAGTGAGGTGGGAGGCGTGGCAGCCGGGCCATTGTGATTGGTCACATCTACTGACATCATTGTGGCACAAGACAGTTCACCTGGAAAAGGAGGAGAGGGGGAACAGGAGGTGAATTAATTTAAATCCACACATGCTTTAACATGCACACAATATACTGTAGGAAATAGGGTGCTTCCTAACTACTGCTATTTGCATTATAACAGCTATTCTTGCATTTTAATGCAAAAGACCGGTGCTGTGTGGTAAAACAGAAATGATTCCAATAAACAAATAACATTCTTGCAGCAAACAGTGTAAGAGAACAGACCATGTTCAGTTTGAAACAACAAATTAAGCCAAACATGTAACTAATAAAGAACTGCTATGGCATCGAATGGACAGATTTTTATAAATACTCTACATGAGTTTGCAAATATTCATTATTGGCTCACCGCATGAGGAGAATTACATAACGGATGTGCAAGTTTACAATCATTAAAAGGTGCAAAATGCCTAAGGAAAGAAATATGTCCAGACATGCAAAAGATACAGTGTTTACTATTAATATTTAAACTTAATTGGAAAAAAATGCTATAATAGTAGATAAATAATGGTTTGCACTATCAAATAAATTTAATTAATCTTTAATCAGATAGAGGTCAACTCAAATCTACTGAATGCATTAAAACATCCTTAAAGGTCTGGTGATATTCTTCGGTTTTCTTATTGTCGCCAAATCCCAAGAAAAGACCAAAACCAATAATGAATGTATCCTACTAACAAGTATTGCCGGTGTAGCCAAAGCCGGATACAGTATACAGTGGTGTTTTCCTCCGTGCCGCAAAGTGCCACTGTTGTTGAAAAATTAATGAAAATACATAAATGAGATGTTGTAAAATGTAGTTTGAGTAGATTTCCCACACTGTTCTCGTGCTGTAAATTTTGCTAGCACACTAAATCTGCAGCTGAAAATAGTACAAATACACTATATAATCCTGTTGGAGTAATGTTTGCTAAAAACTACAGTGCCCAGCTGTTTTAGGAAAAACACAGACAGGGTTGGTAAGCTAGAATGTATTGAGAAAAGGACTAACGCAGGGTTGGTTTTGGTCTTTTCATGGGATTTGTTGACGATAACGAAAATATAGCTAGGCTTGTCTTTTACATTCTTGAGAGATATTAGTGTGGATTGCAGACTTTAAAAACTACTAGCTACTGCAGAGCAGTGAAGGGGAGCTGCTCAGCATGAAGAGCAGTGAGTATGGAGGTTTTCATTCCATCTCAACACTGAACACAAACACAGCATGTGTGCAAGCGCTTGTGTGTGTATGTTGTACCTGACAGGAGGTCAGTCATAGACTGGCGCTGGTCACAGTTCAGGGTTCAGTAGACTCAGCTGCAGACCTGAACACCACAGAGGAAAAAAAGTAAAAGAATGATCAGAAGAATGCAAAGAATCCTGAGTACTTCTTGGGTTGCCCTCGGAGACCACATTCATCCATGAGGAACCTAACTACAGCTGGTTTCTATGGAAACAACATAACACTTTAAGGCAATGAAGGGACGCCAAACACCATAGAAATGAAAATCATACAAGAGGCATTGTGAATCATATACAGAGAGAGAAGTAATCAAACCTCTGTTTGGTGAAGAATTGTTCCTCATGTTATGCACATCAACTGTACCTCATGATCAGCCAGTGAATGTACAGAGGACAGTGTTTTCCTTGCCAATCAAAACATAACATGGATTTCCAGAATATTTTTTTGAATGCCAAAAAGGCCACAAAAAAACAACAAAAAAAACCCCACAAGGCATCACAGTGCCAAAGTGCTGCTTGGATAACAGACAAAAGTTATTCTTGTGATGTTTATCTGCCGTTAAAACAGGGTCTTCCCTGTTCCTGGATATGATATTATGTGTTTAGTAAGTTTTAAGTTCATCCAAACAACAAAAAGGATCCACTTTGGCGCTAGCATCCTAGCAAAGTAAAAAGATGCTTTAAATTTATCTAACTACCATACCGTTACCGTGTCTGAATGTCAGCCCATATTTATGGACAACACCAATAGCAATGCTTGTAAATAATGAAAGCAGAACCGGGCCTATATTTTCAGTTATGACCAGAAGAACAACAATTTATAAAAGCATAGAGGGTTTACAAGAGTCTATTTTTATGTTAAAAACATACTGACTGAAAGCCCTTTTACAGTTGCTACTTACCAGAAAACTAAGGATTGTGGGAAATTCCAGGATGGAGCACGTCCATACTGGTAGTCAGTGGTTCTCTCTTCATCCAATCACGAAGGGTCTCACTGAAGCAGCAGCGTCCTGAGGGAGAGACAAACATAAAACAGGATTAATGAGAGAGATAAAGAGGGAGGGGTGAACAGAGAGAGACAGGACTGCAGGACACCAGAGGGACAAATAATAAAGACACATCTATTATTCACAACCTCGATCAAACATTAATACACGAGGTGTATGTGTGTGCGATTTGTGTGTGTTTGTGTGTGAGAACATGGGCTCATTTCGTATAGCGCTCGTATTTCTTTCTTTGGTGCAGTCTTGCCAACCCTTCGCTGACTGGAACCATCATAAACTTAATGCCACAGGAGACTTGTAAACTCCCCCTACACTGCTTTCCAACAACCAACACACACACACAAACACATTACTGCATAATGCAGTCAAGACTTGTGGACAGTTCTCACCAACACACAACCTCTATGAGCAGTGGAGAGAAAGATAATAAGCATAGTTAGAATGGACCATAAAAGTCCACTTATCCCTGGCTGAGGGGCTGGAAAAACACCTGGAATGATTTAGGGGATTAAAATTGTAACAAATGAAAGAAATGCCATCCCATCGCATGGATCTTTTAGCTCAACTAACCGCTGACACTGACCATGGCAAAGAGATAATTCCAAATGATTGGTAATTAATCAACCTAATTTAAAGATTTAATCAATAACAGTATTAGTATAATCCTTTACAATCACACAATCCCTTGCACCAAGTATCAGCTGCAGGGGTAAAAGTGTGCTGATGGTTGCAAGAACATTCTGACATTTTCAAGTGCATGATGATCAGTAAAAAGCTGTCAGCTGTGTTTGGTTATCAGGTAAATCCTTCAATGGTAAAAGACACTGAAACTGGCTGATCAGAGTGTTGTTTTGAATGCAGCCATTTGGAGATTTTACTTTACATTAATTCCTCTCATTTGTCAACATGATGACTGAATTCACTGCAGATTTTGAAGAAGTCCTCAACTCCAAGCATAAAGACTAAAACAGAACAGACTGACCAGCACACAAAACAACTGACATTTGCAGACATGTTTTCCACATTAATCTGAGAGCCTAATATACATGAAGACCATAGAGCTTGCAGCAGTTGTGGTGTGTGTTGAGCTTTGTATGAAAAAAGGAGAAGAGGTTGCAGCCATGGAATTGGGAAAGGACATCTAGTCAGCAGACCGTAACTTCTGCACAGAGAAAACCATTTTAGTTCTTTATCTATCAAGCTAACTGTCGTACTTTGTGTTTTTCCAACAATTCAATGAATATGTTGCATCATTTCATAACAAAACTGAGCAAATACAGTATAAGCCAGCTGTTGATCACTTGCAATGCAAGCCACTGAAAGTAAATGCTATCAGGTCAGAAACTCAGAAAACATTTCCAAGCTCATGGGCAAATGGCAACATCAGGCCGTGTGTCATGTGGTCAGGATGAAACAACATGCATACTGTTTTTCTTCCCAACTTGCAAAAACATGCACTACAATAAATAACAATGAATCTCCAGGCATACATAATGATTATATTTTTACAAGTTATGAGTTATGAGTAGTGCATACTTCTCGAATGCTGAATCAGTTGACTGGTGCTGGTAAATCTATCCAACATACTGAAGAACCGGTGATCTGCCACATACACCAATCTTATACTGAGCCGATACTGTTTACTGACATAACAGATGAACAACATCTGGATTGTCTGGCAACACTAGGTGTTATACTGACTGTGGTAAAAAGGTAAACCATCTGAAGAGCAGCTGTATAATTTTGACCTCAAACCAGCTGTGTGTACTGTAATGTATTTTCTCTGATGGTTTAAGCAGTGGCTACAGGAAAATTATCATGTCAGAAGTTAGAGTTTAAAAAAAAACTGTGGTAGCTTTGAGTCCTTAGGAATTGCTGATGTTGTGAAAAGGCACAGATTGGTCTGTGGGAGTCACTGAATGTATGCACAACTGACAGAGAATCACACAGATACAAAAAAAGACATAAAACCCTAGAGAGTAGAGAGCTCTATAAAAAAAAATAAATAAATAAAAAAAAAAACACTGCCAAGGACAGAGACAAGGTAAGAAGGATGATGTATAAAAGTGAATCATAAAATAGCAATAAAAAAATGTTGCATACTGGGATTGAAATTACAATTACAAGGCATGCTTGGTTCCTTGAATCCTGCTGCAACATGTCTGCATACCTGGAGGCATATTTGTGTATTTGTGTGTGCGTGTGTTTGTATGAAGGGGTGTCTACACAAAAAACGTATGAATCATTTCCCATGAAATGCTGCTGCTGACCTAGCATTACAGGTTGGTAAAGGTGTGTTGAACGCGAAGCGAATTTTTCTTGCAGTGCGATTACATACAAAGTCAATGCAAAGACGCAAATTTGCATCTATTCGCGCCAGGTGACACAAATTGGGCAACACAAATGAGGCAAATATGCGAAATTCGCGCAAGCTGAAAATATTCAACAAAAAAATTGTGCGTATTGTGGAGAGGACCGGGCGGAGCGGTGGGACAGCGCCATTTTACACAATTGTCTGACTGTATCATAACCTGAGCTAGAGATGATCATTCACACTTTTATATCATCCCAGCTAGACTACGGCAATTCCCTTTTTTCCTGCCTCAGCAAGTCATCCCTGGACCATCTACAAATGGCCCAGAATGCTGCTGCAAGGCTGTTGACCAGGTCCAGCAGGTCGACTCACATCACACCCATTTTATTGTCTTTACATTGGCTTCCCATCAAGTTCAGGATTCATTTTAAGGTTCTTGTTTTCACGTATAGAGCCCTGCATGGTCAGGCACCTGAGTACATCTTTGACCTGCTCCACCCTTATATAACCAGTAGGTCACTTAGGTCTTCTGACCAGGGCTTACTGGTTGTCCCTTGCGCTCGACTGAAAACAAAAGGTGATGGTGCCTTTGAAGTGGTGGCTCCGACAGAGCGGAACGCTCTTCCTATAGACTTACATTCTGCGGTCTCTGTTGATGCCTTTTAAAAGGCAGCTGAAGACTCTCCTATTCAAACAGCCTTTGTCTCGCCTCGTGTTGTCTAGTATTTGTAATCTTGTGTGTTTTTGATTCTTTTATTGTTTCTTAGGGTGCTATTGCCTATGTTTTATTGTTGTTTCTTTTACTGTTTTTATGGTCGTATTTTTTAAATAATTTTACTGTTGTGACGCACTTTGTGACCTTGCTCTGTAAAAGGTGCTATACTAAATAAACTACTTACACCTTAAATATAAGCTAATTTTACTTTTAAAGAAAAATGAAAGAAATATGTTAAAGAAATTATCACATTTAAAATGTATTCATTGTTTATTTTAAGTTAAATATTTATCTGTAAAATCTGCAGAGCACCTGTTGGCTTTTATTCTGAGTGACTGAGAACGGGCCTATATTATTTAACTTAATATTGATAATGTAATAATACAAGTTAAAACCACTAAGCATTTGTGTACATATATGCATGTTATATGTCCTATATCATGGGGTGCCATGACAAACAATTTCCTTTGAAGGGGTACCGTGATCCAAACCACTGCTCTAAAACATGTGGGACTATGTATAAAAAGGAGTACATTACCTACCGTTTAATCTAATGTGGTTATAACACCCTGTTAAAGCTTAAAAGACTACTCCACCAATTTAGCACTGCATTGTTATATCATTGTCGGACTCACAATCCAAAATCGATGCAGCAGAACCAGAGATATCATCTTTTAAATTCGATGCATTCTTCTTCCTTGTCAAAACCTAGCGCCTACATTACCCACAATGCAACTTGGTCGCTGACAGTTCGGTAAGAGATTTGCGTGTGTTATGCTAGTAGCGGCTAATGTATCCTTGGACCACTAGCCTCAAGCAGAGATGAGGAGCGAGCCACAGAGGTCTGGTAAGCTCACTTCTTTCTAACTCCACACATCCAGATTTTTTTCTACTTTCAAACTTTTAGTCTTCAACCCCAACCAACACTGACTTGAGGCAATACATCAGACTTCGCTCAGCTCCCTCCGGAGCCACAAAACGCTATATACAAATTTTTTTAACATATGCAATAGTACTCCCAAAGACCCGTAAACACACTTTGATGTGTAAAATCAGTGGAGTTTCCATTTAAAGTCACCACTTTAACTTCATAGTGCAAGCCCAGTGTGCTGAAGTAGAGCCAAAACAACACTGTCCAAACATTAACTACAGACGGCACTGAAGTTGCCATATCATTTATTTTGCCTCCAGACAGATGTAAAATACAAAATGTAAAGTTTCACACTTGGGTGGAGCTACAGCAGCAAGTATGCACTGAAACTGTAACTTTCAATCCCAACTACATCTGGATATGGCTTCAAATAGGATGTGATGACAGTGACCGTAGTGCCTGTTTTGGGCCTCAGCAGCCATGAAGGGCTCCCTGCAGTCCTCTGCTGTGGATGAGGGGGTCTAGGCATAATTACAGGGCCCCTCTGTGGGCAGGGCAGCACTGGCACTGACAACACACAGAGACAAACATTCATTCACAAACACACACATGAACAGTAAATATGAGGGTGAACCTTCCACATGAACTTGCTTGTAAACAGTTAAATCCACGTGCAAAAACTTAAGACACAGACAGACAGGCAGACCCACTACATTAAAGAGACACACTTAGAGCAACACACACATGCAGACAGACAAAAACACACATGGGGGGTGGGAGGTAATAATATCTAGAATGTGTCACAGCATTACAGTGACCTTTGACTTCTGACTCACTGGCCAACCCGCAGAGTGTGTGGTGTTGTGTGTGTGTTGTTAGTGAGTGCGCAAGTGTCATAGCTATGTTGGGGGGGGGGTCTGGCTCCACCAAAAATGAAGGGAGCAGCTGCAAACGCTCCACCTCTCTCTGTTTCTTTTTCTTTTTACGTGTGTGCTGTGTGTAACCAGCAGACTCTGGGTTGAGCGAAACAGAGACGGATTGCTTTTAAATTCATATGCCAAGTGGATGCCTGCCAACAGTTTGATAGTTCTCTCATCCCTCCTTCCTGCCCTTCCCTCTCAAGGTTTCTCGCCATTCCAGTTCTCTGTTAATCCCACTTGACTTGTACCTCTATACTTTATCCCATTTTCGTGCCCATTTCCTTTCCTGTTCCTCTCTCTCTCCTAGCCTCCACTACATTCATCTTCTATCTCTCACTCCCCCCTCTCCCTCTTTCCTTTGTCTAGAAGAGAATTGCTGTCTTTTCTCATTAAAAGTGAAGAAGGTCTGTAAACTCTCATAAAACTACCCGTTTCTCTCTACAACCCTGATTTACAGCCACTCTTCCCCTCCTGTTCTCATCTCCCCCTCTGCTTGTGAGAAAGCCCATCTGTTACCAAAAAAGATTGACAAGAAAGCAAAACAGCTAGAGGCCAGGCTATCAAAAACAAAATGGAGGGATTCATGTCAACAAGGCAAGGCATGCAGAGAAAACGCAACTGGGTGTTTTTCTAACTTTTGGACTAGAACATGAAAGTGTAAGCCAGCTGTACAATAGCAGGCAATCTTCCCAGATCTTTCTTGGCTTTATTTTCATTGGCTGCAGAGTAGGTGGGATCCTCATTTTCGCTGCAAACTACTTCCACTACAAGCTGGGAAGTTAGCAACACTGCTAACTAAAGACATACATTACCATAGCTGGATAGCTACATTCCAACCAATCTTTTCTTCTATACAGTTTACTATATAGAGACTAATGCACTTTTGAGAGGCTAAAACTTTTTTCAAAATTCTGCTGCTAGACTCCTGACCAAAATATATATAAAGCTCTAAATGGCTTTGGACCAGCCTGCACTGCAGGCTCCCTGTCGTTTTATGTGCCTGTTTGTTCACTCAGATCCCTGACTAAAGGTTTGTTAGATGATCAGAACCAGTCATAAGAAAAGTGGCGATGCAGCATTTTCAATTATGCTTCCAAGCTGTGGAATAAAGTTCTAAAAATATATTAGAAAGGACAACTCAGTCAGTGATCATTTGAACTTTTAAAAACATGTATATTTTTGTTAGATTTCAATTAGTTGTTTAACTGGTTCTGTATACTTTGATTTATTACTGTCTACTTATTATTTAACAACAATTACTGGTGTAATTTTGTGCCCATTTTTCGCTCAACTATTTTCTTGCTTCTGTTTCTCTTTTCTGTTTTTTGTTACGCACTTTGAGCTACATTCATTCAGAGGTTCTTAAAATAGGGTATGTTTATTAAGGTCATTCTTAGTAATGTAATATGAAGAGTGTGCCATAGCTAAATATTTTGCAGCTACTAGCAAATTCATGATGAATACAAGTGGTTATAGTCAGTGGAATAACACAAAGAAAGATATCAATCTGCCCTCCACAAAGCTAACAGATGGCTGGTGCACTACAAATTGGAAGATATATTTCTCCAAGCTCAGTGTGTGTGTGTGTGTGTGTGTGTGTGTGTGTGTGTGTGTGTGTGTGTGTGTGTGTGTGTGTGTGTCCACTACAACAAGGGAAGAAGCCAGGAAGACAACAATAGCCATCTACAGAATCTGGTTCCAGAATAACAGCGGAAGGGTAGAAAAGGCCCAGTGCATCCTTGTATTGTCAATAATGGGAAATAACAGAGACAAAGTAACACTTTGACTGAGACTACAGCCCAAACAAACAATACTGTGTACAGACAAACAAACACACACGCACACACACACTCAGGCATTGCTCACAGAGAGAGCTCTATGCTCCCATGGCCATACATCGTCCTTGCAGCAGCGGTGTACAGTGAGTGTGAATGAAACAGCTCCACTATAATTTCACTTGTATAGTCAGA
The DNA here is from genome assembly GCF_020085105.1 of Siniperca chuatsi. Lineage (NCBI taxonomy): Eukaryota > Metazoa > Chordata > Actinopteri > Centrarchiformes > Sinipercidae > Siniperca > Siniperca chuatsi. The sequence goes on from NC_058044.1 coordinate 15,659,277, forward strand.
GTTTAAAGTACACTCCGACACACGAGTCTCTGTTTGTGTGTGTGAATTTATGTACGTCTCAATGTACTGTATACATACAGCTAAAGGTATCATTTTCTGCTGGCGTGGTTTCCTTGGGCGGGAGAGCGAGAGGCGAAAATTACCACAAAAGAAAGGAAAGCTGTGAGGAATTTTCAGGGTGTGCCAAAGAATCTCAGGCATGTCTCTTTTTTTCCCCCAGGGCGAATGGGGGCAAAAAAACCTATAATTGGTCAACAAAGGGAGCAGACAAAACACACACACACCCACCCCTCAAGAATTAAGGTGAATGATGACCATTTGTGAGTGCATGTGTGTACTCGTTCCATTCATTGACCCTGAGCAAACTACGGTGCGCAACAATCAGAGGGTAAATGAAATACAAACAAAAGGTGAGAGTGGGTGGCCTTTACATATATACTGCATATACTTAAATAAAAATGTGTCACCTATGACAGAGAACACATACACACAAAGTTACTTATTTACCTGCATCAATCTAAACACTTGACTTGACCTGACTGTGACACAGGACGTTACAGAGTAAAAGGTAGAGCAGTTGTGGCACGCACTGATTTTTCCTGATAAATTATCTCCAGCTAACATAGCCAAAATACTACTGGGGTGACAGGGGTTTTGTCTGACTCAGAGATCACACCCTGCATACATTCACAGACTTTGAAATACTGTGACGTGGAAAAGAAACATTTCAGAAAGAGAAGCCAAGAGACGATTTCCTGGATTTGGGAAACTTGGGAGCGAGTGTGCAGTAACCCGTCCCCTGTTCCCAGACACCCCCCCTCTTCCTCCCAGCTTCACCCAGCCCCTCTTTCCTGTGGGTGAGGGGAGGTCGAAGAAGGGGAGAAAGAGTACACAACAAACACAGTGACATCAAGAAAAACACACAGAGGAGGGAAGTCCCATTTCAGCCCTTAAAGCCTGCTCCGTACGTGGAACACACATGAGCCAGTCGTGCAGGCAGCGCGACTTCGCCGTAATGAGACCACAGCTTTTTCCTGGACGCGATGTTGAAGGCAACAAGCAGTGCCAGGAGGAGAGTCAGAGAACAACAAGCAGAGCCACGTCTGTATTTTAAGTTGTCATGTGCTTGTTGTTCCTGTTCTTTCTTATCAATATATACTTTTCCGTTTTTATAAATACTCACAGCCTCCGTTCTGTTTCAGTACAGTTCAGGAAACCTTACAGAGCAGCCACCCCGCACTAAACTCCTCAGTCTCATGTTTTCCCTGTAAGACTCATGGTTTAATGCCTTTGATCATCATCTGTGATGTGAAAACATCAGAATTCCACACCGTCAGAGAAGTAAAAAGCGTGTCTTGGTCATATCTTTGTTATAAAATTCTAGCTCGCCACGGAGCATCTCCTGCTGCTGACATTAGACAGAAGGAGGTTGTACCAGCGTAGTTCAAAAGTAGTTTGGCCTACTTAGCTAACTATCAACACCGGTGCTGAGGGCATTGAAGCAACGCTGCCCTTCGTTTCGAACAGCCTTCTCTATTTTTGGAGGGCTTCTCAACTGATTATTTGAATCATCGATGTGTAAAGAGCAGCCCTAACTATGCATTATGGAAAAATGTAATTTAGGTCACATTTTGTTCAATATTACACTAGCTTTATCCTTGGAACAACTCAATAATATTCAAAAATGATCATGAGATTCAAAAAAGTTATACTTAATGATAACCACCCCACAGCCGTTTGCTTATGGTAAACTTCTGGTAGGTCATGTTGGACGATGTAAAGGTTTTGACTCCTGACTGACAACACTTAATGATACTGTTATTCACTTTAGCTTCACAAAGATACAGTCCACTCTCCATCTTTTCAAACATCAAAATCATATATAGTGATGTGTGTGTGTAAATACAACAGACACATGCAAGCAGGGTGCACATTAACCAGACAACAGCCATTTGTAGTAGTCACCAACTCACTGAAGTACCGCTAACTGGCTACAGCTGCTTAAATTTGCTGGAAACATTTGTCATTTAAGCCAGAAAAAATTAAAGGTCGCCAAACAAAACTTTGACCTCTTACAGCTTGGTAAGGAATTGTCAATAATATAAGTAGTAGTTAAAATAGTGACTCTTTCAAATTGAAAAATGTCCATTTCAACACATGCACACTAGGGCTGCAGCTATCGATTATTTTAGTAATCGAGTATTCTACCGATTATTACATCAATTTATCAAGTAATCGGATAAGAAATACTTTTGCTTTATTAAAGAGGAATAGTAAAAATGAAAAAGAGAAAATAAGACAGGTCTCTTAAAATGAACAACTAATTGGTTTCTAAAAATCAACATTTTTATTGTTTAAATTGCATACAGTAATATTATCTGTCAAAACTAAACCCATTTAGTACATTTAAGTGCCATATTACATTCTGGGTTTTAAAGAAAACATGTTCTGAAATGCAAAAACAATCACCTTTTGCTTTAAAAAAAGGTACTTTTATATCTACTTAAGTTTCAGAACTACAAGTTTGAACCTAACTACAGCTCAGGCATAATGTAAGCCTTTACTGTCTTCTTTGAGGCATTTGTAGGAGGCAAAAACAAGTAGACAGGAACTGTCACTATCATAATAAACAACATGAATGAAGCTCAGGCTTTTACAAATTGACTGCAGCATTTTATTTTCTGTGGTTAATATCTTGAGCAAAACCTAGCTAACTTAGGGACATCATAACTAGCCACCATACTGATTTACTTCACTAGCCATTACATATAGCCATAATTAACGTAGCCTACATTCTTTACTAGCCTTCATATACCTTGTGTCGGGTCCGCTCTGTGGACTGGATGCATAGACTGCAACGTTATGCTTTCTGCTGAGATGTTGAAACATAGATGTCGTGCTATTGTGGTACGCTAGTTCAGTTTTATAATAAACACATTGTACAGAGACACTCTCACTTTCTGTGTGTCTCTTCTCTGCGCCCCTTGCTATTTTCTCTCTCTTCCTCCTTTTTGTAATCCGCGCTGTCAAATCACACCAAAAACGCTCTGAACCATCTCTGATCACACACTGCATAAGCACGTTGTGTGACAGACACATCTGTGCGAAACACAGTGCACTGTATGTAATTATATGGATTAAACAAAGCTTCGATACAAATTATTTTTAGTAATCGAGTTACTCAAGTTATTCAAGGAATCGTTTTAACCCTAACACACACCTCTTTCAACCTCTTTTAATGCACTGAATACCCGAAATATCTCCTCACAGTTTCAAGGGTGTGATCAGCATCTTAAGAGGAGTAAACAAATTGTTATCCAGAGGGTTATATTTTTATAATTAGACTGCAAGCTCCGATCATTTTCTCTCATCAGCAAAGACAGCTCTCTTAACACGATTCATAGCGATTCTTATTAGAGCTTCTGCCTCTCTTCTGCTTGACTGCAAGCATTACAGGTCTCTTTTGTCTTTTTCTGTAGCGATGGAGGCCAGCCAGGTATATTAAAAACCTCTCTCATTTTCTGAGACAGGCAGACAAACAGACAAGCACATGCACAAAAGGCCTGTTGAATCCAAGGCGAGGGGCAGAAGCAGTGGAGAGACTGCGTATCCTATATATAGCTGAGATGTGACTGGACATCCGAGAGGATAGGGAAGTCTAGACACAAACGACACAGCTCTTACTCAGGCTGTGTGTCTGTGAGTTCAACATGGCCTTGTTATCTCACATTTCATTACAGAGCTCCAGACTAACATTTTCCACTTTTGGGTGGCATTTGAGCCCATACTCGCCCATCTTTCTTTACTTTTCCTCCCCTTTTGTTATAAGAGTAGCATGGCTCCTTTAAGGAACAGTGTATAGTGAGTGTGTGGGCGAGTGAGAGAGAGAGTGACGGTGACTGCGCTCAGAGCAGACAGGTGTGTTGGCGATCGGAGCAGAGGGAAAGGTTAGCAGTGAAGTTGTCTAGTGGCATTAAGTGTACAGTGTAGGTTACAGCATCACAGCTGCTGAGTATAAGTAAAGGTGGTTAGCTCCGAGGTTAGCATCAACTTCAGCCCTGGAGTAAAATAATGCTTAAGTTACCTCATTAAGAAGATCATATGATTAGAAAAAAAATATTTTAAAAATACTAGTCATAGTGATAAACTACTCTTAACGGCTCACTGGTCGATGGCTGTTAGTGACCAATATTTATAACAACAACTTTAGTAAAATAGATGTCAAATAGAAGAAGGGGACACTGGCATCCTGGCTGTGGCTAAATCTACATCTGTCCACTGCAGATGCACTATCCTCGACCTGGATAAGTATAGATTAGTGTAAAGTATAATAATATAACATTAAGTAAAAAGTATAATAGTATAATATTAATATATTAATTATATAATGTTAGTATATTCATTATAATTTTGTATAATAGTATACTATATAGCCTACCACTATAATAATATTAATTCCAGTTGGGCAATACAGCAGTTTAAGAAACACAACCAACATTTATAATTTTTGTAAATTTTGTTCCTCCATTAAAACCTGCAAGAAAAATGGTTCACATTGGTGGTTAGTCTCTAATTTGTTAACACTAAGTAGCTACTAACTTGTCAATAATCATAACCATTCATGTATAACAACATCTTAAAGTATGCTGTAGCACATCAACCTTTTTTTAATGTCCCGCCCCATGAAGGCTGTGATTGGTTGGTTTCACGAAAAGTGACACTGACGAGCAAATCGAGTTTATGAAAAAAGGCAGTGACGATACAGCTAAACAGCTAGCCAAACCCAAATTTTGCTTATCTTATCCCTGTTGTCTTCTGTTTTACAGCTTCAGCTGCAGAACCTTGACTCACAGTTGAACTGGTATTGAGGATCTTGAGGATGTGGGCTGGTGCATAATCAAAGTGGGCTGACGACGCTCGGCTCTCTCGCTCGTTTTTGTATAATGGGCTGCTCAAGCGGCCCACAGAGCGACCGGCTCACCGGGATTTCTCCGGGTGCTCCCGATGGTCAGTCCGACCATGGGAGGGTCTGAATGATCTTTTCATTTGAAAAATGAATCGATAGTTTGTTTCATTGGTACGAAAGGGCCAAGCAAGGGTACATACGGACCGGACACAGGCACACACACACGAACACACACAAGGAAGGCGAGTCCCCACAATGTGACTGTGTAAACAGATTTATGTCCCCACAACATTATTAGTACACGCTCTCTCACTCACACACACACAAAATCGCTCCCTCCTGGTGTTTTTCATGATATACGAGGATGATTTTAAAAAACAAAAACAAATAAACGGGGGGCATATTTGCAAGTCGCACTGGTGCTCCTAGTTAAGAATTTAGTAATACTGTCTCCAAAAATGGTCGCAAAATGCAACTAAATGGTCGCAGTCTGGAGCCCTGCATTAAAAAGCCTGTGGCAAGCTGTTCCATGATAATGTCACAAGACTGCATTGATATCACAGCCTAGTCTGATCTGATTGGATGGAAGTTTTGACTTATTAGCCAAGAAACGACTACATCAAAGAGGAGAAGACAGTAAGAAGAAGAGACAAGCAGAAAATGAGAGGAGGGGGAAAGGGTGCTGGCGTAAGAAGAGATATCAGGAAAGAAAACCGATCAGAGAGAGTGAGTGACTCATCAGAAAAGGAATGCCCCATCTCTGCCAAAGGAACCACAGACACCACTGCAATGATCGCTCCCTCTCCAATACTTTAAATCATCCCGTCCCTCGCTCTTGTCGTCTCTTCCTATCACACAATGGCTGTCTCTTTTCAACCCCATCTCTCTCCCTTCTAACCAATGGAAGTTATCGTTGTTGTTTCCCAACATTAGCAGAGCATTCTTCTCTGACAGGACATTGGTTTTGGACGGGGATGATACAGCTAGCTGACCATGGCTGGTGGACCAGCACTGCACCGCCAGTGTTTGGAGCAAACACACACAGGGCCAAGACTGCCTCTCCACTTGTTTTGCCAAGTCAGTGCAAAGCCAAGAAGCAAATTCCACTGAGAGCACTGTGTGGTTTATCAAAGTTACACTGTTCAATTAATTTAAATTATAGTCTACAAAACCCTAATAAAACTTTTTTTTTATGTTAATGCAGTTTTATAAATCACTGTAAAAGAATTAAGACAAGTTTGGCACTGCATCACGTCCTTACCACAGATGTTAACTTATTATTACTCCCACCACAGGATATGATGTAAACACAAGGAACTTTTCTGGTCAGAAACCCTGATCACTGAGACCATGATTCAACATTCCTATCATCTGTCATCCTGTGCATTCATCAGACAGGAATGAGTTTCATACAATTCACAGACTCTGACCTATGAAGGTTAATTGTTACAACAGAAGGAAGAGTGGGGAAGTAGTTAGGCTGTAAAAGCTATAGTGAGCAAGGCTTGCTGCAGTGTTTTATAGAGGAGGGGGACCACCTCACCAGAAAAAAGCCCACCTCTGCTAATACAAACAAATTAATACACTTTATGAAATAAAACATTAACCTTTCAGGAAAGGCAGCAGGGGCACTATCTCACACAGCAAATATATCATGTCAATGGTTTAGGCTGTCATCTACCAACTGGGTGGTTTACCACCTCTGCTCAGTTTCATGGAGGAAACCCTGGTCAGTTTTACCATGGCAGGAAAAGTTAACTCAGTGCTTGAACATATGTAGGGCTGCAACTAACGATTATTTTCATTATCGATTATTGTGCTGATTACATTCTTGGTTAATCCATTTATCGTTAAATGTACATAATGTCTAAATATTGGGGAATAAAAATGCCCATCACAATTTAGCACCCAACATGACATCTTCAAACTGCTTGTTTTGTCTGACCAACAGTCCAAAGATATTCAGTTTACGAAGATGTAAAATAAAGAAAAGCAGCAAATCATCACAATGGAAGAGCAGGGACTAGTGAATGTTTGGCATTTCTGCTTGATAATTGACTGAAACAATTATACGAAAATAGTTGCAGATTGATTTTCTGTTGATTGACTGATGAATTTATTAACTGCCATATGAAGTGCTTTCAGTTTTACACAACTGAGATCCAACAAATATGTAGAAATGCATATATCTGAGCCTTTCTAACACACATATAACAACATGTACACAAGTGCTGCCGTTCAAATGTAAAAACAGCCATAAAGTGGCAGAAAGGCTGACCTGGCAGAAAGCAGATCAGCCCCTGAGTTTAAATGTATGCAGTAAAGCAAGCTGCAATCTGCATTAATGCCAGGGTATTGATAATGCATTGCAAGAGACCGTATTGCAGTGTATTGTTGTATCAATTATTTGTCCCACCTCAAGTAGACTGTAGAGCAAGCACTAATATTTCTTTTGGAATTAAGCTTTGTCTAAAATGTCATTTATGCTGCAGGTACGCGTCCTGCATCTCTTAAAAACGTTAAAATCCGAAAGGACGTAGTAAACTCACCATATTTTTCCCCTGATAATGCTAACATACATTGTGAACAACAAATGTGTTGAAATCATAGAAATAAACAGCGTTATGAGTCTGTGTTTAATTTGGTGTGTATCTGATCCACCAACCAGCACCTATTTTAGTGAGAAATCTTAATTTTTGAAACATTCACCTCTCTTTCCCACAGTCTTCTCCCACTAAAATTGTGCAGCTAAACAATGGAGGCTGGTAGCGAGGTGAGGCACATAATCCAAAAAGTGAAGTACGGAAAGTATGTAAGTACGGAAATACAGTTGATCTGTATGGATTATATTGATGCCAAATTGACAAGAAGACTGTCGACAATGACATATGACGCCTTTTATCTTGTGTTTCTAGTTATGTGCCTTAGCGGACACTTAAGGAATTGTTAATATGTCATATTTCTTAAAAGGTTTTAATTTTTAGTTTAATTCAAACTGCTAATACTGTATGTAGCCTATATTTTTTAATGTTTTGTCACCACTACAGAAACACTAGGTAACTGCTAAAGTATAAAATGTCTGACGTTGACTGCCGTTAGTCATTGGTTTGATTAATGGTTTACAGTCTAATAATGTGTGTTTCTATTGATTACTGACGGTGGCTGATCAGGTTGCTTATCAGTTAATTGTACTCAGTTTCTAACGGCATAAATGTTGCCCTTTGTGTGCACGTTTTTAAACATGATGTGCTTGATGTTATGACTCCTGATGAAACTTTCAAAGCTCAGCATTCTCGTTGCCCTTTAGCTTCCCTTTTTAACATTTATTCCCCCAGAAAAAGCTAATATTTCTCTGTATAATATGACCTCCTCTTTCTGTCAACTGCTGTGTGTCTGCAGTGTATTTACAGATTTGGGTTTTATTTGTTTAATTTCAAGATACATTTTCAACATACATGAATATCCCTAATTATAATCATATAACATCAAATATGAGTTTAACACTACAATTTGTCCAAAAAAACAAAAAAAACCCAACACATTTTATTGGGGACCCATTCAATTTCCTTGGGAGCCACTCAAATGACCACCTGTGGGTCCCGGGGACATAGAAAACCTATCAACATCACTGAAATGTATAAAAATGGCTCTTTTGATGTCAGTCACATATCATAGGTCTTAAATACTGTATGCCGGATTTGCTGATGATTCAATTTTTTATTTAAATATCAACATCAATGAACAGCTAAATGCACCGATGTCAAACACATCTTATTGATACCTTTGAGAAAAATTAACTATAAGCACTACACTCAAAATCTCAGCAGTAACAAATGAAAGCCAATCGAAGAAATTGTATATGTGAAAGGTTTAAGAGCATTATGGCCTTATTTAGGCTACAAAGGACTGGCAAAAGTAGCACCATAAGTAACATGACCGAAATATAAACAGTGAGAAAGATAACTGTGAGAAATGCTAAATTGAAGGGCAACACACTGATCTAAAACATTATATCGATGTCACTGATCCTTGACAGCATTACAGTAATTGCAAGTGAGATGTTTTGAATAGCATACTGCATGCTATCTAATTATCAGTGTGCTGCAAATATTTCACTTGGCATTCCCTATTATTGTAGTCCATGGCTTCATGCTCCTGCATATTCCTCATGCATTCGAGTTGCCTGTTAAGAGTTTGCCGATATATTCAAGTGTTCCTGGTGAATGCAGCAAGGATGGAAGATAAGAGAAGTGAAGTACAGACTACTGAGTCAATCCTTGTTTTGAGACAGCGCAGCAGAAATCCTTGAACTTGCTATAGTAGGCCAATTTACAGAAGCTCCTGAGGCTCTGGTCTTTACAGCCTCTTTCATCACATTCTGGCTTTCATAGTGTATGACGATGTGTTTGAAAGTCAGGGAGAGTAAGTGAGGAAGGTCAGAGAGACAGGCAGAAAACCCTTATGCAGCTGAACTGGGAGTGATGGGGCTATACGTGTGAAAATGCAGCGATGTGGAAAAGACAACATCAGAAACAGAAACATATAAACAAAAGAGTGGGAAAGTGTGTACTATGTGTGCACCAAGTGTGTGACTGTGAGCGTAACTGTGTCTAGGTGGAGGAGTTCCCTTTAAAAGTGGAATACCTGTCTGTCGAGGTAATTTGTAGGCAGAATAACATGCATACTGACGATCCAATCACAAGGCAGACTTGACAGCAAGAAGACAGCCGATCAGTGAGGGCTGCCAGGAGCTGACACATTACACGGCAGCACACACACACACACACAGAAAGAAAACAAAGACGCAAAGTAAAACTGAGCAGAAAGAAGCGATGAGGATGTGGGTAAAAATCTATCAAAAAGGGAGAGAAAAAGTGAGACAGACAGATAGACAGAGGGACAGATGGAAAGAGAGAAAGGGGGCCCTATCATTCAGTTTCACTCCCTACAGAATGAACAGGGCCTCTGTGCTCCTTCTCTGTTCAAACACACCTCACGGCTGTCTGCTCCCTGCAACAACAATGCACAGATACACACACACTGCAGCCTGCCTGACAGTGGGCACAATAACCCTATTGAGAGGCATCGATAGGGGGCTGAAAGAGAAAGTGAAGAGAACGAGATCAAGAAAAAGATTGACAACACACACACATACAGCCTCCCCAACCACTGCCACCACACATAAATACACACAAACAAACTGCAGTCTGGTTATCTTGCCAACTTGACAGCCTGGGATGAATCTACTCGCTGCTGTCCTTAATTCATCATTCATCTGTCCAATCTGGTCAGACTCTATATATACACACACACACACACACACAGGTTTGGTCAAGGGCAGACCAGTTGCATTGTTCCACAGGGGAAGCAGGGTGGTGATATCAGATCTCCATGCTCTTTATCTGATTGCTCATACACACCCACGCAGAGACACACAGTCAAACAAGCATGTACGCACATGCACACTTTCACCATCCTCTCTCGTCAGCTGTTGTGTGTGACCTCGACCACACACAGACTAACAGGTTGGTGCTGCAAGGCAAGAAAGTCCCAACACCACACACACAACATAATTACATCCAATCTGCAGAACACTTTGGGGCTAGCTGAGATATCGCGGGGTATTTCTGGGTGTCTGGCATGATCACAGCTTCACAAGGTGACAGCTTACATTACCGAATTGCTATTTCTGTCCCTGTACATGTGCACTGTGTACAGTATGGTTTAATGCATGTGTGTCTCATTTATTTTGCCTCTCATAGAGGTGATATAAGCTACAATAGGTAGAAGAGGGGCCATCTTGGAACTGAGGCACTTTCATAATACCAAAGCTAAACAAGCACAAGCACACTAGAACAGTCTGCAGTGCTTGGCCCAAAATGCGGCCCATAAATGTCCAAGTCACTTTTTCCATACTCAGCAACTCCTGATGTTGTATAGAAATGCTATAGAGGGAGGGAGAGTAAAGAGGGAAGGGGTAATGAAGTGAAAAAAAGAGGAGAGGGGCAGAATATAAACCAACTTAACAGCCCAAGAGCCCTAAGCAATTAGCAATGACATCATGTATCTACACACACACACGCACACGCACACTGCAGACCGGGGCCAGGTCTGGATGAAGAGCAAGCCAGCAGGGCAAGGAAACTGGAAGGATAGAGAGGGGAGGGAGGCAAAGCAGGCAGGCAGTGACGGAGAAGGAGAGAGAGGATGACAGTGCACCATTTCTACTCTGGTGGTACAGACACATTCATTCTTGTGGATTGCACTAATAAACTCAACAAACCAATGCCGCAGCATTTGCCTTATAAAATCACCACAACCACTGCCTAAAATAGCGAGTACTGGCTGTTTACCATCAAAGCATATACACTAAATAGTAAAATAGAAGGTTTTCAGATTCAAAACATTATCTCTGGTTTCATTCATTATGCTTTTTGATAAGTATGCTTAATGAATACACCTCCTAATTGTATACACAGGGAAGCAAATGCATCAGTGCAAATGTGATGCAAAGCAAATGCATGAGAGTCAGTTTCACCAGGAGGGACAAGCAGGGAGACAAACCTCAGAGGTGCACTCCAAAAACAGCAGACAGGTCCTTTGGCAATTCATGTTATTGTCAACAACTTCAGTGTTGCTTCTCCCTCCACAGAAGCACACGTAGCATATACTACACAAAGTGTTTCTCACGTTCTTACACTCTTACTGCACAACAACGAATCCAGTCCTTGTGAAAGTTAATCAGCACTCACATGAAGTGAATGGTTTTGAAAGGAAAAGTCAACAATAATTCTTCCGATACGTCTGGATATGCACAATCATAACATATCTGAACTCTATCTCTACCCTCCCTACCACTAGGAAAATAAAAGAGGAAGGTTATTCGTCATCATTCTCTTGATTCCTTAAATCACACAACATACACAAGAGATTAAGTTGGTTCCATGTTCCTATACAACAAATAGGCATATTATCTCAAGAGCCTGGCAGAAACTACCAGAGCAAGGCTGAAAACGATTAGCTAGCCGTGTCCAGCCAGCACCATGCACCAATACAAGCCTCAGCCTCACCCCCAGGGGCCTGCATGGCCTATAGCCCCAGACTATTCCACGTAATGTGCGCATGGCAAGAGAATACCCTCCTTTATGCTATGTTTGTGTCACAATGAACCTCTTTTATTACTTAAATTGTAGCTCAACACAGAGGCCTACACGGGACGAGACACGGCCATGAGTCGGGAGCTAGAGAATCCAAAGGATAAACTGACCGGTCAGGCTTCTGGTGCTAAAACGATTAGTCGACCAGTCAGTCTGTTCAAATTAGTGGACAACAAGTCTGATAATAGATCAGTTGTTTAAGGAATTGACGAAGCAAAATAGCCAAACATCTGCTCAGTCTAGCTTCTCAAATTTAAAAAATGGGTTTGATGCTTTTCACTGTTTTATATAACTGAAAACTTAAGTATCTTCGGGTTTTGGTCAGTTAGTCAGACAAAACAACCAATTTGCTGACTTGATATACATTACATGGTTAATGGAAAAGAACATAAATTAATGGGTAATGGGGGGGTCCTTAGTTGCAGCCCTATAGGCTTCACCAACTTATTCAGTCTGCATACAGTATTTAACTAAACTTCAACTCACTGGTGGAGATGGTGATGTGATGGAGTGGAAAGTCAATCTCAGTTTACCTTTTTAGAAATGTAGATATTATGACACGAATTACCATCTTAAAGCATATTTAAAAAGAACCAATCTACTTAGCTACTGTATATGAAGGTGTTTAATGTTGTGAGGCTGAATAAACGCTTTCCTTTTTGTCTAGTGGTTGGTTAACGTCTCATGAATGACCGGCAGTTTACCAACCACTTACCTGCTGCCAGGCTCTCTACATGAAGAGAGCACAAGTCTAAGAGTCGTGAGGTTTCAGAAATGTTACTTTACAGTTCTGTTGCATCCACAGTCAAGCGTTTTCCCCATTAAATCCCTGACATCGCAGTCAAGTTGTGGTATGTTAGCTAACGTTAAAGCAAAGCGATGGTCAACGGCTGGCTGCTCGCGACAACGTTCTAATAACGGTTGTTTTCATAAACAGCCGTTGCATACCCTGACACTACGAGAGGATTCATTCAACGGTAATCACAGGCACAACAAAATATCTGATAATAAACTCAAAAGGGACACACGCTGGGTCCCGTAAATGCCCCATCTGCCGCCGCAGCCTCCCAGTCTCCTCTCCCCCACCTTCCCGACTTGTTTGCAACACAGCGGGGCCCTCGGATGCCAAAGCAATGCGTCGCACAGAAGAATATGGAAAGTTACTCACGTTTCAACTCAATTCAAGGCTGAGGAAAACTGTAACGGCTCCTTGTATTCAAGCGAAAATGCTTGGCATACCACATCACTCACCTCTTCTCCGGTGTGTTCACGTCCTCCTCGCTGCGCTCCTGTCTTTTTTTCCCCCTCCTCCTCCCCTCTGTTTTCTCTCGGCTTGTTCCTTTTCTCCTCCCTCCCAGACGCCGCTGTTCTCCGACAGGGGGGAACCGGGTGCACCGGAAGCAAACGCTCCCATGTTTTTTTTTTTTTTAACAGTCCCTTTACTACCTACTGCCTTCATCCTATAGTGGTGCTACAAATGACTGCTTTAATTTCTTCAAAGAAAAGGTCAGTATACTGAAGGACATTTGCAACCTTGAAAGTTTTCTATGTTTTGGGAGGTTTTCAGTGTATTTTCCCCAAAGAAAATTAACAATTCTTAAACATTAGTCTAGACGATGGATAGAAAACGTTATTATTTCCAATGCAGAACAGACAGGTAGGAACAGGATACAGATTAGAAAAATATATAGCCTATAAATAGCAGATAGGTTAGAAAGCAATAAACCATACTTTACCTTAGACCTGTGTGTATAATATATGTGGGGTGAGTATTGTTAAATTGGGACGCCTGGCAAATTGGGACAGTTAAGCTTCGCAATTAATATATTTTCAAGGAATACACAAAACAACCCAAAACCAATGCTTAAGCATCGCTGAAGGGGGGTCACATGATATGACGTCATATAAGTGGGCGTGGTATCGCGTGCAGTGACACTTCAGGATCACAAGTGAAATGACAGCATTGTGATGTAAAAATGGTTAAGTTTATACACATCTAAAAAAAAATACGCACTCTTTGATTCCAATATCTTTTGTAATGGGATGTAATTGTGTATCAACATTACTATGAATCAATTGTATACTCCTTTCATCCTTTTCAAAAATGTACATCTTGATGGTGTCCCATTTTGCCAATTGCCTACTGTTAAAATGGGACACTGCTATTAGTCTTTTTGATAGGAAAAAATGTTTTTTTGTTTATTATACTGTTGGCCTAACTTAAACCTGGCAGTATTCAATGCTAGACTAGATGCATTGTGTGGAATTCATGCACTTATGATAAATATTCAATGTGCATTGTCCTGCCCTCTCCTTGCTGAAAACAGAGGTGCATCAAATCTCTACAGGCCACAGTCCCAGAGCACTTTAATGGTGTATAGCATTTCATTATTGGCCATTTTGGAGTTGCATATGAGATTACCTTCGAGCAACTTTCAAGTCTCTGCAAGATGATTCCCATAGCATACAAAAATGAATGGGAAGCAAATGGTGCCTGGAAGGTAGGAAAGTGATTAAACAAATTGTGAGCCATGTCTTTGCTTTGAAAGATAATTGGCAACATTGTACACATGGTTTGTAGTAAATGGTCTAAAAGTGCAAAACCACAAAAGATTTACTGTTTCACCTTGTTGTCCAGTCTGGACCACAGTTAAAGATGTCTAGCTGGGTGTATGTGCAAGCAGTCACCATATGCATGAAAAACACATCACGATGATTTTTTTAAGTCAACACATTGAGGGAAATATCTTGATAACTGTTAACAGCTTGTGATGGAATTCGGTACAGATATGAACCTGATGAATCCTAGTGTCTTTGGTGACCTCCTCACTTTTCCTGTAGTGTTATCAACCGGTCAACATTTTTATGTAAAACATTATCTCTAAAACTAATGACCACATTTCTCTTAGCTGTAGGCCTACTTTACGATTAATGCTTAACCATGCTATATATGCTAATATAGTTTTACAGTACAGCCTCATGGGGCAAATACTATTCATGAAGACTGTTGTTATATTTAGTCCTGTTTCTGATGCAAATAGTTGCCCACTGATTAGAACAAAGAGATTGCAGTGGTCCAGTGTCATCAAAATCTTGTTCTTTTCAAGAACATTAATTTTTGAAGATTTTTTATTTAAATGTATATCTAAAATAAATATGGCAACATAAACAATATTCAACATACACAATGCTCAAGTAAATATCACAAATATGTGTGTGCTGTTATGCATGTACTCATACAATATAGGGCAGTCTAATAAAATGATGACACCTAGTGGTTAAACCTATTTACTGCATTGTTTGTTACACTTTTTATACTGTATGTCAGAGGATGGCATTCACACTATTGCCCACATTGGGTTTCACTTTGAGTGAATTTTAGTCCCTATTATAGTGCAATAACCAAAACCATTGCACAAGGCAAATTACAAAGTATAATTATCCCAACGTTTTACTTCACATCGAATTAATCCTTATACAGATATTGTGTAATACTGAATATTACAACTTCATACAGGTTTCTGGATATGTGTTTACATAAAAAGAGATGCTGTTTCCTGCTCTCTCCTCCAGCTCCAAGATGTAATTACTCCAATCCACCAGGTGACGCTGTGCTGACATCATCACCGGTTGTTGACCAATCATCGGTGTCCTGCAGTTTGAACAAGAAGCGGGTCGAGCGGACGCTGATTCATGTAGGAAAATAATGAACGAGATACAAAAAATTATAACAGATAACGCTATCAATCATGGAAATGAGTTAAAACAGCTATTTAGATGGAGTTTCGTCGTCACTGTTAATACGTTGTAAGGTTGATATAGTTATGCTAGTTTTTTCAGCACGATGAACAGTTAGCAAAAGGTCGAGCTGTCTAGCTAATTTAAACTTGACTGACGGATGTTAACGTTGGTCTCATCAGGGTTAGTAAATGCTTTTGAGCCAGTCTTTTGCCCGTTGATGTAAGTTTGGCTTATTAGCACGGTTATAGCTGTAATGTCAACCATGAAGCCTTTAAAACCTTTATATCTGAAGACATACGGTAAGCAGAAGCGAAAGCTGTCCGCCTGGATCTCACCTGAAAACCGCAAGCAGGCCTTCGATAGCACACGCTCAACAGACGGCGACACCTCCGTCTTTGAACCCGCAACAACTACGAGGATAAGGTACGTTCAAGTCGACAGGCGAGAAGAGTCCCGTCAGTCTGGTTGCCATTCTTCCTGTGGTTGTCTTATTCATTTCCCCAGTTCTGTCTTTAATGTTATATTGCATTGGGGGTTTTTCATGAGGCTCTATAGTTATTTATGCTAGGTTTTAGGGGAACTGCATTAAGCAAAGTTTATCATTATCAACAGTTTGCTTTAACAAAAGCAGGGGAAGTATACCAAGATACATTCAGTACATACAAAGGGAACTAACAATATCTTGGCTGAATATTGGCTGATATATCGTTATCTATTTTAACTGTCAAAAATCAATATATTTATTGGTCTCTGCCTCAAAAATCCATTATTGGTTGGGCTCTTCTTCAAGCACACAAACCCCTGGGTGATATATTACCACGGTGCCAAAACTGTAAAGAGATGTTAAATAGGCTGCAGCAGTGGTACACACAGTTTGCACACAGAGAAATACACGACAAACAATGTTGGTAACAAAATACCCAAGACAACATTCTTGGCCAAGTATCGTTCAAATACGTCGTTTCCTGACCTACTCGCTCTCATGTTTGATATCATATTCTTCTTGCTCCTAACGTGTTCATACGTTTTTCATGTCATAGAGAGAGGAAGAATAGTGTTGCTAGTCATAGAGCGGAGCGTCCTGCCAAGAAAAAGGCCATGCTATGTCTGACTCAGAAGAGCTGTGATGAGGAGAATATCCCCTCTCCTTCCTGTCCTCAGCCTGTTCAGCAGAGCAAGGCGACCAGGTCTGTGAACAAACATGCAGCTGGCAATTTTGAGTGATGTCATTATTTCATTAATATGTATTTTGTAATAAATACTGTTAATAATTGGCTAACTATAGATTCTTAACATGACCATTACTTACGGAAAATACATTGCATCATCCTGACCTACTTGCTTGTGCTTTATATCCTTACTGCTCCTGAAGTGTTTATTTGTTTTTCATGTCCTAGAAAGAGAACGACTAGTGTTGCTAGTCGTAGAGCAGCGCGTCCTGCCAAGAAAAAGGCCACGTTATGTCTGACAGAGACCAGCAGTGATGAGGAGAACATCAGCAGGCTCTCTCCTCCCCGTCCTCAGCCCGCTCAGCAGAGCAAGATAACCAGGTCTGTGCACAAACAAGCAGAACACATTATGAAAACGCAAAGGATCGTCAACATGTACAGAGTTTTATGGTTCTATTTTGTTGGGGGGGGGTTACTGAATGTATGTTGCAAGCAGACATTTGACATTACTGGCAATAACAGAGGACTTAAGCATTTGAGCAGATCCAACTGTTTTCATCAGTTCCTACAATACCCACCGTTCATTGTGAATGCTGCATTTTGAGATCTCAGATCTAGGGCTGCTTTTTTTAATTCAATATCAAATATCAAAAATTATGACAAAAACCCATCAGTGGTTCCCAGGGCCCAAAATTATATCTTCTGATCAAGTTTATTTTGTCTGATTAGAAATCCACAATCACAAATAAATAATTAAATTTTATGATGTAATACATACAAATTGTTTTATACTACGCACTGCTCAGACATGAGAGGAAGGGCTGCTTGAGAGGCTCAACTCTGGGAATAAAGTTAAAATTTGTGTACAGATGCCACCTCTCTCTGTAGGATTGGCCAACCCATATTCTTACTGTGGCCCTAATCCCAACCGTAACCATTTTAAGTGTTTGATTTGTAGAAATTGTTGGTGGCAGTACACAGCCTTTAAAACATAATTTTTTTATTATTAATTTAGACAACAGAATTTTGTAAAACAGTAATAGAATCTGGTCATATATCATGATACAATTCCACTGAAAATTGAGAAATGATTATATTGATTCAACAGGAAAAGCCGGCTTGTGTCTGTGCCAGGAGTCTTGATGAGGCAGAAAGGCAAGCAGGATCCAAGGACCAGCGAGACTGAGGAAGACCCGATGTCCACTGCAAAATGTCGGAAAAATTCAGTTAAAATGAAGACAGACTCTAAGTAAGTATTCAGCCAGTCAGTCTGTTGATCTCCTCATTAATTAGCTGAAGAGTGTCTGCTACCTAAGGACGCGTTCAGACAGACTTGGGCTCTGCTTGAAAAAAAAACTCATTTATTTGAAAGGAGCCTGTCCGGCGGCGCAGCAGGGAGTGCTTAAGCACAGGGCAGCGGCAAAAAAGTTGAACTTTTGCCACAATGCAACGTCATCAGGCAAGGTGCTGCATTGGCCAATTAAATACATGCAAGTGCAAATATCTGGTGGATTACTTTGTTAACGTGAATGTCTACTGTTTACCTTGCAGTCGTTGCGACAAAAGACAAAATAGTTGCAGCCATGATAACTTTCCAGATCCAGTTTGAGTATTAAAAACCATTGTTTTGGTGTCTGTTAAGCCTTTAAACGCATGAATCTAACGCCCCCACTAACGCAGTGCTGTTTTCAGTATGAATGCCAGCTAAATGTCCTCAGTAATTGCTGTTATCATTAGCTTTCTTCCTCTTCTTCTTTTTCACAGTGTTCATCTTTCCTCTGCGGGCCGCTTTGTAACCCGCCGCAGACGTGCTTTTGCTGCCAAACCCAAACTCCCTAAAGCAACATTCAATATACTCAACTCGTCAGATGACTTTACTTCTGGAGCCTTTGGTTCCAGTAGGATTCTTCAGCCTTCTAGGAGGAGGAGGGGCCCCCCAGCATTTGTTGTGTCAAGTGCAGAGAACTCAGTGAATGCAGCGGGGACTGCCAGCTTTGCCACCAACCCCTTTCGAGAGCTATCCCTCAATGAGTCGGCAGATCACAGCCTAGGACCCTGCCCCAGGAAACCCATCTTTTGCTCTACACCCTCAGCAGGCTCCTTCAACAAACGGCCACACCTTAAACTTGTATCTATCAATGATCAATCTTCCACCCCTCCATCCATGTCAGTAAGCTGTATAGGTGTCTTGAGCACATTCCAAGAAGACCTGGATTCGCCGTGGAAGGCCGTCTCCCCACCACTTTGTGCACCACCCATTGGGCTTTATTCTGAGGAGAAGCCGCAGTCGAGCCTTGGTGAGCAAGAACCTCCTGGTGATTTATTTATGGAGCCCAAGAGCACTAAGAAGAGAAGTGGCTGTAGTGAGCAAGTCAAAAGCCACAGTGAAGACATAAAAACCAAGAATGTTGGGGAATTACCAAGTCTAAATCTGCTCTCTACAGATGCCAGTGAAAGCAGCAGTCATTTTGAGTCAGCAGCAGGAGGGTTAGAGTGGCTGATAGAGGCTCTAAAGGAGAAATGTTTGACCGATCGCTGCACAGTGCAGCTCGAAAGATTGGACAAACTCACTGTGACTCAGCTTTACGGTCAAACAACCTACTCATCCTGTTTGGGACTTTCAAGCTCAGTCTGCAGCCAGCAAACAAATGAACATCCACTGTCTATGGACAGCGGTCAAAGTGTTGACCTTTCACAGTCTTCAGAACCATCATTTAATCTTCATTTATCTGTGACTAACAATAAAACCACTGATTATTTACAGTCTCCTGAAGATGCAGATTCAGTGACTGACAGTCAAAGCACTAACAATTCACCATCAGTTGACTGTAAGCAGTCCGCTGAACACCGATGCACACAGGAATCCATGGAGCAGTCAGCAGCAGTACTTTATGTTGAATCTACCCACCACACAGACAGCAGCGTTGAGTTTATCATGGGTACACAATTACCAGCCAACAGCCCTGTGCAAGCGCTGTTTACTGAAGAGGAGACTGTAACAGTAAAGGACAAATGTCTCACTAAGAAATGCACAGTTCAGCTCAAAAACTGGGCTTCGTCACAACTGACTGTTCAGCAGCTCAAAGGGTTTATGGAGCAGAAAGAGGCAGGTTTGGCTTGTTGCATGTCCGCTAATCCAGATGCAAACAAGTCAGAAGATCTCACATGTTCTGGAGAAATCACTGAGAGAATGATGGCGTCTGTTAGACAGTCAGTAAGCAGTCTAGTAGCTCAGACACAGTCTAATGACCCCGAAACAGAAGAAAAGGCAGCTGTGCTGAAGGAGAAATGTCTAACTGACAGACTCATTGTTGAGATGAAGAGAGTAACTTTATCACAATTGAAAGAAATTCTGCAGCTCAAAGACACAAAACTTAAATCACCCACAGATGTGTCTGACTCAGCCAGTGATGACCAGACAAAGAATGACCACCAGTCTGGGAGTGACACTAATCACTGTAATGAAGACACTTTTGCCATGAAAGTCAATATGAAAAAAAGAGGCTCAACTAGTTCTGAACAAAAGATTGCTTCAGACAAAGAAGAAGTTGTAAAGAACTCCTGCAACATTCCCCACAAAAGAAAAAAGACCTCTCTGGCTCCTAAAGAAAAGAAAAGGAGGAGCACGTCCGCTGACCGTCCTGGGACGACCAGGAAGGCGTGTGTGAGCGGTCTGAACGTGAGTCGCTGGAAAAACAAAGGCAACGCCAGCACCCACATGTTCAGGAGCAGGACTGCACAGACAGGCGGCAACAAGGCTGTGGACTGCAGCATCAATGAGCTGATCTCCACACAACACAAACAGCCAAGGGTGAGAAAAGTATGCACACAAACAGCACAGTACTGCTGAAACATGATGTCTATTTACTGAATGTCTATTGATTAATTATTGGTTAACCACTGTCAGAAAAAATAATCAACTTGAAGACTGTTAAGACTATTAATGATGGAATTACTAAAATATTTTTACTGATAAGTGATGCTATTTTTAATATATTCCTGGTAAAGTGAACATTTAGCATCACTACATCAAAAATGTATCACCAAATGGGAATGTTTCTTCCTGTGGCGTTCTTCAGGTGTTATGTCACAAGAACATGTTTAAACATCACCTGATACATCTTCATCAAATATTTATTATTATCTGAGACAATCTTGGTATCTGTCCAGTCTGTCAGGGAATATCAGTGATTTTACATATCGGCATTTAATGTGATGCTATGTGATGCTGTATTCAAGTCAGGTTCTAATGAAGGTTTTGTTCACCCAAATGACAAAAAAAGAACACAAATTTCCTATTAATCTTCAGTGCTATCCACCCTTGCAAATAGTTTTGATTTTGTTTGTGTTAAGTTTGAGATATCTGCGTCTAGGATTAATGATGCTTCCCTTGATGTACAGTAATGGTGGTGAATGGATTTGTTTGTGATGTCCAAAGTGTTGAAAAATAACATTTAAGAAACTTCCACAGCAACCAGGACACATTACTGATAAAGTGTCCTGGTTGCTCCACAGACCACAGAAAGTTTTTGTTAATAAAAACATTACCCTGTTATTTTCTTACCCTCAGTGGAAATTAGTTCCTGAATAAGAACTGGGACAGTGTCTTTAAGTGCACTTTGTTGGGTTTTTCAAAAGTTTTAATTGCCGTGAATGCCACAAACAAAATTGTATTTACTTCCATCCCAAGAATGTAGGTCAGATGTCAAAACCAGGGAAATAAAACCACAAATTATCTGCATGGTCAGGTATCAAATGGTTAGAGGGAGAATATTTTGCGTGTATGTTTTTGGACCAACTTAAACACCCAACCCAAACTGATTTCTGTTTAAAGTGTGGCTTGTTCTACTTGTTCTTCTACTACATTTCACCCAACTGTAATTAAATGTTCATTGTTAGGAAGGGTTTAAAGTGACCACAGAGGGAGCTGTGGCATCATTGACATTCTATGATATCCATTCTGTGTGTAGGAGCTGTTGAGAACTACCATGAATTTCTCCACCCCGGTGAGAGCGAGTCGGCTCAACCTCTCGTCTCTGTTGGCTGACTTCACACCTAACACACACACCTGGAGCCGACTCAAAGCAGCCCTCTCTGTTCATCGCAAGGGAATGGGTAATACACACACGCACCACTAAGTTGTAATTTTTCCCTCAGTTATTTGGGACTATAAACATTTTTTTATTTAAAGCTGCCAGTTCAATGGCTGTGTCCTTCTGATCTTTGATCCCCATCCTCTTTTCATTTTTTCAATTTTCCTTGTGTCTTATCCGTCGTTCACTCGCTTTAGTGCTACTCACTCCGAGGAGTTCACGTCTGTCAGTGTCAGGCTCTCCTGGAAGAGTGGAGCTAGCAGATGTCAGCCAGGATCTCTTTTCCACACCCTTTCGGACACCACTCCCCAAACGTCTCCGGTCACAGCTGCTGAGCTGCAATTCTCTGGTACAGTACAAATACGCAGCCATGACAGAGTCATCAAGTCACAGATTAACATACAAACACTGATGCAGACAAGCATAACATGAGTTTCAAGTTTGTACTACTTACTTTCAACATTCTCTGCTTTTGACTGAATGGGTTATTACATTTCATGGGAATCTCCTGTCTGTGTGTGTGTGTGTGTGTGTGTGTGTGTGTGTCACCTCCTCCCTCCTGTCTTTTGTTACAGGTTGAGTGTGAGGATGAAGATCTGTCAGATGCAGAGAAGGTGTATGCCGAGTGTGGCCAGCAGCACCCTCTGCCCTGGGAGGAGTGTATACACCCTCAACGTATGAAGCAGTGTGTGAAGATAGGGGAGGGGACCTTCGGTGAGGTCTTCTCCACCACCAATGCCTCAGGAGACACTGTTGCACTCAAAGTATGTGTGTTTGTGTATATATGTGCGCATTAGTTTGTGTGTTTTGCATTGTGTTGCCTAAGACTCTTGAGTTTAAAATATTTTATTACATATTTGTTTGCTAGGCAAGGAGTGAATCTCCATACTCGGAAGTATTATGATATGATTATGAAAATATCACAATAGCAAAACAACGTTTCACTTAGGCATGTTAAATGCCAAGAAACCACATAATTGCTTAATAATAAAGATTTGTCATTAATGTTCTGTGTGTGTGTGTGTGTTTTTCTGCAGTAAAACAGTATTTCTTGTCTTGACAGATCATTCCATTAGAGGGCAGTGAGAAGGTGAATGGAGAGGACCAGAAGACCTTTGGAGAGATTCTCCATGAGATTATTATCTCAAAGTAAGTGTAGAGTACAAACTAACACTGCACATCACACGACTCCATTTGCTGGGATACTATAATACAACCTCAGCAGCCACCAACATATGTGCATTAAAGACATTGTGATAGCAAAGGTGTAAACCACATGAGAGTAGTTCAGCTGGCCAGTGCTAACAAAACAGCATTGTGTGTTTTTCTGTCAGGGAGCTGAGCAGCCTGAAAGAGAAGCAGCAGAACCAGACTCATGGATTTATTGGACTCAACGAGTAAGCGCTCTCTCCGGTCTTTGTCTTTTTGCCTGTTAGCGTCTAGCGTTAGTAGTTTTGTGTGTTAATGTGACTTGACTTGTTCCCTTGCAGCCTCCACTGTGTTCAAGGTTGCTACCCTCCAGATTTCATGAATGCTTGGGACTCCTTTGACCAGCAGAAAGGCTCTGAGAATGACAGACCAGGTCAGTGAAAGAAAAGCCTGTTCACATTTGTTTAACTTTCACATTAAATATGCATTCCCTAATGCAGCGCAGCATTGCAGTGGCTGATGCAACTCAGAGGCTTTTCTTTTCTTTTTAATATTATCTTTTACCACATGGTCTATCTTTTTAACAGAGGACATGTATTTAGTCTATTTCAGTGGGTCTCACTTTTTCTCTCTTTGCTTAGATTTCTTTGAAAAGGATCAGTTGTTCATAATCCTGGAGTTTGAGTTTGGAGGCATCGACCTAGAGAACAGCAATGGAACGGTAAGCACACCACATCGGAGTGACGGCAGCTCAGTGCCTCCTCTCTCTCTCTCTCTCTCACACACACACACACACACACACACACACACACACACACACACACACACACACAGAGAGATAGAGCTTCAACTCGGGTTAACTTGGGTTATGTGTTTACAACTTCAAGTGCAGTTTTCTTTTGTATGGCCTGAAATTCCTTTCAATAAATTGGCACTACTGCAGCCATAGTTTCAAGTGCTCTGAACCCTAACAAAAGCATTACACTCTACTCTCATTGCATTAGCTTTAGCTCATTACTTTTGCACACTAGCTGTAAAAATGTGCTCAAACATTAACGAAGAGACTGCATACATAAAATTAGTAGTTCCTTGAATTTTGTCATTGCAAATTAATGTCAGTTAGACCTTAAATATGTATGCTGGAGCTGAGCATCTAAAAGAAATGCTTAGCTTCTGCAAATGCAGTGTATCCATTAGAAAAATATTTTTTTCTAATCATTAGCCTATAAATTGTTTTATTGTGGTGTGAGGGTACAAATGCAGTCTTTAATTCAAGCCTTTATTGTGTTGTCAAGCTGGCATCTTTAGGGGTGGCGAAGAGCGTCCTTCATCAGGTTACTGCTGCCTTGGCTGTCGCTGAGCAGCAGCTATGCTTTGAACACAGGTAGAGTACACTCACTCGCACACACACACACATTCACAAATTATAGCAAATGTGATATTCTGCATGCATCTGGGTTTGGGACAAGATGCAATGTATATAAAGTCTATAAAATGTCAGAGAAAAGAAAGAATGTCCATCACAATTTCCCAGAGCCCAAGGCGATATCTTCAAATGTCTTGTTTTGTCCGACCAAATGGAAATATATTCAATCTACTATCATAAAAGACTAAGAAAACCACCAGATACTCTCATTTCAGAAGCTGGAACCAGATAATTTTGGCATTTTTGCTTAAAAAATTATTTAAACAATTCAACAATTTTCTGTCTTTTGGCTTATTAATTAATAATTAATAGCTCCAGTTCTAGTTGCCATAAAGGCAAAGCTCAGAATGGCTATCTCTGGATTTGTGTTTTTAGAGCTGATGTGTATCAAATTGTTCATGCATGATGATCTCAACACATTTTGTATTATTGTTGAATAAATACACATACCAACAGCTTCCGTAACACTGACATTTTGAATAAAATTTTGCTTAAGATACACAACCAGTGTGATGGATTTGTTGGTGTCTTGTAACAGCAACTTTATCCCCCTTTGCTGCTTACTGCAGGGACCTCCACTGGGGCAATGTGCTGGTCAAAACAACCAAACAAAAGACGGGGAGCTTTGTCCTGAACGGAGCAGCCCGCTCTCTGGACACTAAAGGGGTGCTGGTCCGCATCATTGACTACTCTCTCTCCAGACTAGAAATTGGTCTGTTATTTATTTATTTATTTATTTATTACCTCCTACTTGTCATCTTTTGTGCTCAAAATATTTAGCCCTGTTAAAATCATGAACAGTAATGACAAGCACATGTTTTGTTCCCTCCAGATGATCTGACGGTGTCCTGCGATATCTCGAAGGATGAGGAGCTTTTCATGGGCCAGGGGGATTACCAGTTTGATATCTACAGACTGATGAGACAGGAGAATGGGTCAGTGCATTTGTGTCGATGTAACTGGAGTTTCTTGTGCTGTAAAGGCGTCACATGGAGCACCTATAAAAATAACTATATCCTGCTATACACGTATAATAAGAGATGGATTGTGTAGGATAACAGAGCCAGCACTTCTAACACACCCAAAGTGTGAAAACGACAAGTTATTGTTATGGATTTAACAAAAAAGACGTGACGTGAGAATTACTAATCTTTAGAGGTCCTTGCGGATGGATCGGATCTAAGCTAAGCTAACTGTCTACTGGCTGTAGCTTTGTTAATTGGACAGATATAAGGGTGGTATCGATCTTCAGACATTATCAGTCTTGTGGATAATCCTGCTCTTTTACAGTATTAAACTAACATCTCAGAGTTGCTGTGTTACTGATTCATTAATGCTATGCTGCTCCTTTCGTCTGTCTCAGAAACAACTGGAGTAACTACCACCCTCATACCAACGTGCTGTGGCTCCACTACCTTTGCTCCAAGCTGCTTTCCATGAAGTACCGGGGCTCGGGAGGGAGGGGTGCCAAGGACATACGAGTGGAGCTCACTCGTTTCTATGACAACGTCCTCCAGTACAGCTCTGCCACTGAGGCACTGCAAAACTGCCCCATGTTTCAGTAGTATGTGAGCACTGAACATGTGAAGTGTGAGGATGCTCACACAGACTGTTTTAGAGTGAAGAAGGTACAAAGTGTCTGGGTGACTTAATGTACAGTGTATAAAGAACTGTCATTTGACAAAAGTTATTAAAGTGACCATTTGAAAGTGATGTATTCGTGGGTCTTAAAATTTGTTAATGAAGCTTATTTATGCCTGTTCTCGCACTGGCTGCGTGTTTTTATAACTGATTAGGTCCACTTTTTTAAAATATATATGCAGAAAAGAATATTTTTTATCAATACATTTTATCAGCTTTTTAACACCATCTGAAAGTGGTATTGTGATCACAATGTTTGCATTGCATCTAAATTAGTGCTGAAGTGATTATTGGTTTATAGATAAGTTGATTGACAGAAAATTAATTTCCATCTGTTTTGATAATTGATTAATTAATTTAACAACCACAAATGCACTCTGGTTCCACCTTCTCAGATGTAACGAGTTGCTCTTTGTAAACTGAATATCTATCTGCTGTTGGTTGAACAAGATGTCACCTTGGGCTCTGAGAAATGGTGATGGGCATTATTTTCTGATATTTAATAGACTAAATTTATCAAATAAAAATGGCTGACAGATTCCTCGATAATGAAAATAATCAAGACACGTGGCTATGTAAAGAGATGAATTGGAAGAACAGGGAAGGGCATGTGTGGACGTATGAGACTCCAGATAAATTGTAATTGTAGCCTAATGTAGAGTTTGGATCATTTCCATGCAAACCTCCTGTTATGGTGGCACCTCTGATATTTTTTTCAAAATATGGATGAACTAAATTTCATGAAATACACCCTTCCCTTGGGATCAATTAAGTTTCTCATCTTAGGGTTGAGCGATATGATGACATATAAATCGTGAGACAATATAAATGCATCAACCATCAGATTTTGTAATACTGTTTATCCTGTGTTGTATAAGACCATTGTGGACAATGTAGCAAATCAATGTGCAGGATGGAGATTAGAACATGAACAATAAATCTGCAATATGTCAGCAGATATTAGCGTATTGCAGATCAGTATTGGTGTAGACCAATAAGAAAGATCTGACTATTGGTCAATTTATCATTGGGATTTTTAAACTGAAATATCTATTCATATCAGCATCAGTCTGCCACAATGGTAATGATTTTGATATGATTTTGCATCAGTTTGATGATGTATTTCAATTGATGAATTAGCCAAAAACAGACATTCCCAACTGGTTATTTTATCAGTAAACAGTTTCTTAATTGATCTTAGCAGAAAATGCACTATATCACGAAATGTATCAAAATTGTGATAAAATCCCATATACCATGATTGAACATTTATCATATCCATATCTCCCAACTCTAATGTAAAGCATTTTTAAAGGACTGAATTATCCAGTATTTCACAAGGGGGAAAAAAGCAAAATTAAAAAAATCATAATTTTGTGTTAACAGGAGTAAAAAATTCTTTCCAATACCTTTATTAACTAGTGACCACTCAGATTTTTCTTAGGACCCCCAAGTTGGGAACCTCTGCCTCTAAGACACTGACAATGTAATAGCAACGTCATTTCCTGTCAGCTCTGTACTGCATACTATCTAATAAAGGCCAACATGCAGCATGTGAACACTACTGCTTTTCTAGCATTGTATGATAAGTCTGTGTAAAAGGTGGTGCCAATTCTAGGGGCCAAGCAATGGTACCTGTTGCATGTCTGAGGGCCCTGAGAATCCAAAGAAATATTCTGATGGCTCAGAATTTAAGGCTATGTCCCTGTGACAAGTCATTCAGAAAATTGGATGGTTCTCCCCCCTTGTTACACCAGTATACAAAGAAGAAGCACTTACAAAAAGAAAATATTTTATTCAATTTGTTCTTTAAGATTATCATACATTTTTGCATTGAAACAAGCTTCATTTTGGTATGGTGAGTCGCGTGTGTCCGTTTTGACGAGGATCTTGATTGAATACGTCAAATGCTTCCATACTCGAAGAGACACTTGGTTGTTGATTTTCAGAAATGTACATTTGCTTGGAATAATCGTGTGATGAGATTAGAGCAAAGGTTGCATTTAAAAAAGGAAGACCGCTTTAAAAAAAAAAAGATATGGAGACATTTCAAACTATACAAACAAGATCCGGCAGGCCTATGTTCTGAGAAGAGGTCAGGCATGTGTTTGAGAAGCACTTTTTGGTTGAGCTTTGAGGCAATGTTTGAGATGGCCTTGCTGGTGATGAGCCCATACGTATGTCTGTTGATGTGTGTGTGTGTGTGTGTGTGTGTGTGTGTGTGTGGGAAGCAAACAGATGTGTATAAGAAGCAATGAACTGTATATGAGGAAATGTACTTGCAGCTGCTGTCTGTGTGTGTGTGTGTGTGTGTGTGTGTGTGTGTGTTTGTGCTCAGAAGGAGAAGTATTTGGTGAACCACTCCTGTTTTAGCCCCTCTGTCCCCCTCTGCTCCAGATACGAGCCCCTACAAAACAGAAGAAACACATAGACAGATTAAAAAAAAAAAATCCTAATTAATATATAATTATAATAACAATATAATAATAAACTTTATTTATACAGCACTTTTCAAAAACAAAGTTACGAAGTGCTTTACATGGTTGAACCAGGATTAAAACATTTCAGGACTGACGCAAATAAAATCAGGCAATCCAAATAATACAGAAATAAAATAAAATAAAAACCCCAACAATAAAGATAATTACTAATAATAAAACAGATATATGTTGGCAATCAAACAGAGTGCTAGAATTAATAAAAGGCTTTTTTGAAAAAATACGTTTTGAGAAGTGATTTGAAAGATGTCAGAAAGCCTCAGATCCTCGGGCAGAGCTGAGGGGCTCTGACTGCACAAGCCTGGTCAGGCTGAGGTTCAGAGCATTTTGTTTATTTTGAAACAAGTGAAAAACTGAGGGGAAAACGCACACCTATTACTCAGATGCATTTATTTCAACTTATAAAGATCGATATTTCAGCAAACTGCCTTCTTCAGGATAGGACACCACAGTCACCTGACTGGCATTTATACTAAGATAGGTGCTTCAAATCAGGCCAATCCAAAGAAGAGCTGAACCCATTCAAATTTACATTCAAATTAAAAAAAAAAAATCCACAATAAAAATGTATCTACACAAATGATGCTTAATAAACAGTGGTGGAATGTAACTAAGTACATTTACTCAAGTACCATACTACAATTTTGAGGTACTTGTACTATTCCATTGTACTTGTATTTCCATTTTATGCTACTTTATACTTTTACTCCACTACATTTATTTGATAACTTAAGTTACTAGTTACTTTGCAGAATCATATTAAAAATCCAAAATGAAAAAAAAATCAACTAATAAATTACTATGTATTATTATAGGTTAAGATACCCAGCAGTATATAAAGCAAATAAAATTATCTCCACCTTTACCAGCTGCAACATTAAAGTGATGAACACATTAATGCATCAATAATTATAATCCAGTAGCATAATATACTGTATATGAATCTGAAATGGAACATTCTGCATGATGAGTGCTTTTATATTTGGCACTTTAAGTAAAGTTTGATGTTAATGCTTTTGTATTAGATTTTGAATGCAGGACTCTTACTTGTCGTATTTTTACACTGTAGTATTGCTACTTCTACTCAAGTAAAAGATCTGAAAACTTCTTCCACCACTGTCAAAAAACATACATGTATGTATGTGTATAGACCCGAACCCCCTCAGCCAGAGTGGCTACGGATACCAGTTCTGAAGTGGACTAAAGGACAGCACAGAAGCACTAATCATGGCAGCACAAAAACAGGCACTCAGTACAAGATCAATAGAGGCTGGGGTCTACCACACCAGACAGGACCCCAGGGCAGATGGTGCAAAGATGCCCCTGAGACAGTTCAGCACAACAGTAGCGTGTAAGATGCAGGCAGGAACAGTCTCTGTCCAGAAGAGTGCAGTCCTAGGAACAGCTAAGATACTGCGCAGAACCCTCAAACTCCCAGGACCCAAGCTTTAGGATGACACATACCACCCCACCCCATATATATATATATATATATATGTATTGTGATTTGTAATTTTTTATATAGTAGATTTATTTTTCATAAAGTGACTTGAAAGATATTTTGAATTAGTTTTGCTTTAATTAAATTAATTTGACCTTTAATATTGAATTGAAGCATTACTTTTGTGGATATATTGGATTTTGTGGTTTCTTTTTCTGTTTTGTGCTTGATTTCTTGAGGATGTGGACATATTTTCGGTTTCAGGTGACTGTGGTGTCCTATCCTGAAGAAGGCCGTTTGCTGAAATGTTGATCTTTATAAGTTGAAATAAATGCATCTGAGTTAAGAGTGTGCGGCTGTCCCGTTCCCTTCCTTTCAGATTTGTAACAACACGGCCAAGATATTAAAATGTTCATACCTGATTGATTGGGCCTGCAGGTGTGCATGCGGCTCCTGGCAGGAGGGCGACACATAGCGGATGCCCGTCTGCGGCGAGGGGCAGACGGGGAGCGGGGCGGTGGGCGCTGGGGTGGGAGGGATGCAGGAGGTCCGGGATCTGGTGGAGCGAGGGACGGAGGGGGAGGACTGTTGGCTGAGGGAGAGGGAGGTGTGCTTGTGTGGAAGAGAGGAGGTGGAGTAGTGGGGGGAGGTCTGAGGGTGGGAAGTGGACTGGTGGGGGAGGGTTGAGGAGGAGTGCTGATGGACGGAGGATGAGGAGGAAGACGATGAGGAGGAGTGGGGTAGGAAGATGCTCCTGTCGTAAGTACCGGCGCTGGGGATGCTGGTGGCACGCGTAGGAGACTCCACGCGCTTCCTCTGTTAGTAAAAACCAGCATAGTTTATATTTTGGTGTTACAATACTCAAATTAAAGTTTTTTCCACCATGAAATTACTATTATTTTCCCACTTAGATTAAGGCTAGCAGATTTGGTGTGTTCTCAGACTGCAGGTGATGCTGTATGGGAGGGTTGTTGAAAATGACGACTATTTGAAATATTTTGAGAAAACTGCATTTTTTTGCCTTTGAGGACATGTTACATATAATACTTTATATCACAAGTATCAAACAATCACCCACTGTAGGCTGTAAAACATTTGTACTTACCTTCTTTATGAAGAACAGCAGCTGTGGTCAGCTGGAATTCATCAGGTACAATATTATTCTCGAGAAGAAGTATCAAGTAAGTTACGCTGCAGGAGTGGTTTGTGGTGTTTTGATACGTTTTTTCCACTCTCAAAATTACCGCCATGAATCCAAGCTGACCACGACACCCATTAGCTGTCAAAAAATAAATTACAAATTGTTTAACATCAATCTTTCAAGTCTACAGAAGGTGGTTGTTTGATATTATAAACATTTTAGGGAGGAGTATCATTTCAAATATATTCAGTAAACAGCACACATGCTAATAATGCTTAGATTTACCAGCCCAGATGGTCTGTGATCACTTATCCATAACTGACACCAAAATGAATGTAGACACGTTAATGCTCACTGGATCCTGCGCTCAGTTGCAGCCTCAAATTATGATTAAGGCGGCTGAGGATGCTTTTAGTTTTTGATAAGAAAATATTTCTGAGTGGTATAAAATCTGGAGCTTATACAGTATATCTACATATGAAAAACCAATAAACTTCAAGTTACTTTTAGATTAATATCCAAAGTCAAAAATATGGTTTGAGATTACATCCTTAAACTTATTTTGTTTTGTAGGAACCACATTTTTATTCTTCGTATGTTTACTGGCCAAACTGAATGTAATTAAAAGCAGTGTGATACACAGAGCGAGCGCGTCTTTACAACAGACTGGTGATCTGTCGAGTGAGAAGCTGGCTCCAGCCCAGTGAGCGCTTCTGGCTGGAAGGAGGCTCGTTTTGATGAATATATTGTGTGCATGAGCAGAACAGACAAACTCACCCTCATGGTTGGTGTGACGCTCCCGGGGCGGAACTTGCTGTCACGAAGCTTGAGGGTGCTGTTGTCCCCGGCAACAGGAGGGTGGAGCTGCAGCTGATGCCTCTCTTCCTGGAGGGAAGGAGGATGAGGAAGGACTTACATTGGCTTTATTCACAGTTGGTGTTGTTGCTGTTGTATTAGCGTTGTGTCTGGAGGGTGTACTTGTTTGCTAAGCTGCCTCATGCCACACAGATGGCAGACACGGCACTCTGGCAGAGGACAAAAAATTTAATTTTCTCCTACGCATATATGACCACAGATGATTAATGAAGACACTGTTTCAATTTGATTTGGTTTAAGTGGTTATTCAAGTCATTAAATTTTTTGAAAAATGCCCGTTTACACAGCCAGTTTTACATAAACTCTTGGTCATAACACTCTTATTTGGCTCCAAGAATTTCTCAAATTCAACCTGTCAGGTCATTTTGCACCATGACAGTTTGTCCTAATTGGAGTTGGAGAAGCTTGTATTGCCAGTTTAGCAGGGTTCAATATATTTGTTTGATCTCAACTCAAGGTCCACCTACTCGCTAGTTCTGGAGCTTTTGACCGACTCGCACCGTTCTGAACTAGCTCCAATTTTTTCCAAAGACACAAAGGAGTTCAACAACAAAATTCCCTGTAGGGAATCAAACCGTTATACATTGCAGTTATATAGTATGCATCCTAACCACCAGGCAATCAGGAGACCCCTTAGCTCCACATGCATGAGATGTCCTAGAGCACCAACTGAGCAAACTAAATCTGCTCATGAGGACTGCATGATATGGTCGAAAGCTGCACAACAAGCAAGTAAGTGGACCTTGAGTGGAGATTGTTTTATCAACTTCTGTTTCCAAAGTCAAGCATGAACTGTTAAGATCATGACTGTTTGGCTTGTGAGACATTTAGCAAGAAACCTTTGAACAAAAATTATAAGCTGGGCACTGTAGTTTTGAGCGAACATAACTCAGACAGGAGTAAATAGTACATTTGTTGGGGACTATTTGTAGCCACAGATTTGGTGCTCTAGTGAGTATTTTCGGCAGCAGGAAGCTGTATGTGGGATCGACTCAAAATAAACTACATCGTCCAATTTCATCATAATGTAGGAACCCAGTGTGGTTCACTGATGTGTTTTTAGTCATTTTTGGACAAGAGAGGTCACTATGTGCCTCTATGGCTCTGAGGAATAAGATATGTCAGACTTTGACTACACAGACAATTCGATCATTTCATTGTTGGTTTTGGTCTACATAAAATATCAACAGAATAACTAGTGAGCAACTTTTGGAGTCATCAGAGGAGCAGCTCCACAGGCAGTCTGTTAATGTGTGTGTGTGTGTGTGTGTGTGTGTGTGTGTGTGTGCGCGCTCTCACCACTAATCGTTTGATAAGCTGGTCTCTCTCGGACAGTCTCTCCTGAAGTCTCCCCAACTGCTGGTCGTCACATCGAGGCTCCCTCCTCCTACACCGCTCCTCTCGCTCACGCAGCCTGCAGTTAAATCATATACACAAACACACAGCACTTTTTCTCTCACACCCGTCCTGATGTTCTCTCAGTGTTTCAGCCAGATTATATTCATTTTAAACTACTGTATTTCCACGTGTCTATCCTCTACTCACTCGTTCTCCAAGGCCACTATGCGAGCCTGCAGGTGCGTCTGGGCGCTGCTGTACTCAGAGACCAAACTCTGCATCTCCCTCTTGTGCTCCCTCCTGATCTC
This sequence comes from Siniperca chuatsi, assembly GCF_020085105.1. Lineage (NCBI taxonomy): Eukaryota > Metazoa > Chordata > Actinopteri > Centrarchiformes > Sinipercidae > Siniperca > Siniperca chuatsi. Next base: position 15,693,161 of record NC_058044.1, read on the forward strand.
CTCCACCTCCTCTCTCCTCTTCTCCTCCTCCCGTTCCTTCTTCTTCTCCTCGTCCACCTCCTCTTCCTTTACGTCCTCCTCTTTCCTCTCCTCCCAGTGTTTCTGTGACTCCTCCAGTTTCTCCATCTCCACCCTCAGTTTCTCCACTTCCTCCTTCAGACGTTGTGCTTCTTCTTCCAGCTGGGCGTCTTTCTTCTTCTGCAATTCTGCACTTTCCTCTGCTTTCTCGTCAGCTTCAGGATTCTCCTGTACTGACCTGGGAAGGGACAGTAGATACAAGAAGAAGAATGGAAATAATGAAAGTGGCATGGTTAATACAATAAAACAATTAGGAGGCATCCTGAAAGTGGCTGAATCATCGCTGATGGAAATATCACTGCTAATTTAGCCTGCTTATTACTGTACTACATATCATTTCTGAGTAGCATTTACTGTAGTGGCTCATATACACCAGTAATTAATAAAGCTCAAAATCCAAACTATACACAGAGGCAGAGCATATGTGCAATATATTTTTGTCATATACTGCAGTGAACCTCTTCTTTTCCCCAACCCGTCTTTAAGGAATAGTTCTACATTTTGGGAAATTCACTTGAGTAGTTCGATTCCAGCCTCATGTCTGTACGCTAAATATGACGCTACAGCCAGGAGACAGTTAGCTTACCTTAACCTACCAACACCTCTAAAGCTCACTAATTAACACATTATGGCCGGGTCCCAAACATAACCCCAGTAAATATAATGTGTTAATTAGTGAGTTTTAGAGGTGTTGGTAGGTATATTTTGTTACTTTGCACAGAGCCCGGCTAGCTGTTTCCCCTTGTTTCCACTCATTGTGTTAAGCTAAGCTAACCGGCTGCTGGCTGTAGCTTCATATTTACTGTACAGACACACAAGCGTTTCCCAAAATGTCAAACTATTCCTTTAAGTTACTGATTCCAATTAGGTATGCAACTTGGTAGTTGGTCATTAGTTTTTGTCCTAACTCCAAGGATATTAGAGCTGAAACGATTAGTCAATTAATCGATTAGTAAATCGACAGAAAATGAATGGCAGCTATTTTGATAATCGATTAATCATTTCAGCCATTTTTCAAGCAAAAATGCGAAACATTCACAATTTCCTTCTTCTTAAATGTGAGGTTTATATATTTTTCTTTGTCATATATGATAGTACACCGAATATCTTTGGTTTTGGACTGTTGATTGGATGAAACAATCAACCTGAGTATGTCCTCCATGGCTTAGGGACACTGTGATGATTTTACACTATTTTCTGACATTTAATTGAGAAAACATATCAGCAGATTAATATAATAATGATTATATTAATAATGAAAATAAGCATTAGTTGCAGCCCTGAAGGATATCAGTAATGCCTAAATAATGAGCCCACTTCTTTCCTTACCTTTCCTTTAATTGCTTCTTCAGTGCTACATTTTCTCTCTGCAGCTCCAGCATGGCACAGCGACTCTCATCCAGCTGTCGCTCAAACACCTGATACTGGTTCTGCTGCTTCAGGTCCTTCACACACACACACACACACACACACACACACACACACACACACACACACACACACACACACACACACATACAAGCATGGATACAGAAGATACACATAATCAATATCTGCATTCATTCTAAGATTCAGAATTCAGTTTTTAAAATGGTTAGTGCGGCTGTAGACAGTAATGTGCTGTGTTGACTTAATCCCAGAACCACGGAGGATTTTACTCATGTGAACAATAATGGCTGTAATTTGCTTGTGTGTGCACATATACTGTATGTGTATTTGTTTGTTTGTGTGTGTGTGTGTACAGACAAAGAGACATGTGTGTTCATCCCAGTGGGACTAATATGTGTGTGTATGTGTTACCTGTTGCAGAGCCATCATCTGTGTGTGTGCCTGTAGTTGAGCCTGTAGGTCTTCTATCTGCTGCATGTGTCGCTGGGTCATCTGTCTGCTCCACTCTGTGTGCTGCTGGGTCAACTCTGCACGCTGCTTATCTGATATCACACACACACAACCACATACAGGAAAACTAAATCAATTTGGCCCACTGTTACAGGTACCCTTCTGCTGTTGCCATGGTGAAGTGTATCCATGGCAATAGCAACTTCACTGTTGAATTTATAATCTCAATGTGTATTTTGCTCTGTGTGTATGTGTGTGTGTGTGTGTGTTTGTGTGTGCGCACTTGCTCATGTGTCCATGCAGCTGTGTACGTGTTATACAAGATATGTTACCGTCTATGTGTGCTTATGCTAATGCTCATGCCTGAATGTGTTTATGTGTACATGTGTACATGTGTGCATGTGTGCGATACCTAGCTCCAGGTGGTGCATTGTCTGTAGCCTGTTCCTCTCAGACAGCACATCTTCTTTCGCCTGTCTCTCCAACGCTTGCAGAGCCATGGCGTGACTGTGTCTCTCCTCAGCTGAAGACTGGGTTTGGGGCTCCTCCAACACATTAACACACATGTTGTCCTTTTACAACAGCTGCACAAACAGCTTTACACTACAGATATACTGTTACATGGATAAATGAACACACTCAATGAATAACATTACGTTGCCTCCTCACTGCAGCGCTTTCATCAAAGCTGCTCAATTATTCATCACAGAGAAAACCTATGAAAGAGAGTACAAATGATTTTTGAAAATGTGTGTGCATACAGGCGTGTGCGTGTACCTGCAGCAGCTCCCTCAGTTTCTTGTTGATCTCCTTGGTGTCTTGGACCTCTTTCCTCAGCCTGTCAATTTCGGGGTTGCCATGGCAATCATCTCCCGGATCCGTCTTCTTTTTCTCCGCCTGCATCGGTGAGAAATCGCGAGCGAAAGGATTTTAAGTGCTCTGCGCCGTCAAAGTAATCCTGAGATGATGAATTTGCAGCAAGCGTTAAATTAAATGGCGATGTCGCTTTTGTTTAAGAATTTGCAGATGCAGACAGCTTTCTTAAAATAAATAAATAAAACAGACTTCATTGTGCACTCACAAACAGGCTTATGGAACTAATTAAAAGAGTACTCCAGCAATTTAATATTGCATTCCCATAAAGTTGGGGAATAGACAAATTGATGCAACTGAGGAGGAAATATCCACACTTTTAGTCTCAGTGTGGCTTAAGCTTCTAAAACACTGGATCCCTCATCATGCAGCTCGATAAAGTATTACATTACACCCTTCCTGCCTGGTAACCACCCACATCTTTCAAACTCCACATACCAGTTTGTAACGCAGGCTTTCTGTTAAAATGTATAATCTCCAAGCCAAAGCTGAGACACCCAGGTGACATCATCAGGGTTATTTTCTCAGACTTGTCAAAGCTCCCTCAGAGCCACAGAGGTCATTATACACAAGGGTGTGAAAAAGTGTTTGCACCCTTCCTGATTTCTTATTTTTTTGCATGTTTGTCACACTTAAATGTTTCAGATCATCAAACACATTTAAATATTAGTCAAAGATAACACAAGTAAACACAAAGTGCAGTTTTTAAATTAAGTTGTTATTATTAAGGGAAAACAAAATCCAAACCTACATGGCCTTGTGTGAAAAAGCGATTGCCCCTCCTATTAAAACATAACTTAACTGTGGTTTATCACACCTGAGTTCAATTTCTCTAGCCACACCCAGGCCTGATTACTGCCACACATGTTCTCAATCAAGAAATCACTTAAAGAGGACCTGCCTGACAAAGTGAAGTAGACCAAAAGGTCTTCAAAAGCTAGACATCATGCCGAGATCCAAAGAAATTCAGGAACAAATGAGAAAGAAAGTAGTTGAGATCTATCAGAATGGAAAAGGTTATAAAGCCATTTCTAAAGGTTTGGGACTCCAGCGAACCACAGTGAGAGCCATTATCCACAAATGGCGAAAATGTGGAACAGTGGTGAACCTTCCCAGGAGTGGCCAGCCGACCAAAATTACCCCAAGAGCGCAGCGACGACTCATCCAAGAGGTCACAAAAGACCCCACAACAACATCCAAAGAACTGCAGGCCTCACTTGCCTCAGTTAAGGTCAGTGTTCATGACTCCACCACAAGAAAGAGACTGGGCAAAATTGATTAAATGAGAAAATCAATCAATGATGGAAAGAATCGTTAGCTGCAGTCTACGACTCACCAACAAGTCCATCAAGCTGGATAACTTTTTTCACTTGCTTTTAAAAAAAGTGGCTTTCAATACTAGTCTAGATTAGTTCCAGACATCCATCTCTCTTTTCAGAAATTCAAGAAAAATATGAAAAGTAAACAAAATGGCTGATTATCAGGCTATCATTAGATGCCTATAGTGAAAATCAGCATGGCTGAAGGTTCTGAGGACAAGGATCGCAGACGGTTACTGGCAGTTTGTGAAGGAGACTCACCTGCTCCTCGCTCAGTTGACTCTGCAGCTCAGATATCTGGGTCTGCATCTCCTGCTCTCTATTCTGCCATCTCTGTTCGCTCTCAGCAACAGCAGCATTCATCTCTATCCTGAACTCTGCTCTGAGACGATCCTCACACTCTGCCCTGGAGGCATGCAGCAGGACAAGAAGTGAGGCAGTTAACCTTCATGCAAAATGTACTATTTATTTCTTCTTGCTACACTCTTCTGGGTTAAAGTGTCTTATTTGGTTGTGCTTCTAACTTATTTTAAGAGGAGCTTTAGTACAGCTGATTATTTCTTACTTTTCTTAATAACTTTATTTCATAAACGCTCATATAAGCGCAAACCTGGTTTTCTTTGTCATATTGAGAGATTAGAAATTCCCTGGTTGTATTTCTGGAGCAGAAACCTGTATACTTTTAGCTAACAGGTTTTGTAAATGTGTGCCGTTGCATGGAAAAGACTTCAGAACAGAAAAGTAACGACATGTTGAGGGGTACTATTGTTAGACAAACGCATTATTGTTCTCTATTCAACAACAATTATGTTATTGAAAACTGCATGTAAACTGGTATTTTAGAGTAATTAAACACAATTTAAATAAAAGTAATGTGCTGTTTTCAATAGTCGATATATATATAATGAAAAAGAAGCTGCTAGATATGTAGAATCACTATATGAGACAGGACAGACTAATTGGTTTTCTGAAAACCATTACGGCTAATGTTTATTTGGATTGTGATATTGATTTGTGATATCGTTTGTAGCATCATGTATCGTTTTTATTGCTGCAGCTAATTTCTTGTCATGTTTTGTTCTGGTAAAACACATTACATGTCAGTAGAGCTCATTCAAATGAAACTGAATCGAATTGAAGAGAGGAAAAGATGCCATGGCTCAACTCAACTTTGATCTTCTCCTGTGATCTTTTAACAGGAGGGCAGGGAGGTGATTACAAGCAGAGTCAAGACTTTGTCATGTAAGCCTAAGTACTTCTGGCAGGTTGGTGTTTATTCTGCTACCTGATCCGGTCCTCAGTGTGCCGCTGGCCCTGATCTAGAAGACTCCTCTCTGTGTTCAGTCGGCTCTGTTCCAGGACTTTCTCCTCCAGCCGGTGTTTGTCAGCTCTCAGGGACGCGATCTCTCTCTGCTGCCTGTCGCGATGCCTCTCTGCCTCCTCCTGCATCCGAGCCAGTCGACTCCGAGTGTGATGAAGCTCTTCCTCCAGACGAGAGCACTGTGGTCCACATGAGCGTGCTGCTTCAGGGGCCCCCTTTTCTTTCTTGTCTTGCCGTTGGATGACTGACTCCAGCCTACAGATCTGAGAGCACAGAAACTTTTCACTTTCACTTTGCATATTACAAGTGTTATAACTGATATCTGATATATTTTATCTGGTTAAAATACACACTCAACTAGTGTAATTTGACCTCTGACCTCATTGGTAGCATCTCTCAGTTTTGTCCTCAGCTCCTCTGTTTCCTTCTCCAGCCCGTTGCGTAGCTCCTCACCGGTTCTCCTCTCTTCTTCCAAATGCGCACACACCTTCCAAGAAAATTCATCCTCATCAAAACCATTATTACATTAATAGCCGATCTTCTGTAGCCCTTTAACCCAACCATATTATCATCTCCTTATTAGTAAGCCTAATTAATAATTAGTCACGATGAAGTGCACATTACAAGAAGGCTCAAAGGGCAGGCAATTATGTGATAAAATCTCTTTATATTTCTACATTTACACTGAGTTCAAAAAAGTATTCATACTCTCGTAGAGCTAACAGGGGGTGGGGACCCTTCAAGGTTCACCAGATGATTAACAGCACAGCAGATCAGACAAAAAACATTTATGCTACACAAAATTGTTTCAGAATTGTTCAGCTAGAGCTTGGCTGGAGAATCCTGTTTTCTGTGTATGTTTAAGAGAGTTTTTAACAGAGAACATTTGCATCACACAGACTCAGAGGGAAAGCATTACTGTTGCAGCTATGTGACAGGATGAAAGAGAAAATGATTTTTCCAGTGGTTCATCCTTGTATCCAAAATAATCAAATCCAAAGTCTGACTGAAACTGAAACTAAAATAATTAAGCTTATGTGAGCTGGCTGCCACAGCTGAGTAACAGGCTATTTTTAAATTTCAGATATATATGTCAGTCCAAATGCCCTGACAAAAAGGGAAGAACTATCCCAGCTTTAGTTTAAAAATATGGTCATGTGTGAGCAGTACTTCACTGATCTGTGAGATATAAAGTTACTATATCTAGTAGTGGTTACTAGTGGTGTGCAGACAGATGCTGACCTCTTGGTTGGTCTTCTTTTCTGAGCTCAGAGCTTCTTGGACGCTGTGAAGTTCGGCTGCGTGCCTCCTCATCACCTCCTCTATTGCCTTCCGCACCTGCTCCTTCAACCGTTTCCTGTCCTCCTCAGCCTTCTCCACCAATCTCTTCTTCTCCTCTTCCAGCTTCTGCTGCACGTTGGCTCTCTCCGCCTCGACCTGTTCAATGCTCTTGTCCAACTGCGAACGAACACGAACCCTCTCAACCTCCAGTTCCTTCCGCAGCCGGTCCACCTCTTCCTCCTTTTCTCTCCTCAGACGTTCTCTGATCTCTTCCAGCGCTCCCTTCTCCTCCTCTCTGTCTCTGCGCAGTCTGTTTCTGTCCTTCTCGAACTGATCCTTTTCTTGTTCTCTTTCCTTCTGTAGGTTTTCTCTCTCTTTTTCTATCTCCTTCTGCAGTTTGTCCCTCTCATCATCTGCATGTTTTTGGATGCGACGCAGCTCCTCTGTCTGGGCTCTCACCATCTCAGAACGCAAACTGGACAGGGCCTCAGCATGCTATGCACACACACAACATGCACTCAGTGGCCACTTTATTAGGTACACCTGTACAATCTAATGCAATTCAATGCAACAGCTCAGCCATAAACTCTACCTTTATGAAGTTTATAATGTTCAGTTTTTTGTCATATTGTCAGAGATGTGGAAATTCAATTATATGTTTTAGCACTGAGGTCATAGTTAAAGGTGGTGTTGTACTGGACTACATTATATACAACACCAGTGCAACACCACCGCTTTTATCATAGGCATCATAAAAGTAGACTTTATGGCAGAACAGTTGTATTGGATTGCATTAGATTATACAGGTGTACCTAATAAAGTGGACACTGAGTGTAATATTTAATATATATGCACATGTAACTGCACTTTATTTACTTTGTGTGTGTGTTTTACCTGGCGTATCTGACGGGCGTGGTCACTGTTTCGGCCGCTGCTCTGTAGTTCCAGCTCTCTGTTCCTGCTCTGCAGACGGCTCACCTGGCTCCTCAGTTCCTCCACTTCAGCACACACACACACCTCACAGCCTCCGCGGTTCAGCAGCTCCTCTGATACACGCACAGAGAACACACACCAAATAAACACCCAAGTGAGCACAAGCGCACACACACACAGACACGCTCACACAAACATGCCCGAGCATGTATTGATTGATTATGCATAATAGAAGCAGAATGGACTAACAGCAGACCAATACTGGATGAGGAAGAGCCTAAAACAAAAATCATTCTCATGCAATAAATAAAATTCAGGGCGTTTTTGCTGACTGGGTATGATGACACTTTGATGAAACTGTTAATCTTTGTGGAGAATGAATAATGTGCGTTTATCGCATTTTCTGTATATATTATAGTTTCGTGAGGCGAAAACTTAATTAACGCTGAGTCAGAATGAATAATAGAATTGCACTGAGCTCAGATGATTTTCGCCGATGTGAGCGTTCTCCAGCAGACAGGTGAGAAGACAGGTGGACAGGCAGACACAGACTGTGAGAGGCAGACTGAACCGACTACCTGCTCTGCTCTGCAGCTCGTCTTCCTGCAGCAGCAGCCTCTCCTTGGCGACCGCAAGCTCCTCCTCTGCCCGTTTAGCCATGCCCTCGGCCTCGGACACACGCCTCCGATCCAGCTCTAGCTCCTCCTCAAGGTCCTGGGGGGAGGCACAAAGGACGGGGAGGGGTTGAGTAAGAAGGGTGATGCAGAGGAGTATTGTAGGTTGACAAAGAGCACAGGGGAATAGAAAAGGGGAAAAAATGATGAAAAGATGAGGGAGAGAGAGAAGCCGGCAGCAAATTTGACACAGATAAGGAAGAAGGAAAGAAAGAACACAAGTCAGAGAGACAGGGAGGACGATAGCAAAAAAATGGGATGAAATGTGGTGAGTCAGGGAGCTATCTCGCCCCAGCTGTGAGCCTTTAATGGTCTGCTGTGAGGGCTTACGTCAGCTCTGTGCCAGCCCTCATAGGGCTTCTTAATGCTCATCCACGAGGTGGTAATGGTGGTGGTGCAGTGAATCTATCCTGCTCAAACTACTCATTAGCAGTTGGCAGTGGGAATAGCACTCAGGGAGGGCAGCCCCCTCTTTCTCCTCTCTCTCTCTCTGCTTCCACCTCACTCCCTCCTTTCCCATCAACACGATCATTAGCTGGGTGCATCAGAGACAGGAAGCTGCAACATTTCAGTTTCCTTTCACCTCCCTTTTCGCAGCATTGGATTCCAGTTGTAGTATGAGTGGAAGGATTATGGGTGTGTGTGTGTGTTTGTGTGTGTACCTGTATTCGCTCTTGCAGCTTGACTGTGTTTCTCTTGCTCTCAGCCAACCTCTCCAGGTGACTTTCCACCTCCGCTTCAGCCCTCTTCACTCTTTCTCGTAGAGCGCTGTGCATTCCTTTCTTCTCCTCTTCTTCCCTCTCTTCCCACCTCCGCCGCTCCTCCCTCCACTCTGCCTCCATCTTCTTCCTCATTTCTTCTTTCTCCTCGTTTAGATTGTTTATCTTTTGCTCCCATCGCTCGCTCTCGTCTTTCACAGCTCGCCTCCTCTCCTCCTCTGCTCGATCCCTCTCCTCCTTCAGTGCCTTTACCTCCTCTAAGAGTGCTTTTACTCTTTCCAAGTCCTCCCGCACCTCTGTTTGTCTCTCTTCCTCCTCTTTCTTTTTCACCTCATCTTCTCTCTGTCTCTGCTCCTCTTTGCTCTGCCTCTCCTTGTCAGCTGCTTTCTGTAGCTCCTCACATTTGGCATCCAGCTCCTGGATCTGCTCCCCGGCCTTCTCCAGTTCTTTGCTCAACCGCAGGCTCTCCTCCTGGGCATCACTGATCTGGGCCTTGGCCTCCTGGAGCTCTTCCTCTGCAGCCTGTAGCCTCTCCTCAAACTCTTTTCTCAGCTCCGCCTCAGTTTCACGCTCCCTCTCCCCCGCCTGGATGCGGAAGCACTCAAAGTCTGCCTGCACCTAGAGGCAAAAAGGATAACATGTTACTCACTGCACTTACATATAAAGTCACTGGCCACTGAGTATATGTCTCGTCGCGAAGACACTCTGGAAACCTTTCAGATGCTCCATGCTAACATGCTAACATCCTACAGTTCATTTTGTGGTGTCAAATTCTTACTGCATATATCCTGTACCATTTCATCTCAAAGGTGTTTGGTTGTGTTGGGATCTAGGAACTGTGCAGATCACTGGAGTGATCAGTGGGGACAGTGTGTAAGCAAAACATTTGAAAAAGGCAAAAAAGGCTGTATCCATAAAGGCCAATTAGCTAGTGTTGTGACATTCAAACAATACTCAGTATGTGGCAAAACAATTGCGTTTTTCCAAATTCTAAACCTCAGCTTGTCACAAAAGTAACCAGGATTCATAAGTAAGTTAACTAGCAATGAATTGTATTTAATTAATTGGAAGTGTACCGATTCAACCCTGTCTCCATTGGAAGTTCTTTCTGGGATTTCATTTGGAAACTTCTTGGAAATAATTAGAAAATGATTTAGAAGTCACAACCCATGAAATAAAGCATTACTAACATTTTCTCTAACAAGTCTATTACTTTCTTTATCTGGACAACTCTGAGTGTATTATTGTGCTCATAGCATGGCCACTTGCTGCAAAATAAAGACAAATGTAATGGTTGCCTGCAAAAGATTTATATTGTGTTATGTTATAATATTAATCCAGACAGAACGGTGGTTAAACTGTTGACTGGAACTATGTTTGAGGTTTGTTGATATATAATTTTTAAGAAACAATACTTTCTGTAAACACAGCATATGACTTGACTATGTTCAACTCCACAGTCTAGTTTTAATCTTATTGTATTCTCATAGTATTTGCATCGCTAAGATTGTGCTTCCACCTCTGGCCCCCAAAATTCACTCATGTGTGTCTGGACCCGGTTTCACAAAAATGAAGCCCATAGGGGGGAGTTGTTAAACTGCTTTCGTGTAGGGATGTATTTGCTGGTAGGTCTTTACACTCCTGTGATAACATGCTCCTGAATTGGCAGCAAAAAATGTCCAACATCTAAAACAGGACAACATATCACGACAAACAAACCAGACAGATGAGCATGGCCACACATTCAAAATAAAAGTTTAAGGTCCATATTCATTTTGTATCTCTTTAGTTAAGATGCATCCTTTTTCCAAATAGCTCACAAGAAATTCATGTGGGTATTTATGATTCATGTTGATGTCTTAAACTGAGTGAGCTATCTGAACAAGGTTGACTGTTGTAGGTCACGTGAGGGACAGGCTTGATTTGCTGCTCGCGCTGGGAGTTTACACATTAAATTACAGCAATACAACATGCCCTTGAATGAGGTCAGTTTATCTCATAATCAGGAGGGTAAGAGTGCACCCATACACTGTAACACACACACACACACACACCTGGGCTCCAACTCTCTGCTGCTCATCCAGAGACTCCTGCAGCTCGAGGAGGCGTGTCCTCAGCGCTGACCCCTCCCCTTCATGACACGTCTCCATCAGGATGCGGTGCAGCTCCTGGTGGTGAGCGTGGCTCAAGGCCTGCAGGGCCGCCTCCTGCTCCTCATTCTTCATGTTCAGAGAATAAATCACCTGGAGAGTGTCAACAACAGGCAGGGAGAGATTTAACGATTGTTTACATTTCTGCCCTAAATATGTGAATTTTGTAAAAAAAAAAAAAAAATTATATAGAAATGTATCTTGTTCATCATCTCTTTTTTCTTTGCAGCTAAACAGGAACTGATCACCACCACTCCACTCGACTGACACTTGATTATGGTCATATCTCATTACTGATGTGCCTTCTACAGGCTGATCACATATTTGTTTTATGTTTATTAATGACTCTTGTTCATCATTGTGTTTTGTATTCTTGGTTCGGCCTGCCATGTTTCCGGTGGACATAATTTGTATATTTGTATATAAGTCCATTTGGGGTTTTCTTCATGATTGTTTTAGTTTTTAGGGTTTTCTTGTCCCCCGGGTCAAGTGACTGAGGAAAAAGTGTTTTTGTTTTTCCTATTTTAGGAAATAACTGCAGAATAATTTAAAGCTGAAACAGCCAGTCATTCTTGAGCTTAAGCTGACGTTGAAATATTTCATTCCAAACTGAGTACTAGATTTTTCCCCTCTGATAAGAAAAGATTGGCCTATAAGCCTCCTTATATGATTTTATTCAGTGTTTTACTTTCCCTTTTCTTCTACGTGACCGACAGGATTTAAATCTGTATATTATTGTTTGGTGACAGTTTTCAACTCTTAGGTTTATGTCAGTGTTCCTTTCTTGACCAAGTCTTCTTTGCAAAAAAAAAAAGCTTCAGCTCAGCTTCATTTGAGCTGACCTGGTTTCAGTTTACATCCTCATTGATTCAGATGATTCACGCCGTGGGGTTGTTTCCTCTAAATTAATTTAACGGGGGTCCATCACAAACAGCAGGAAAACTGACACCAATACTGTCACAGACATTGTGGAGCCAATATTTAGAGCTGGCAGCTTTATGATGACAAATATCAAACTGACACTGACTGACATGGAAACACAAAAATCCCCAAACAAATAATAGAGGTTAAACAGCAACACTGACAAGACTGTGTGTATCTACTATAAACAAAGTCCTGTGAGTTAATATAGTCCAGTCATTGCGGCTTCATACAGTGATTCTCCTGCCTGCCAGCATATGTGGAGTCTCTCCCGCTCTTCCTAATATAGACTGTGACTAACACCTGAAATATGGCCTGTTTCGCCCCACTATTCACTTTACCCTCTACGCCATGTCTACAGTGTCATCATCTGCTCCCACTGACTCTGATGTCTCACTTACCCACTAGCAGAGGTGTGTGTGTTTGTGTGTGTGCTTGTGGGTATATGCAGGAGACATGGAGGCTCATATTTTACCCAGACGCCTCTCTGTCTGCAGCACACAGCTGGCACAGCACTACCGGACATTCCCTCTGTGTGCATGTCACCACCTCTCTCTTGCACACACATTTACATGGTCTCAACATTGTAAATCTCCATTAATCTATTATGTATTTCTTATAATTCAGCGACGGATATCGATGATGGATGTGGCATCTTCCCAAATCCTAATCACAAACCCTCCTCAGTCAAACACTGGCTATTCAGTCACATCATAGTGCATGAACTTTGGCTCACGAACTATAACTCATGACTCAGAGGCATGAAGGGGACTCTGAATCAAGGGCAGGCTCTGAGGGGGGTGTGTGTGCGTGCTGTTCTTGGCTGTCCTCAATGGCCAGTTTGAAAGTGAGAGCAAGGAGGAAAATATAGCAAGAGGACGACTTAGCAAGGGGCCTCCTGAAACTTGTTAAGATCTAAACCAGTGGTTCCCACACCTGGAGGTCGGGACCCCCTAAGGGGTTGCAAGATGCAAAATTATGTGGACACCCAAACATTACACCCATATGCGATTGTTGATCATTTTATTCCAAAACCACTGGCATTAATAATGCTATAACAGCTTACACTCTTCTGGGAAGGTTTTTCACATGACTTTGAAACTTGGCTGCAGAGATTTGTTCCCATTCAACCACAAGAGCATCATAGAGGAGCACTGATGCTCTTGCCACTGTTGCCACAAGTTGGGAACACATTATTGTCTAAAATAGAATTGCATGTTGTAGCATTAAGATTGGGAACCTCTGATTTCAGACATGTCATTATTTCTGCATTGTCACTTTATGGCAAATGAAGAGTTTTCTATCTTTATCTGAAAGCAATTGTATCTTTACACTGGTAAACTTAAAGGGAGACTAACATTTGAAAGAATAAATAACACACTCTTACTCTTGAAAAGTTGAAAAGAAAGCTCTTGTTCAACAGCCTCATTTGGTTTGGTTATGACCAGTAGGTTATGGTGGCTAATGTTAGCTTAAGTTAGCAAACTTTAGATAGATATGGCTGTGTAACTGACATGGATGAGTCAGTTCACTGACTTCATGACGCTTCTCTTACTGTTGCACTAAGTTTTAGCATTTACCATCACCTCGTAACGGCCACCTGTATCCACTCTTCAGCAAAAGTTACATGGACTTGCTTTAAGGTTAGCATAAACCACATCGCTGAAGTTAGCTTCTGACCTGCAGCGTTTAAGAGACAAGCAGCTGATTCTCTGTTTTTGCACCACTTATAGTTGAGAAAAAGTTTCTGTATCGTAGTAAAAGCCTTTACATTGTTTAAAGCCCATGTTCAGACTTGTGAAACCTTTATTTAAAAATTCCAGTGTAATAAGTTAGTGTCACACTTGAATTCATCTTTTTGGGTATAAAGACGCTTGGTATGGCAGCTCAGTCAGAGAGTGGTGAGAGCCTCTTGCTACTGTAAAGCCTGTCTCGAGATCCCCATATTGATCCTGCCAGTTGATAATGTTATTCATGTAGCCTCACAAGCCAGTGCCCGTGCTTATTGACAATAACTTCATAGTCATCAAAGCATGAAATTAATATTCTGTCTACAGTGTAAAGAAGAGCCGAGACGAGGCTGTTGAAACAGGAGTGAGATGTAGAGTGAATGGTTGGTGCACAGAGGAGAGGTAAGGCAAAGAGACAAGCAAGCATGCACACACTTTCTCTTACATCAGCCCCCCTCCCACACACACACACACATACCTCCACACAAATCAAAGAGGGTACCGGGTGTGCTGGATTACAAAGCAGGGAACATTGTGACAGTGTAAGCTAGATAAGTACAGGAAATCACATAGACAGAATTAGAGCTGCCAATCAAAAGTGTGGGTGTATATGTGCACACAAACACACACTTTAATATGCTACTGTTGATCTCTGTGAGTCACCTAAAGAGACTACTCTCTTCTCTGTATTCATGTGGGCGTGTGCATGTCTGTTCATGCACGAGCTTATGTGAACATTCACAACAGCTGGCCTGGTCAGCTCTTGCTTTCCTCCCATTGGCTTGTTCCGCCATGTAAACACACTCCGACGTGCTACTGGTTTATATTAAGCAGCACCCATTCAACCAGGACAGACCACTGTCACTGGCAGAGAGAGGGGAGGGGAGGACGATGAGGAGGGAAGGGGAGGGGAGCTGTGTGCACGGAGCTAAGTGTGGATGGGTGAGTGGAGGAGCGAGGGCCGACGTGAGGAGGTGTGTTAAGTACAAGTGCATGGCTATGTGTGCCTCCAGCCTCCATGTTCACAGAGACCAGGGCTTATTAAATATATAAGGTTACCACAGCTGACCCATTTCCCGCTTCCTTTCCTCTCCACACCCTGCCCCAAAACACTCAAATAAACCATGTGTCACATGCCCAGCATCCCAAAGCTCAGAGAAAATGCTTACATCAAATATCGGATTTGATGATTCTTATATTTCACCAGCGCTCCGGGTTTCGGATTTATTTACTGTGGTCATCAAAGAGCTAAACGCAGGCTGGCAGGGCTTGCATAAAGTTTCAAGAGAGAGAAAACAAGTGCAGGCTTCTTTTTCATTTGGATGGAAGGAGCAGAGGGGCATGAGAGGTAGAAGGACTAGGCTGGAAAATTTCCCTAACAAGCACAGACACAAGTGCTGACCCCTCATCTGTGTCATCTTTGTTTGCGTGTGTGTGTGTGAGTGTGTGTGTGTGTGTGTGTGTGTGTGTGTGTGTGTGTGTGTGTGTGTGTTTTGTGTGTGTTTGTCTGTGTGTATGACAAAGAAGCTTTCTGAACAACACACACGCAAATACAGCTGCAGCATGTATTGCATTGCACACATGTGTTCCTGGACACACACACACACCTACATACAGGCTACACACAGGTGAATCCATAAGGGAAGATGGGAACTGCACAGTCATCAGTAATTGTCATAGCTCAACAAGCGATGGGTCATGCCCTGCCTTTGTAAGCATTATTGTGCACCAGAGAGAGGGAGAATCCCCATGTAGCACTGCTTACTGTATGAAGAGCCAGAGCAGATACAACTACTGCTGCTGCTGCAGCTGTCAAGCATCCCTGCCTGCACAGGGATAAGTGTGCATGCACATGGAGGAAGATACACAGCATGATATGTTGGTGCTAGTAAAGAAATAATTATAATCATGACAAAAAGGTTACTGATTACTCAATTAATGCACTTTAATTCCACAAATCAACCTGGTTACAGCTTCTTCAATGTGGGTTTTACTGCTTTCATCTGTTTCATATCGCTGTTAATTGATTTTTTTTTTTTGTCTGTTGTTCAGACAAAGAAACATCATTTTGGGCTCTGGCATATGCTATGAGATGTGCAGTTCTTTTTTATTTTACATTTAACCGTCTGAACTGTAAATCGATGCATGACGAAAGATTATCCATAAATTACCTGATAATTACATCACTCTAAATTGCTGCCCCAATAGGCTTGGCTCTCAAATTGCTGAAGATATGCAGCCTGCACCTGAAGCTCCCAGTGATCGCTTATGTTTGATTACTGTGTCAGTCACGAAGACGAAAGAACCCCAATCATTATCCCAAGACATAATGATAATGATAGTGTCCATCGAAAATGCTGTTTAAGCACGTATGAGTTCATAGTGTATATTTCTGCAATATCTTATTTTTACTCTGCACTTCTCTCAGGTCCTATGGATCAATTTAATATTTCTTTAAGCATTTACATTTTGTGGTGATATATCTGTTGGTGTCTCTCTGATATGTCATCTATCACAGGATAATTACAGGTCAGCCATCAGATCATCCAATCCGCCTGACAGATTCAGTGACAGCGCGCCTCTCCCGGTGTCACCGGCAGGTCTTACCTTGGTGAGCTGAGCGATCTTCTTGCACATCTTGCTGTGCATCTGGTAGTCGTACAGCTCCTGCTCGATGTTCGGGAACTCTGCCGCAGTCCCGTTAACGGCGGAGCCCTGCCCGGGGGGCTGTGCAGCCTTACCGGCGCCTGAAGCCATAATGAACCCCCTCCCAAGGGAACTTTCCAGACCGGAGGATAGTCAGAAATGATCCTGCCGCCTCTCAGATCAAAATTCCCACCAAAATCGTATCAACTTTTTACTCGTGCATCTCATTCCTCTGTCGGTAGACCCACTCCCGTGAACAGCAGCTCGAGCGATTCGCTGGAAAACATTTGGCAGTAGATCGGCGGGGCTCTCCTCGTGCGTTCCGGTTGTTGCCCCCCCTCTCCCGCTATCCGCCCGGTGATCGCGGAGGTCACACGCTGGAAGTCCATCGGGGACGCGCTCGCGCCAACCGACCCTTCCCTGCTGTCAACAGATTTTATTTTATTTTATTTTTTTGCTTATTCTAAGAGGGAGCGCTCGAGGATGAAGGCATATAGTCCAACCACCTGTCTCGCGGCAGGGGCGGAGAGGGGAGTGTGTATCCTATGGAACATTACCGGAGACAGCTCGAGAAGCGCACTGCTGCAGTGCTGCCCCGCCCCTACCGGCGCTGCTGTATCAATGCCGATCGCCTTGTGGAGGGGAGGAGGGGGTTGGGGGGTCTCTGGGGTCTGGTCGTGTGATTTTACTCCATCAGTCAGATGCCATAAACAGAATACTCTGAGCGTATGTGGGCTCAGGCTAAACAGCAACATTGATGCTTTTATTAAACGGACGGCAATATTTTTGGAAAAGTAGGCTACATCTTATTACAACTTCTACTATAACAAGGTCTACTGGTATTGACTGGATTGACATAGCCAAAAACAGTGGTCTTAAAACGATTTTTTTTTCTGAAATTAACACATTTGTAAAATTGTACTCTTATGCATAGACTATCATTTTTTTTTTCTGGAAATAAGACTACAGGCACTGTAGAGTTTAAAGAGCACATTCTCATACACAAATGGGCACCACTGACTAACATCCCTAACCTTAAAGGTCAGCTACGCCTAAAATTAGTGGAAGACCCCTTTAACTGTGTCACAGCCATATGGTCAAATTAACCTGTTAGGAGGTCACTTGGGAAAACATTAGCTGCTGGGTCGCTACCAACCCCATTCACCCACCACCCATGTGTTGTGTATTGTGTGCCCTCTCTCCTCCAAGCACACAGCAGACGATAGTGTAGAGACCCAGTACTTTTCTGTGTCAATTAGTTTGTGGGTAATTTCATTAAACACAACTTTATTTAGGATTGTGCACCATGTGAGCACCATTTGGGGCTTGTGTCCAACAATTTCTGAAACATTTCATAACCAAAAATCCGACAATCATGCCCACATCGCGCAGCAATTGGCCAGGTACACAGAGATATGAAAGCAGGCAGGATATGAACTTCTCTCGAGCTCTCTTTTTTCATTCTTCCATCAGTTTTCATATATCCAACCAAGTACAAGACCGTGAATGCTTTCGAGGAGAGACTGTCCAAAAGTGTGTGCTGTTATACCCATTTGTACGATTTATCGCATTTGAGAGTCCAAAAACACAGAGTTCTTGGAGAGAGATTGGGGAGGCAGAGGGATGCAGCCAGGAGGAGGCTGATGGTAGGCTTTTCACCCCGCCTTTGAGCGTGGCCACTTGGAACAGTTATAAACTGTTTTATCTTTAGACGTGGTCTGATGGCACATTTTATGACCTACTTTGTTTGGAGCATACTGAGCCCACAGGATTAGATAACAATGCAGGGCCAGCCTTAGTGCGTGTTCTTTAGTGGGGCACATGCCAAAACAAATTTGCAATTAATCAAATGATCACAAACCAATTGGCACATAGTGAACCTGGGGCTTCAGGGGCCCCTGGGAGTCTGGGGCCCCTGGGGTATTTGTCTGCTTTGCCCAGTTTGTAATCCAGATATGTATTGTCACACATATAGCTTTAAAGGTCTAAATGAATAGTCGTGTAGTTAGGTCTGTGTGTTTAATGGAGCGATTCAGACTATAAAATATTGGATTGTACTTTGTAAATGAGTACAAGGTAATGAGAAAGAGTAGTTTGATGATTGAATGTCTAAGCAGTTTTACACAGGGGGGGTATCTCTCTGAAAAGCATTTGGATGTCTTAAGATCACCCACTGTATGTGCCAATGGATTTACAGAAGCGCTGGAGGCCGTTTTTCAAATCTTTTTGGCTCATGACATAGTAGGTGTATGGACTAATGGAGAAACTTTTAGCCCCTGCATCCACCAGCATAAATATTTAATATGATAATACACCTCTCAGATAATCCTACGCCCACATGCACGCAGGTCTAAAGCAGAAGCCTGACAGACTACCCTCTATATTAAATTGATTTCCAGAGATAGATAGCAGTTGTTGTTGCCATAAAATGAGGCACCCTGTCCGCCTGTGGAGACGCTTGTTCCTGCCCTTCCCACGGGTGAGCTGTCTGCTGTGACCCCTCCACAGCTGCCCGGCAGCTGCAGCCTTGGACATCACAACACCAACAAAGGGTTTATAGTAGGCTATATGGCTCAAATGTGGGAAATGAAATACTAGCAGATTAGTGACATTTCTTTCATCCAACCAAAATCAAGCCACACGATTAGCTGGTTCTTTCTATGTTTTTAAATGACAAACCACAAAAATCCAACCAAACCCAGTATATCTAATGTGAGTGTTGTAAACTAAATGTTAATGTGTGGTCTCACACAGTCGCTGCAGTCTGAGTGACTTCGCACAGACAGGGGAGTTTTTTCCCAGAATCTTTCCTCATAGTCAACGCAAACACCTAAGCTTTGTACAGCAAGCAAACCGTAATCGACTAATTGATTAATCAATAATTTGTTAAGTTTCAGCTCTACTACTTTTCTATTGAACATTATTGACCCTGACTGATAGAGCCGCATGCCAGACTAAACTTGGGGCAGATCAAAATAAAGTTTTGTACGTCATTACGTAGGAATCAAGATTACGCATCTCAGTTCTCGCGAGAACACAAACGGTTGAATTTGAAAACAGGCGGCAGTTGCAAGAAGAAAGGTGAAGAAAAGGTACATTCCTAAAACTTACAATACGTGTAATCCTTCTGTGTAATACAATGTCTGCTTTAATATTCTGATAAAGGATGATGTAAAGTGTCTCTAGGGAACTTTATCCCAGACGACTTAGCTAGGTTACTTTGTTTTCCTGCTCCGCTTCAGTGGGAGTTGAATCGAGGTGGGGCTTTGGTTAACTGTTAGCTAATGAGGCACTAGAGACTAACAGGCTGCTGCCGCTAGCGTTTAGCTAGGAAAACGTTACTGGAAGTGTAAGTTACTGCGAGGAAAGCTTATAGGGCTGTTTGAGTGATTCTGACTTTTAATTCGGTTTTCTGTGAAGGAAAGATGACTGCAGACAATGAAATAGACGTCAAAGAGGCGTTTCAGCGCGCTCAGAAGGGCCACAATAACAAGGCAAAGCTGGTAGCAAGCCTGAAGAGCCGCTACAGCAAGGTAAGTTCTGTGTGGTGATTTGTGAAGATATTATGTACTCTCTACTCTGTATTTCTTGCCATTAGACACACCACTTATTCATAGTTTAAATCCATGTCTGTAATGTGGTTTGTTAACAAGGGTAAAGGTAAGTATTTTGTAGGTGGGGTTGTTGTTTTAGCTCACAATCCTCTAAGTTGGTTCTGGTAAAGGATGTGTTTTTTTAGAGCATCTTTAAACAACGGGGCAATTCAAAGTGATTTCCTTTAAGACATGCCATATAAGAAACACAAGGCAATATGAAAAGACACACATAGGATTTAAAAGAAATCAAAAGATTGGAGCAGAGCAGAGGTTTTCTGGTGGTTTTTTTCCAAATATGTGGTGCATAGAAACTGAATGCTGTTTCTCTGCGTTTTGTTTTGACCCTGGGCACAGCAAGCAGACCTGTCCCAGAAGACTTGAGAGGTCTCGATGGTTATCTATTCTGTTGTGAATGAATGTTGCAGAAACTGATGACTTGGTTTCACATATTCTCATTTCCACTGTCTTATTTTGAACCTAAACTATTGTTTCTCCTGGTTTGCGTCACCTGTTGGTGATGACATCCTGCATCTCCTCCACCAGCTTGAGGACAAGACACTGTTCCATGAGGAGTTTGTCCACTACCTGAAGTACGCCATGATCGTCTACAAGCGTGAACCTTCAGTTGAAAATGTCATCGAGTTTGTCGCAAGGTTCGCCACGAGTTTCCAGTCTCCACCTAAAACGGAGGAGGAGGAGCAGGCGGAGGAAGAGGAAGAAGAAGATGAGGATGATCATCCATTTCTGAGTTTCATCTTCAACTTCCTGTTGGAGGTATAAACATTATTACATGAGTGTATGCATGCAAAGTTACAATGACACTGTTCTATGTGTGCCAAATGATTACAGACAGATAAATGTTTATCATTCACAGCAAACATTTTTTAAGAAATCTGTTAACCCCAATACTTTTCCTTCATTGATAACAAAAACCTCTCTGATTTTGTTGTGAGCATTTGCTGTACAGAGACGTTCTGATGTGATTGATGTCTCTGCTGCCTCTTAATCTGATTTTTCTCCTGTCCCATCTGTCTCCTCTCTCTTCCTGTTGGACTCCATCTGTTTCTCAAACCTACACTCTCCTGTGGTATGCAACACCCTTTTTTTCTCTGTCCTGCTCGTCCTCTTTCTTGTATTGTCTGCTTGTTTTTCCCCAATCCCATGTCTTGCTCCTGTTTTTCCTCTTTGGACCGCCTTCCTTCTTCTTAGTCTCACAAAGCCAGTAGCCATGCGGTGCGTTTCCGTGTGTGCCAGCTGATCAACAAGTTGCTGGGCAGTATGGCAGAGAATGCCCAGATAGACGATGACCTCTTTGATCGCATCCACCAAGCCATGCTGGTCCGTGTCACTGATAAGTTCCCCAATGTAAGGATTCAGGCTGCTTTGGCCATGACGCGCCTTCAACAGCCGAAGGATCCTGACTGTCCAACTATCAACGGTTAGTTGTAGTTTTCTATCCCTACCTACTTTCTTTTTGATTTGACCAAACACACTCAAGCAAATGCATTAAAAATTATAATTTCAAGTTGTCGTCAACCTTTTGTAACAATACTTAGTCTGTTTAGAATATTATGTTTATCATTATTTAACTGTAAAATATGTAGTACATTTCTTTAAAACAACTCTTTGATAACCAAATTTGAGACATCATTGTGTGTGTGTGTGAACCCAAATATCTGTTGTTCTATATCAGTGACACTTGACCAGTGTGAGTGGGACTGTCCTCTTGCAAAAGCATAGTGTTACTGCTCACTTCATGTCCTTGTTCTTAGTATAGTCTTTAATCACCACTCTTTTAATGTAGCCTTTGTTTTTTATGATTTGACTAACTCTCTAATGTTCTATTTCTTTCCACTGTTCAGCGTACATGTTGATTCTGGAAAATGATACTAATCCTGAGGTGCGACGAGCCGTTCTTTCCTGCATTGCAATGTCTCCTTGCACCCTCCCCAAAGTACTCAAACGCACCCGGGACATCAAAGAGAATGTCCGCAAGCTAGCCTACCAGGTAGCCACAAATGCAATCAAATAATCCGGTATAAATATATGTACACACATGCCAAGCATATCAGCCGATAATAACATAATAAAGTCTTGATCTGACTGAGCTCTCGTTCTTGTTAAACATTGTGAATTGAGGTTTGCTCCAACTCCAAAAGAATTTTCTATCTTTGTTTTCTGTTTAAGGTTCTGGCTGACAAGGTTCACATTAAAGCTTTGACCATCGCACAGAGAGTTGGTATACTGCAGCAGGGTCTCCATGACTCCTCAGGTAATACTAATTTCTGTGTGTGTGTGCGTGTGTGTGACATTACATTTACACTGACAAATCTTTCAGTCAAGTACTTGCGCTTGCAGTAAGCAAAAGCCGCAGCAAACAATTGTTATTTTTATTAGCAATGAATCCGTCGGTTATTTTCTTGATTATTTGTTTAGTCTATGACCGCATTTCTCAAACCTCTCCTGGAGTACGTCCTGCATGTTTTCGATCTCTCCCTGTTTATTTCTATGATTTCAACACATTTGTTGTTCACAATGTATGTTAGCATTATCAGGGGAAAAATATGGTGAGTTTACTACGTCCTTTCGGATTTTAACGTTTTTAAGAGATGCAGGACGCGTACCTGCAGCATAAATGACATTTTAGTCATTGCAGTTCTTTAAATGATCAGTTTGTTATCAAGCAGCTTCAGGAGTTCATAACAAAGGTTTTAAAAAGTCCATCACAAGATATGTATTTCACAAGGATATAAAACAGAGAAAAGAGAAAAGTCTCACATTGGAGTAGCTGGAACCAGTTTATTTATTTTTTGTAGCATTTTTTCTTGAAAAATGAAACGATAAATCAATTTATAAAAATATTTGTTAATTTTCTGTCGATCAACTGATTGTTCAGCTCTAAATTCCATTGTGCCCAATTAATATGTCTGACTGGCTGTGCGTGTTGTAGAAGCGGTGAGGGAGGTGGTTTGTTCTCGTCTGCTGCCGGCCTGGCTGCTTCGGCTGGATGGTAACGTCATAGAGCTGCTCCACAGGCTGGATGTAGAGAACTGTGCCCAAACAGCTCTGGACATTCTGAAAGCCATCTTCAAAGGCACACCCACTGAAGAACTGCTGCAGAACAGAGCGCAGCTCGACAACAGGTACATTTCAAACTCTGTCTCTCTGGCTCTCAAATGTTGTATAATTTATTTAATGTCTGAGGTTAGAGATTATGTGTGTTTTCAACAGAAAGCTGATCCCAGTGGACTCTCTGACCTGCGAGAATGTGCTTTACTGGAGAGCTCTGTGTGAGTTCATCAAGGCTAAAGGAGATGATGGTGATGAAATTCTGGAGCAAGTGTTACCAGACGCTGCCACTTATGCCGACTACCTCTATGGGTGAGAGAAGAGACAGAGTGGATTACATTTATAGTTTTCTTGCTGTCAGCTGTATATTTTACCCCTGTTGCAGAGTAAATTCCTGAGCAGACAATTGATCAGTAGCAACATGCTCTACAGAATGTTTTATCCTTGTGGTTAAAGGATAGGTTCACCATATGAACAGTGAAACAGGTTTTTCTTGCTGTAATCATTCCTCCTGTTCATACTGGATATTAAGAGATCCTGTCCTAATGCTCTTTCAATGTAAGTGATGGGGGACAAAATCCACAGTCCTTCTTGCAAAAATGCATTTCAGACTTTATCCAAAGTTAGTATGAGGCTTCAGCAGACTGAGTTAGACAAATAAAGTAGGTATCTTCCAAAGTTGCAGTCTTTTTAGTACCAAATTATTTTTTTTGTTACAGTTCCTCCACTGCAGCTCAACAGGGAAAAACTGTCTGGGGAACCTCAGAGGGAATTCTGTATTTAAAAAGACTCTAACCATGGAAGTTATGTACTTTGATTTGTCTTACTCAGTTTGCTGAAGCCTCATATTAATGTCAGACAAAGTTTTGAATATATTGTTGCAGAATGAGGACTGTGGATTTTGTCCCCCATCTCTTACATTGGAAGGATGTTAAGAAGGGATCTCGACATGTCCAGTATGAACAGGAGGAATGATTACAGCAAGCAAAAACTTTTCAATATTTATACGGGCACCTGAATATTGTTTTAAGACAGGCTTGAAAAATTGTGACCCTATCCTTTAATATAGTATTAAGTAGATATAGAGTTACTTTGTGATGATTTTTAACAGAACACCTAACACAGTTCAGAATCAGAAATACTTTATTGATCCTCAAATATCATCTGTTGTTTTACCACCTGCCTAATGCATGTGATGCTGTAGTGTGAAATGCTCCTTAATTGAATTTGCTGTAACTGAGTGGCACGCTTAACATTTATCTGCTCATGAAATACTTATTCATTTATTTGAATAAGTTGCTGGTTTGAATGAATCCCTCAGTGGCTAGCTGATAGCTGATATGGCTGTGTGTAGCTGTGGCTTGTAGGTAGTGCTGGTGCAGTGTTTAACTGGCTACAGTGTTGCAGTATTACATTTAATATGATTGAGTTATTTATTCTGAGTTGTACCTCTGTGATGCTGGTACCTGAGGATAACTGCATTATGTAATCTGACTGTTCACTGAGAGCTGTTGTTGTCTCTGACTCTTGACTCTGACTGTTATAGGTATCTGAAGGCAGTGCCTGTGCTGTCAGAGGAACAGAGGGCTGACTTTAACCAGCTGGAGCTGGTCATGACCAAGGAGTTCATCTCCCAGCAGCTCATCCATCTCATCGGATGTCTGGACACCAACGAGGAGGGCGGCAGGTAAGACGAGGAACAGAGCTGTGTTGGAAAAATGGTAAACAGATGGTTTTTTAAAAAAGGAGTGGGAGGGAAAGATGCATTAAGACGGTAGATAAGCAGCTTTTAAATGAGGAAAAGGAGAGCTATTAACTGGTTATCCATTTATGCAGCTACTAAGAGCACGTGGTCAGACTTGTGAGGGCCGTGGTTGGGATGGTAAGAGGTTTTAAGTAAAGGAATGGTAGGTAGAAGGTGGACGGGGAGAACATGTGCTTCTTTGTTTGGACACATTTTGGGAGGGTGAAAGTTGGGAGAGAAGAGGAGTCTTAGAAGGAAGGATGAGAAAATACTGAAAAGGAAGATTTAGTCATTCTGTTTTAGGGCTGGACAAGATAAATTATTGCAATTGCCTTGATAACAATAAATGTAATGTTACATTGTTTTTAAATATATCAGTGAAATGCGTGTCCTTAATTGTGTTGTCTCAGTTCTGATGTTTGTCCTGATTAGTTACAGTATGACCAGTTTAGGGCTGCAACTAATGATTATCTAAATGATCAGTTAGTCTGACAATTATTTTCTCAATTAATTGATTAATCGCTTTAGGTAAAATGTCAGGAAGTAGTGTGAAATACCTGTTATATTTTCTCATGTGTTTGACGTCTTCAGATGTGTTTTGGTCTGACCAACAGTCCAAAATCCAAAAATATTCAATTTATTATCATTCATGACAAAGAAAATCAGCAAAGCTTCATATTGGAGAAACTGGAGTCAGAGAATAGTCAACGTTTTTGCTTAAAAAACGTACTGAAATGATTAATTCATTTTTGAGATAGTTGATGATTAATTTTCTGTCGATCAACTTAAGCATTTCAGATCAAGACTAGTTTAAGGTCCAGTGTGTAGGATTTAGTGGCGTCTAGTGGTGAAATTGCAGTTTGCAACCATTTGAATACCACCCTCCCCCTCCAAGTGTGTAGGAGAGACTATGGTGTTTGTAAAACTCGCGAAAATTGCGAACGGCCCTATCTAGAGCCAGTGTTTAGTTTGTCCGTTCTGGGCTACTGTAGAAACATGGCGACCTCCGTGGAAGGGGACCAGCTCCCTCTGTAGATAAAACGGCCTATTCTAAGGTAACAAAAAAACAACGATTCTCATTTTCAGGCGATTATACACTAATGAAAACATACTTATAAATATTATATTCCATTTCTGCCAATAGATCCTCATAAATGTGTTATTAATTTGAAAAGTTTGTCCATCCCTATTTTGTTTTGCTTGGCAAACTCCTTAATTATGTCCAGTTTGCCAAATATTATCATCAGCTTGTTGAGGTGCTTTTATTCAGACTTATTGTGTTGTGTGTTTTTGTAGGAAGCGTGTATTGACAGTCCTGCAGGAGATGTTGGCTCTTCCACAGACTCCCTCCTCCCTGGTCTCCCTCCTCACTGAGAAACTCCTCACCCTCATTCCTGATGACCACAGACGCATTCAGACTGTAAGTTACATTTTACACTTAAATCTGAACTCTTTCACTGCTGTGAATTCAGTGTTTAAGTCAGACTGTGCTTCTTTTCTACACATATATCATGCATGTATCAATGGCCTTCATACATTCATTTGACAGACCAAATAGGCAGAAATGAAAATATGAAAGCTCAAAATTATCAGCTTTTCCAGATGGACACAAAATGATTGTGCCAATGGGTGCATGAATTAAACTGCCCTATGCTACTAAAGGTCTTTTGTTTTGAGATGTCACAAAATGAAACAGATTTTCCATTCAGTGGTGGTATCATTACCACTGAGATTGATGTCTAAATGAGCTGGCTTTGTGTTACACAGGTGGCAGAAATCATCTCAGATGTGAGGGAGCCCATCATGGAGGCCAGTCAGCCAGTGGATGAGAACGAGAGCCGTCGGCAGCAGGTCCAGGTGGGGAAGCACTCTGCCAACTGGAAGCACCCACAAGCAATTAGATTCAGTAATCCCTTCCATTTGCCCTGCTGTTTTTCTGGATGCCTGAAAACACCACATATTGGCACATTACTAGTTTTTATTTGGTAGAAAAGTTTAAATTATTACAAGGCTATTATGAGTTATGCAAATCACTAAATATATGAAAGGTTAAATATTCTAAAATTCAGATAACTAACAAGCTATCATCTTATTTTAAGTATTCTCTATTCTTCCGTGCTCTATTTACTTTCCCCCTCTGTCTGTTTCTATTTTTCCATCCCTCTGTACCTCCAGCTAGCAGATGGTTTGTATTTGGAGGCAAAGCATGTTTTAACAAGTGGGGCGGAAGGTGCATATCCTGTATGCCAATCTGGTCTTTGCCTGGTGTGTCCCGGTCCAGTAGTTTTCCTTTTGATTTCATCAAATTCTTTTCCTTATTTAACCTCAGTGAAAGTCAGTGGGTTACCTAGGAACAAAAATAGGGAGCGAGGGATTGCTCACAACTTTGGGCTTCAGACATGATTGTCAGTCCATCTCATCTCTCCATCTTTCAACGTGCACTGAAAGTATGTAATATCTCAGTAAGTCAATCCTAGCCCAGGTGTTTAGCTTCCATCCATTCTGTGCACCTACTCTCCCCTTTCCAGTGAGTAAAGTAACGTCTAGAGGGTTGTAACTCGTCCCAGAGTCTCAGCTGTTGTTTTTCCTGCTAATGGAGGTGCAGTTGCCCGTCTCAACAGTCAAGATTCCTCTGAAGTGTACTTCACCTAACGAATGACTTTCCCCTCTTTCCTTTATGGTCCCCACCTCTCTTTTCCTCCCCTCCAGCTAGCAGAGGTGAAGGTGCGTATCTTGGAGGCTAAACAAACCCTGGAGGACTTTATCACCGCCCAGGAGTTCAGCCGTGCTGCAGAGCTGAAGGACTCCATCACAGAGCTCGAGAACCGCAGGAACCACATCATCCAGGAAATCGCAGAGAGCAGCCAGCCATCCGACAAGGAGATCCGCACTGAGAAGGTACATAACCACACAGGAAGCACCACCTCTTTGTCTTTACATGTCATTCAATATAATTTACCCTGTATAGTTAAGAGATTTTCCTCCTGGAATGAAAATGCCAAGGAAAGGCCACAACATGTTTTTGTTTACCGTATTTTCAGAATGACCCAGAGACTCTTCTGAGGTGTTTAACGATGTGTGCCGAACTGCTGAAGCAGATGAGCATCAAGATGCGAATTGGTCCAACCATAAGCGCCTTAATGTCCTCACTGGTATAAATCCACACTGCACACATCATCATATATATTCACTAATGTTACTTTAGATGTACGGATCACAAGCTCCAACTGGATCTTTTAGAAATCAGGAGTATATATGGCCTGCCAAAGACTTTTGTCAATAGTTCCTTTAGTGTCAGTGAACGCAGTGTGTATATCTGTTGCACATCTCTTTTATTTAAATGTATATCTGTACATCTGATTGGACAGCATACATTTTCAGTACCACACAACCTGAAAGTTGAAATATGATGCGTTAAATCATTAAAATGTACAGGTATTTGGCACATTTAACCTTCACTGAGACAAAGAACAGATGGAGAGAAGTGTTCTTAATGTACACAAAACCATATGGATGAACTGATTAAGATTATGTCTAAATCAGCTGCATACCTTTTCTCCTTTGTTTGTGTAAAATGATCCAATTTTCCAATGTTGTTTCACTTGCATTTCTAACTTTGCACCACCTTGTCTCTCAGGCTGCAACCTTTTCTACAATTTTATAGTAATTTCTTTTGATGATGTCCAAAGCCTCTTTTACACACCGATGACACCTTAGAATCATCTGTCATTATTTGCTTGTTTGTTTGTTTATGTTGTCATCTCATATTGGCAAACATTTGTGAAGGTATGAAGTGAAGTAAAGTCACTATTTTTCTCCATCTCCGCCAGATCCTGCCCAGTATAGCAAATGCTCACCCTGCTGTCCGTAATATGGCCGTGGTGTGTCTGGGGACATGCACTCTGCACAGCAAGGAGCTGGCCAAAACCCACATGGTCCTGCTGCTGCAGGTAATGTTATACACATGTGTTTTGTGTATCTAAAATTCAAATGCATTTATAAACATTTCAGTCACTGAGGCTTTGAGATTTCCGCTGCTGAAACTTGTGTTGCTCCAATAAAATGGAGGTGAATGAAATTTCATTTATTGTACTTAAAAACTTACATTTAATAAACTCACCAGAAACAAGTCGTTCTAGAAACAGCATCCTCAAAATAATCCACAGATCTTTTTGATTGCTGTTTAACTGTAGCTAATAAAAACAAACTTGCATGGCCAGATACTACTAGTGCTAGTAGCTTAAAGCTTTGGTTCACTGACCCCAAAACAAAGACATGAATCACATACTGCCAGCACTAACATTGTTGAGTCTGTGCATATGTGTGTTCAGATTGCCCAGCTGGATGAGGTAAAGATCCGTATCAGTGCTCTGCGGGCCGTCATCGACCTGCTGCTGCTGTTTGGCTTCCAGCTGCTCTCTGAAGCAGCTGCCACTCAGTCAGCGCCGCCCTCCCAGTCACCGGACAGACAGGAGGAGGACGCACCAGCGACCGAGGAGAAGGGAGATGCACCAGAGGACACCACACAGAGCATACTTGTGATGCTTTCAGAGTTCCTGGACAGTGAGGTGAAATAATTACTTCATAACCAGAAGTATGTATCTAGTTTTCTTGGATGTAAAACAGCTGAAGACAGTTTTATTGAATTATCCGTGTGGGCATTTTCAGGTGTCTGACCTGCGTACAGAGACAGCGGAGGGCCTAGCCAAACTAATGTACACTGGCCGCATCTCCAGTGCCAAGATGCTCTCCCGTCTGGTGCTGCTGTGGTACAATCCCGTCACTGAGGACGACACCCGACTACGGCACTGCCTCGGCGTCTTCTTCCAGCTCTATGCCCGCGAGAGCAGGTCACACATGCACACATACACAAGCAAACAATGAGAGCTATGTGGTTAATTTGATTCATTACAACTGTGTTTTAGTATGATTACAAAATGTAAACTATGGAGTGTGTCTTTCTGGGTATTAGGGCCCACCAGGAGGTTGTGGAGGAGAGTTTCCTGCCGACTGTTCGGACTCTGATGAATGCCCCAGCCACCTCTCCACTAGCTGAGGTGGACATTAACAATGTGGTCGAGCTACTTGTGGAGCTGACCCGTCCAAGTGCACTTATTAAGCCCTCAACTAACACAGAGGTAAGAAACATCCACTGAGACTACTGTGAACTCACAAAACCCTCATTCATCAATATTGGCTGTCTCCATTGAGAAATTCCTTTTTAGTGTTTGTATTTTTATTGGTGCTCTGAGCTTTTCATCATATTGCTTTCTTCCCACAAATACATATTAATTTCTTCAACACAGGTGAACTCTACAAATTGTTCTCTTGAAATGCTTCAGTTCACATTAGAGCTTTAATTCGCCAATGTTTAAGTAAACTATTTCTAAAAGGCTTAATTCGATAACAGCTTTATGAGGCAAAAACAAATTTAACTTGAGTGCATATGTCTTTAGGAGGTGTGTGTCCATGATTACTTGGCGGTGCGCATGTGTGGGGAGATGCTGAAGGACCCTACAGCCCCTGAGGTGCGTCTCTATGCCAAGACTCTAAGCAACCTGGAGCTCAGCAGAGATGAGACCGTCAGGAAAGACCTGCAGACGCTGCTGCAGCAGCTTGTACAGGTACATACAGACACAACAAGACTTAGTCTACAGCAATGCTTTAAGCTAAATGCTAACATGCTGATGTAAGCAAGTTTCATGTTTACCATGTTAACCATTAGTTTAGTGTGTTAGCATGCTAACATTTGCTAATTAGAACTAAACACAAAGTACAGCTGAGGCTGATGGGAATGTAATTAGTTTTGCAAGTATTTGGTCATAAACCAAAGAATTTCACAAAAAAGTTTGATCTGATGATGGCGCTGGTGGTGTTAAAAGAAGTGTTTAAAGGGGATCACCAAGTCAGTACATTGCCATCCCCAAGAACCACGTCACTTGTGTGGCTAAGAACATGCAGCCACTCGTACTATTTCATGTATCTATATATCTGCCTCTTTGAAAGGCCTGATTTTTCATTTCTCTTTTCATCCTTCTTTTCTTTAGGTGGTGAAGGATCGTGTCTGTCTTCGTGCTCTGGACAAAATGATTTCTCAGCTGGTGGACTCAAAAGAACAGGCTGAGCTCCTCAGCGCAAGCGCACTACAACCATTGGATGTCAATGCAGATGGTATGCATGAACACAAGTGACAGTCTGTACAAAAGGCCGCCTGACATCCTGCTGAGCATCCGAAACAAATGGCACCTTCTCAGTACCTGTGTCTAACTAGATTTACACTAAACACGTTTGTGACAACTCTTCCTGTAAAAGGATTATGTCTTATTACCAGAATGTTGCTACGTGGATTAAAAATGCCTCACTCCACCCTATTCGGTGTCTGTCAAGACAAGAATACAGATAGCAGAGAGGAACTGCTAAAATATGAATTTTCTGTCTGCCATGTTTCCACAGAGGCTGCAGCAGACGATCCATCAAAATCTTCCAAGAGAGCCAAAAGAGGTAATGCAGGTTCTGTATACTCATCTAAAACCGCAGTTGTTCATAGTGCCACTATATTTTTAGAGCTCTTCTCGTCTACCTGAGTCAAGGAGTTGACTCAGCACTGTGAGGTAACCTGAGTGTTTGTGTGCAAAGGTCAGAGGAAAGTCTGCACAGCCAAAGGGGGCAGAAAGCTGAGCAGGAGGGCAGAGTCATCAGAGGAGAGGTGAGTGTTTTCTCAGCACATAAGATTACATGATGGCTTCCCTTTAGATATGCATATCTATGTATATGATTTGATACCATCACTGTATTTTCACATTCTCATATTTTTGGCTACAGTGATGGAGAAAATGTGCCAGAGTCAGTTCCTGTGGTGCGTCCCTCGCGGAGGGCCAAGAGTGTAGCTCTAGAGAAGACAAAGCTGGATCTCAACACGCTCATCAACCAGGAGGCCAATATGTCATAGGAGTCAGGTTATGAGCAGTTAATGTAAAAATGGACATTGAAATTGGTTATTTTTAAGAAGAACTCCAGTCTAATATAATTCACAAATACTTGTGTAATGTGGAAAGATTTACGTTTAACGTATAGTAAAACTGACATTAGTAAATGTCACTGAACCTGGCACATTGCTGAACCCTTACAATGGGGTCACCTCTTTATATGTAGTCATATTTCCTCTGATGTTTTATGTCTGTATGTTTCCCAGTATCAAGTTTTTGTCATTTTAATCATTAAAAGTGAAATATGTCAAAGCTTGTCCTTTTTTCATTACCACAAAATGAGATCAGTGGTCCCCACTCTTTTCGGCTCAGTATGGACTAGAGGTAAAAATGCAGCATTTCACAGAAAATCAAAACTGTTAGCAAATTATATTTTGTTTCTAATTCCTTGAATAACCTTTTGACACTTTCAGATTAATCTTGGCCAAATTCAGGTTGGCAACCAGGCAGTTATAGCTTTATAGCAGGGAAGAAAAAAAAGAGTAATGTAAAATCCAAAATCAAATGTTATCAGATTATCCTGAATGTCGTCTTTTTCAGTATGTGTAAAGGAGGATTTTGTTACACTCTACAGTGGACATTTTATGGGTTGTGTTTTTTTTACATTTCACTGTATACTATAAATCATATCGCTCGCTGGTTAATTCAAAAGACTCTTTATTGTTCCAAACACAGACACGTCTTTGTTGCATCTGTAATGGACAGTATAAAAACACATGATAAAGAAAATACACAACAGATGTTTAGCACCAGGTTCTTCAACAGAGGGCTGATGGTTATTTATCACAAGACTGAGCCGCCCTATGGCCATTGTGTTGAAATGGCAACCATAGTGAGATACATACAAGGGGTAGTCAGACACACACTACAGGTTTATGTTTTGACCTACAGCCAGACATCTTGGATCTTTAGAGGGTAGGAAAACATGATATTGATCCAAGATTAGTGTTTACTGATCATCTGTCTGGCCTTGTCTATCACACAGATAAGCAAAAGAGCAGTAGGCCTAGCTGAGCCCCAATGGAGGTAGCAGTCTCTTGCTGCAACTTGAGAAAAACAAAATCAAGAAAGGAAAACCTTAACAGCAACACATTTCCCACCTGCATTTAAACAGTAATAATGCTAGTACATTTATGATAAAAAACTATTTAATGCTATTATAACAATTAAGGATCTGTTATTTTTCTGCTTCACTGAGGAGAACAAAGCAAGTGGGAAAAAAAAGTTTGTATAGCAATATCCTCAAGATCACATTACATGGCTATGGAAACAACTGAAGTAACATCCCAGGCCACTGGTACTTGCGTACATCCATTCGTCTGTCAGCAATAAAATAATTACTACATACTGATAAATCATCTGGGTTTGTATTGCACCAAATATATTCTCTAGTTTTACAGTAGGGTTTGGTAGTGGGACACGGGATGTGCAAAATATGGGGGAAGAATCTGTGTAGTGGGATGAATAATCTCAGATGGAACAGTGCAAGAAGCAGATCTGACACCAACATACAGTATATGCGCTTTGGGTGAAAAGAAGAAGACAATCACATAAAGATAACTGAATAAAAACAAGACAGATCTCACAAACCAACAAATTAATCAGAATCTACTTTCTACCACTGCATAATGCCATTTTCTTCATCACTTCACATACATCTATTTTGTGGGGTGTTGGGGCTGAATATGTAGTCATTTAGAACATGTATGTTGACTTGCAAATATTGTTTGAAAAATACTTTAAAAGAAATATTGACATACAAATATTTGGTTTTAGTACAGGCTGAGGGCCAATTACTGTAGTCAATACACAATTTTGTAGTTGGGGCCCATTCACAGATAGTGAATCGGGGTAAAGATGGGGCTTGTTTGATACAAAAGATTCCTTCATTCAATCCATGTTTTTGGCAACAGGCTTGCAACACAACAGTGACTGAAGCATCAAAGAAAAATATTGCAAACAAGGCTCGGATCAAGAGAATGTCATTAAATTTCAATATACTTTCATCAAATTTAAAATACAAAACAAATGATTAAATTTGCAATTTGGAATTTAAACAGTGCCAAAGTAAGGGTGACTATAAATATTTTAGAGCTGTACATTTTTATGGTGGAGACAATGATTTAAAGTATTAAAAATTGTTACTGGTTTCAGGTTTAGATTTACAAAGAATGTCATTGTCTGAAAGAAGTGGTGGCCTTGATAATGAGGTATGTTCCCAAGGAGATGGCACTGTCTTCATGCAGTCAAGCTTTGTCTTTCCTTCCAATACAGCCACTCTGACAGGGCTCACTGTTTAAGCACTTATCCCATTAAAACTCTGATGTAATGATTTGATCTACTATACACGTTCAAAAAAGACAAAGGCAAGTTGACCAAAAAATAATCAAAAAAATCAAACATTCTGTACATACATATCCATGGATAAAAATAGTGCAACATCAAGCTTTTGTTAAGTTAGACTGCTACATAATTGCTGAGTGTGAGACTGAACCATAGTGGAATGGTCAGTCCACGGGGTCAGCTCATTGTCCAAAGGCACCACGTTAAACCACAGTCCCTTTCCCAGGTAGGAGGAGGCCTCATGCTTCATTTAGTTTTCTGTCAGAAAAGAAAGACAGTAAAAGGTGATTTTGTGATGATTTGAAACTGAAGCTTCATAAAAGTTAATGTATTTAGTGATATTCAATAAAAGCAGCAAGGTAGTTACCAAACACAAAGTCACACCATCTCGGC
Organism: Siniperca chuatsi; assembly: GCF_020085105.1. NCBI lineage: Eukaryota > Metazoa > Chordata > Actinopteri > Centrarchiformes > Sinipercidae > Siniperca > Siniperca chuatsi. The sequence goes on from NC_058044.1 coordinate 15,727,776, forward strand.
CCGGTTAGGCCCCTCATTCGCGATTGTCTCAACATTTTTGCTGGTGGTGGTTGTGGTGGTTCAGTAGACACAACCCCAGGACTTTTGTATTTGCCTTTCTGCCTCTCCACTGGTATCTCATCCTGCTCCTGGACTGATTTAGGTGCAGAACCTGCTAGCTCTCTTGTGGCAGTCCTATTCATGCTCCTTTTTCTTTCAGTATTCACAGCTTTAACAACTCCTACCAGTTCTCTCTCCCTTCCTGCAAACAGGTATGCAGAAGGTGACCCGTCATCCAGTGTCACAGTACAGGAGTCCCACTCTTCCTCAGCTGATTCATTGTCTGGAGAGTTGATCTTCCTCAGAAACACCCGGCATTCCTTCAGTGTCTCAGGACTCCAGGCTTTAGAGCAGAGGTTCTGCTCTTTGGGTACATCCACAGGCTCCTGAGTTTGGTCAACAGAACTGGTGGCAGAACTGTTTTCCAAACAGTCAGATAATTGATATTTTGCTGATCTCCATAATGCTTTACGTTTTGGTTGTTGTCCAGTCACTACATGTCCATTTGAGCAACTTGTAGGTACTTTTATGTTTTTCTTATTCATCTGCCTCTTTCGTAAACTCTCCCTTTCTTTCCAAGTCAGGAACCTCGTCCTTGCTCTAAATAGAGTGGCCTGGTATTTGCCGAATGCTTTGCTTCTCCTCCATTGGACTCCTTGATTGAGCCTGCCTGTTGCAAATCTGGGAGTAAAAAGTTGTCGCCTAATATTATGTGTTGATAGAGGTGCCATATTCAACTTCCTCAACCTTTTTTGAGCCTGTTGATGTTGCAGAGGACTTTTTGGCACAGTTTTGGCAAATTTCTTGATGTGTTTGCGGAGTCGCTCTGCCTGAGGACTGTGGCAAACACTTTTTTTATTGGCAGAACGAGGGAAGTGCATAAGTTCATAAGGGTTACGGGAGCTTGCCTTCTTGACAATAGCCAGAGACTGTGTCTCTGTGGTCTGCATAAACCAGGAACAGAGCTGTTGCATGCTACAGGACCTTGGTTTGTTAGGAGGACAGTCGAACAGTGTTCGAACAACAGAGGAATGTTTTGACTTCCTGGTAAATGAACTATTGCCTTTAGTGCCTAGTTTAGAATTAAAGGCAATTTCTTTTTCTTGGTTCTCCGCAGCGTCTGAGACCCAGGTGTCAGAGATGAGTCGTATTCGCCTGGCAAGCTCCTGGTTCATAGTCTTTTCCTCGGCTGATGCTGCCCACCACCTTAGTGTCTCTTTGGGGGTAAAGATTGAGTCTACAGACACCCCTGCCACCCTGTTCAGGTCGTGAGAGATGTTCTTCTTCTCTTGTCCATAGAGCTTTCTTTTCTCCCCTGAAGGTTCTACACTACTCTGTTGCTCCCCCTGTCTCCTTTCATTGCTGGCCTTGTTTAGTAGAAGTTGTTTAGAGCGCCGTAGCAGAGCATTACTGTGGCTGTATGATCTAGAGGTGGAGGTGGCAACAGCGTGCAGAAAGTGGACTGAGGGCTTTCTCACTCTCATTGAGTGACGCACTGCTACACGTTGATTTGGCAGTTCATCTTTACTTTCATCCTTTGTTTCTATCCCTTCCTCTGTTTGACTGCTTTTGCTTGTTGATTGACGACTGATTGTCCAGGGCTCTTTGGCAGATTTGAATTCTGGTAGAAGTACTTTCTTATGAATTAGTGTTTCAGGAGACTGCCGAGTATCCTTATTTATCTGAATTTTACGTTGCCGAGGTGACACTGTGGTTACTGTAACTGAGATTCCAGAGATTTTAACTTTTGCAGGTCTACCTGGTTTCCTTGAGGGTACAGAGTCATCCTGCTTCTGACATTTGATGTTACTGCTAGATTGAGGGGCAGACTCTTTCATGGGGCTGACAAAATTTAATTCCTCTGACAATTCTGTTGAGGGTGTTTTGATACTACCTGAGCTGGTCTTAGAGTTGTGCATTAAAATGCCCAAGTCACTTTTAAGGCCCACTGCTTGCCAAGCATCATGGAATTCTGTTTGCAGCTGATCAAAGCCCTCAGACACCGTTCGTTTGTTTCTCCTTGAACGGCCATATACCACTGTTATTTTGAGGTTCTTGTTTACATTCTCCTCAAAGTCAGATGGTAAAACAGATTTTCCATTTACCCCTTTTGCCCCCATTATTGAATCCACAGCCTTCTGCTTGCGTGGTCTACCAATTGGCCTCTTCACTTTTTGCTCAAGCTGTGGTCCCAGTTTCTTTGGTCGACCCGGACGCCTTTTTGGAGGAGTGGTTTCATGGAAAGATAGTAAGTCACCTGATGATCTCTGGCTCTCAGTTCCAGCTGCACGCTTGGTTGGAGTACCTTCACCTGATCTTCTGGAACCTATTTTAGGCGATGAGGAAGCTGACTTGGGTGAAGAAGCAGATTTGGTTGGTGAAGAAGCAGACTTGGGTCTTGAGGATGCAGACTTGGCTGGTGAAGAAACAGACTTGGGTGGTGAAGAAGCAGACTTGGGTGGTGAAGAAGCAGACTTGGGTCGTGAGGAAGCAGACTTGGGTCGTGAGGAAGCAGACTTGGGTGGTGAGGAAGCAGACTTGGGTGGTGAAGAAGCAGCAGTTCTTGCAGGTGAGGTAGCAGACTTTAGTGGTGAATAAATAGATTTTACTCGTGAAGTAACAGACTCAGTGCTCTGGCTTTTGGGTTTCTGAAGTGTCCCTGACCATGAAAATTCTTCACATGGGTCAAAGGGTTCCTCTGCTTGTCCACTAGAACAAAAGCCTGCTGATTTGAGACTATATTTGACTCCTTCCTTATCCTTTACTTGTGATACAAACATGAGCTTAATTGGACTAGTGTACTGGACTTGGGAGTTGGGGCGGCTCTCAACACAGGTAGCAGACTTAATGGTAACTTCCATATTTGATGTGTTTTTGGGAGTTCTTGAAGTTGTCTTGGAGTCCTGTAGTCTTTTTGGAGATGATCGTAGCCTTCCAAAAGGTTTAGCAGCACAGTCGCTGCCATCTGTCCTATTGTCCGAGCTGTGTTTTGTAGGACTCTTCTCTTTGGCTGCCACAGTTTGTGGAAAGACCTGGTTCGTGGAAAGACCTTTTGACTCTTTGTAAGATGGTCCACATTTGTGTGTTGATTCAAAGGCAAGCTTCCATGTGTGCTCAGGTGAGGACAGAGGGGCTTCACTTCTTGATTCCAGCTGGGTGTCCTTAGCATCTGGATCTTTGGATAAGGCATCCAGGGTGTTAGATGTCAAAACCTTGTCCTTTTGTGTTCTCTGGTTAAAGATGCTTTCAGAGAAACATGCAACAAAGAACATCTTCCTGGGCTCTGTGACATAGGAGGAGAACCGCTGTGGAGGGACTATATTTCTCCTGGATTTCCTTGCCTCCTTGGAGTGGTGTGATTGACATTTCTGCCTCACTCTAATAGGACTATGGCAATCTTTACCTTTGCCTGTTTTATCGTTACTGTCAGAGCTTTGACCTGATGGGGTTTCCTCATGGTTCCTATCACTTCCAGCACCGCTACCCTTACCATCTTCTTTACAGGGCCTGCCACACTGTTTTGCTGAGGTCATCATCTGTGTTTGTACACAGTCACCCTTTGAGCCTTGTTTGCCATACTTGCTCTGCAGGTCAGGCGTGGGTATCTGAGTGCCTGAGAGAGTAAGATCTTTTTCCTCACTGGATATTTCCCTTTCTTTCTCCTCTGTTTTAATGTTCTGAACTTCTTCTGTTACTATAACTGTCTGTATCTCTTCTTTCACTTCCTCCCTGTCATTTTCTGCAGTGAGAATGTTCAGTGGTCCCTCCCTAACTCTATGATTCTCTACAGGTTCTACAGCTACTTCCACTGCTCTTTTAGACTCTTCTTTAACTAGGTTTGAATCTAATAAAGTGTGTGATGTAGTTACAGTAACCTTTCCATCTTTCAATCTTGCCCTCTTTGCTAGTGGCAGCTTTCTCCTACTGTAGGACTGGTCAAACATGGCAAGCTCTCGTTTAATTTGTAAGGTATGCCTTCTGGTTGAAGCATCATCAGCGGGTGTTGCCATAGCAGTAAGGACTTCTTGGCGACGACGGGAACGGGTATTAGGTGACTTGGGCTCTTTGCTATCATGCCGATTGAACAGCTCACTGAGATTGTAGTCGCTAGCGCTGCCTGTGTGAAGCACTGTGGTGATGATTTCAGTCAGATGGGCATCAGCATGAAACTGCAGGTTCTGACTGGTTGAGGGAGACTGTGGCTGCTCCTTTTCAGAGACATTAACGGCTGTGGAAACCAGAGGTGGGTCCTTCTCTATAGGTCTGATTGTCTCCAGTTTCTCGCTGAAGCGATTCACGACGTCTTGCAGTAAAGTCCCACTTGGGTTCTGCTCAGCCCGACTACTTCTTGTGATCCTACTCTCTTGCTCCTCTTCTGTAGCTGTATCCACATCTGCTTCCTGGTGGCTTGCATTTCCAAGACCATCTTTAACCATCAGTCCAGATTCCTCCTCTTGTCTATGGTGAAGGAGAGAGGGTGGCTTTTCATCTGTTTTCTTATTGATGTCTAAGGGGATAGGGGACAGAGTGGGAGGAGAGGGGCTCTGCTCTCTCTTCAGGACAGGACAAGGAGGATCCCCATCTCCAACGCCTCTTTCTATTGTGTTCCTGACCTGCGTCAGAAAGGCATGGTTTGAATAACAGGGACAAGAGTGGGGGTTGTGTTGGTTACAGCAGGTTGATGAGGAAGGGCATAAACTAGAGGAGGGAGTGCAAAGTGAAGGGGATTTGGTTAATGAAGGAGAGGAAGCAAATGAACACACTATGTTGTTAATACACCCTACAGCCAGGCTTTGGCAGGAAATGCAGTGCAGCCTCTTGGGGCAAAGAACAGTGTAGGTTTCCATCCTGCAGCTTGAACCCAGAGGAGCTTCACTTTTACAGTCTGTTAAGGGGTAGTGATGGATTCTACAATTGGACTTGCAGTCTCCTGGATGATCCATTGTGCTGCCATGACCTTGATGATCACAATCAGTTAAAGGGTAGTACGGGCTGCTGTTATGGCCTTTACATTCACTAAATGGGACTACATTATCCTGTGGGTTTACACTGCAATGACAGCAGCGAGATTCAGTTTGACCTACAGGTCTGTGATTAAGGAACAACAGCAATTTTTCCTGGTGTGCCAGCTTCAGGATCTGGATGAGTAAGGAACGGTGTGATGGGCAGAGTGAGCCAAGAACAGAATCCAACGCAGAGCTCTGACGACACTTAATCCCTTGCTGTCCCAGATCTCCCAATTCTTCCGTAAATGAATTGCTAGAGACAAAAATAAAAAGACTTGAGTTAGGTTTTACTCATAGCTGAGCCCTGTGTCAAATGACAAACAACAAATAAGTACTCACATGGAGTACTACTTAGCGGCAGTACCAATAAGACATTGTGGCAGACAGCAATTCACACCACTTCAAATTTCTCCATGAACACATATAGTAAACAATGTTATTACCCTTCTATCAATTAATTTTTAAATTAAAGTTTTAATTATTATTGCTGGAGTATTATAATTGTTTGTAGCCTGCAGCATGTGCTAACTGCAGCCCACTGCATTTACTAACATCATTCGAATAACACTGTTATTCTTTATAATATGCACTAGCTAAAAATTAACCACATTAAAATTGTTCAGATATGATAGGTATCCTGTTAATGAAATGATAGTATGTACTCTTTCTATGTGGAATTTACATTGTGCTACTGTATGCTCTCTTTCCTCCTGCTCTCTCTATCTCTCAACCCAGATAGAGCTATATAAATAAAATTTAATTGAATTAATCAAATCCACTTTTGACATAATACAAACAAGTGTTAACAAAAATTTTGAAACCCACACATTGCCTTTTGCTGAGTGTGCTCTGAACTGGATTAGAAAGTTTTGGGATCAAAAGAGCAAGTTGACCATGGATTGCAATTGTTGTAACAAACCATTATGTTAGTAAAATTATGACAGGCAACTGATTAGAGAACTGTTTTATTGATGGGTTGCTGAAGGCAAACGATAACATTCTGCTAAAAGCAGAAGGAACGATTGTAGAAACGCTTAAACCAAAATGTTTTTTTCAACAGCACTGTCACCAACAAACTAACAGCCCAAAAAAACCCCTCTAATTTTCAAATCAACTAACAGTTAAATCAGGTCCTGTGAGTGATTTATTTTATTATAAAAGCAAGTAATTGATTTTAATAACATTAAAATTGCTTAAGTGTTTGAAAATGAATAGTATTTCCAACAATTTAATTACTGTATGATCCAGACATCTTCAACTGGATGCAGTATAAGAGTGTTACATTCTGTAGTGTTACTGCTGAGTTTGTTATGACAACCAATTATTTTTTTTAAATCAAATAATTTAATTTTAACATAAACACTAAACAACCACAATAGTCAGGGGTGTCATTTTAGGATTAAATAAATTATATAGGCTAACATTTAAAAGCGTTCATGCAGTTGTAGCAATACACATTTCACATTGCATCAAAGTGCCCCATTACAAATCAAGAACTACAACAATCAAACTAGTAAAATCACAGTTCTGAAGCACAATCAATAAATAAGTATGCAGCAACAATGCAAAACAGGTTCTACAATAAAAATGCTTCTTATAAATCATAGTGCAATAATTGATTTATGCATAAATAGCAGATTTCCAAGATAGCAGATTTCCAAGATTTTTAAGATTTGCCAGCAGTTTAGTCCCCCCCTCTAATTGTTTTTTTTAAATAAACAAGGCCAGAATATACTGAAAGTAAACTTATACAATGAAATAATTATCTTTTTCTATTTCTCAAGAGGCTTGTTTACAAACTGGCCCTTTGATATAAATAGCAGATACTTCCCAGAGTAGAGACATCATGCTGCACTATGCTGTAGCCCCAGACACAGGCACTGTATACTGTTATGACCGTAGACATTCAGGAGCGGAGACTTAAGTATTTGTAATGTTATAGTTGCCAAAGTTACAAAGGTTGAAATGCCAAACAATCTGATCAAAAAAGCTGTAAAAAAAAATTTAAATAGCTCTACAATAAAAAAAAATTACAAATAACACATACAAAAGATAACCAAGCTAAGAACATGGCAGATCTCCTGTAAATGCCACAAGGCAGAATTGAAATAATTTTTAAAAAATTATTTCACACTCTACCAAATGGCTGACCGACTGTATAATAATTTACTTTAAGAAGTTTAAGTGTTGTTGATGGCAATAAATGTACCCATAGGTGTTGTTCCTTGAGAGACAAACAGCTCATAAGTGTTCCTAAGCTAATAAGAGCTCATACCCCAGCAGATTCAGTATCATAACACAGAGGCCTTGATGTGAAATCTGATACCGTGCTATAGGCAGATAAAGTTCAGAGGTATATGTGGCAACGAGGTTAGAGAGAGAGAGAGAGAGAGAGAGAGAGAGAGAGAGAGGCAAGCTGACATCACAGCAAAACAAATCGAAGCAGCTTTGTGTGGGTAACCCTGAACTGCTGCTTTGGTCGTAGCACTGTGAATGGAAATAGGCCCATCTCAGAGGCAGACAAGAGTGTAGACGCAACATTTAGCATTTCCCCAGACCCAGACACAGACAAAGAAGCCTATAAGCCTCACACTGAATCAAGCCATTGTCACACTGCCGAATTTTCATCAAAGACTACTGTAACTTCCAGTATATACACCCTTCCCATATACACTAAATTCTAGTTGAAATGAGTTTCTTTGTTGTAGCTACGCTTCTTTGTGCCGGGGAAACAGTCCAGTAAAGTTTTAAGCAGCAGTCATGTATGAGGTTTACAGTAATACAGCTACAGTAGCAGAATTAGTAAATATCTGTGATAATAAAAGAACATCTTTCACAAACAGTACACATACACAATAACATACATTTCCCAAGCTTATCAGTGCACATTTCAAAACATGCTGCACAGTTGCATTCCAACTACACTCAATACAATGTTCAGACTAGCTTGCACAAATAGAGAGGAAAGCTATGTGGACACAAAATGGCTTTCTTAAGCTAATCTCTTCAACAAAAACTCATAATGAAGACGTAGCCACCACAGCAGTTTATAATGTACAATCTCCCTGTTTGTAGAGGTGTCTACCAATAGCAATGAGTTTCTAATCTGTTATAATGGCTCTAAGTCACTTCAGTAGCCTAGGTAAAATACCCAGAGAGAGATAGAAAGCTGCAAATGACAATCATCAATGCTCCATTAACAAGGAGCTTTAAGAATTGAATCAAACCTGAATAACCTAATAACCTAACAGCTAGCAAACGTGAGAGTCACACTTAGCTCAAAGAGGTCCACAACTGTGTTTCTCATACTTAATGCTGGGCAATCTGGTGGACAACAATCAATGTCAGTTTTTCTCCGTGAAGAAAAACCAAATCATATAAACATGAAAACAAAGTTAAGAACTGCCTGAAGTTCTTTAAGGTTAATGCTGGTGTTATTTTATCCTGTTATTACCAACAAATCCCCATGACAAGACCAAAACCAACAACTGATTTATTTATTAAAAGTATGGTCTTTTTAGCCACAGACTGATACAGTGTGTACCTCTGTGCTGTAGAACATTGTTATTCAAAAATTACTGTATACAGTATATAATCTAATGCATGCCTGTAAAACAGAGGCACAGTAAAATAAAGTACAAAAAGTTGTGGACTAAAGCAGCAAAGTTTCAGTCATGCCGGCCGGATAAAAGTTGAAGACAAAAACGACACTTCTTTAATACAGTTTTGTGCAGACAGTGTGTTCATCTGCCACTTTTCCATAAAAAAACTATTTTAAAAAAACCTCATGGCCACTGAGAATTTCAATATATCAGCCTTTGGCCACACAGACAATACATGTTAGCAAGATAAAATTCCTTTTTAGTTTTGGTCTTTTCATGGGATCTGTTGATAACAGTAAACAGATAATATAATGCAAGCCATATCCTTTAAGATCTTTTAGCTTTGTTTAGTTTAGCAGCCTCCGTGAACAAAAGCTGCAATGAGCATCACTGCCTCTTGAAAAATGCTGTACCTCGTAGCTGCTTTCATTGAAGCCCAGAACTAAGCTAGAGAAATACAGCTAAAAGTATGACATCACAGACACATAGTTAAAAACCTGAATATCGATATCCATATATTTTGTAAAGGCATGTGTTGTGTTTTAACAAGTGTCTCCAGAAAACTTTTATCTTGTAAGAGGTGATGAGTTCAAGTGTTGAGGAGATCTAGAGGCGTTTTGTGGTCTAGAACCTCTTAGCGTCAGCAGCTGAGGCAAGAGTCCCTGAGTTAGTGGAACCGGTCATGGTACCAGAACCGGTTGAGTTGGAATTGGATGAACAAAAGTTGGCAGATTTCTTCTTGGGCGGGTTCTTCAGTGTTCCAGTACGCTCTTTGACTTTGTATTCCAGTGTGCTATGGGGCACCCCATAAACCCCCTGGGCCTTGGACACACTCATGCGACCGGCCATCACCATAGTGATGGCCTCTTCCAACAGGTCATGGTCGTACTGACGGTATCTCCCACGTTTCTTTCTCGGTTGCTTGTCTTTATCCCGGCTACCTGCGCCCTCTTCTGAATCATCCAGCGAGGACCCGCGTGGTCCCTGGCGATGAGGTGACTGGTTGGCAATGCTCGGACAGCCATGTGGTAAGAAAGGAGGTCTAAGTTTGAAGAGAGATGAAGGTCTAGCAGTAGCTGTCGATGAACTGGCAGTACCTTCTGTTGATGAGGTACGTTGATGTAGGTTTTCAGCCACGCTGCAATTCTCAGCTGGGATCAACCTGTTATGGTCAGACATGGAACGGACCTGAGGAATACGCAGGGGTGTGGGTGGCTCCAGACTGGGAGTGGGGCTTGGTGGGGGCTGGAGAGCATCCCTGAGCTGGGGAAAAGAGTGAGGGAGGGTTTTCTGTAGACCACTTGGCTGATAAAAGCTAAGAGAGGATGAAGGGAAACTCAAGTCTCCATTCTCCTCTGCAGCTCCTCCAATTTCTGCCCGCTCTGCCCACGCCGCCACCTTCTGCAGAACAAGACGGGCTTCACCTCCCAACATTGATGACATCACATTGTATGATGTCACTTCATCCCTGAAATCTCTGCTTCCTGGTGCAAGATGATGTAGCACCCCCAGCCTTCCCTCAGCCCAGCCGTCCAGGCCTTGCCTTAGGGTGTAAAGGGGTATTCCATAAAGCAACGCTGCCCGCTGCTCCTGCAGTCTCCCTGAACGTATATCCTTCAAGGCCTTGGACAGCAGTCCCTCAGACAGCTCCAAGCTCCTCTCAATGTACTCCTTCTGCCTGCGCTGCCTCCTAGGGATGGGAGGACCAAACAGCAGGGTCAGGATGGAGGTGATGGAGGGATTGATTTTGGCATAGGGGACAGGGGGGATGCAGAGCGAGGGGTCCACTCCTTTATGCCTTATGTTGGTAACATCACTGCGACTGTTATGTTTCATGTCTGTCTGATGCTGTGTGCCTCTCACGCACACACATTCTTTGTGTGTGGCAAAGCCTCTTCACGTCCAGGTGGGACAGTCTGTGAATGGCTGGGGTTACTTTGGCGCTCACACACAACCCCTGTAGCTTTGTGATATCCTTCAGTGAGAGTCCTACATGCTTGAAGGTTGAATAATCAAACTCATCATAACTGGATCAGTAAAAAAGGAGGTACAATCGTTGTGAGGTACTGCAATGTTCTCCTCAATGTACAATCCTGAGCTGTTGGCAAATGTTATAATACGGTGCCATTGCTGTGACGTTACCGCTCAAGAGATAAAAGAGTCAACCCCATAGAACCAAAACACCAAACACAAGCTAGCTCTTCGTAATGACTAACAATGAACTGACCCAAAGCACTGCCAAGCAAAGTGGTATCATCCAGAGAGGTGTTAATTAGATATGTAAATCAAACAGCTCTGGTAAAAATGACAGTAAGACAACACAGTATTGATGCTAACCTTCCAATCATAGCCATGCCACACACCTAAAAGGAAATGCAGTAGACAATAGTGCTGAACTCAGTTAGAAATGGGGATTTCCTTACATGCAAAGTAATGTTTCAGTCACAGTGGGTTTGGACAAAACATGTCTGGGTCATGTAAACGTATTATTGTTTTAAGAACAACCACCAATTTTAACTAATAGTAATGATGAAGCTTCCTCGTGCATTTTGCCACAAGGCTCAATACCACTAAAATTTAGACAGATGCAATCCAAGAATAAAAAAACACTCTTACCCTGAGGCTTTGTGATTAGATGAGGATGTTGATGAAGTTGCTGAACAGACAGAGTTCCTGTTGGAGAGGTCGAGCACGCCATCTGTTACAAGAAAAATGAACATAAAATGGTTAGGGTTTAAGTTACAGTACTTTGGTACCTTCAGTGGGTGTCAATGTTAGTCTTAAAATGTTGAAAGCTGGAAACATTTATTTACTGGCTTTGAATTCACAATATGTTTGATGAACCCTACCTTCTGCTACCCAGTATGTATGAACCCTACCTGGTTCACGTTCACTCTCTTTCTCCTCCTCGGTTCGGCTTACTGTGAGGTCCAGAGGGACATCTGATGTTTCTGACAAAGGTGACGAGGTCCTTGTTGTAACACCATTTGTACTGGTGTGGAGTAGGCACTTGGACGCGTACTCCATGGCGAATTGATGTATCATCTTCTTCATCAGCTCCTGGGCAACCAGAGGGATGTTGGAATCACAGCCCAGGGGCACATCTAATGAAGAAGGCGCAGATGCACATAGAAGTAAAAGAGTGGATTCGATTTGTGACATAACAAGCGTGATTTCCATTGTTCTATGATAAGGAAAGAGGAAATTTTGGGGTATTTTTGGTCTGCACACAAAGGTTTTTCTGACATCTTGCAATAGATCCACTGTGACAAAAGTTTCTGCTGGTCCCAACTTGTTAGCAGCAAAAGGGATAAGTGTCTCCAAAATGTTTACAATTACAGGAAACTTGGGCAATATATTTAAAAGTAAAATATTATAATAGTTGGGAAACATCCATCTTTCTAACTTAAAAATTAGCTTTTTGTGTATTTCCAGGTAGGGGTGGGCAATATGACAATTTATACTGTCAGACGATATAAATTTGTATACTGGCAGATATTGTGCCATACCGTTTATACCATGTATTAAGCCACTGTAGACAGTTATGTCATTTCGTGATCATGACTGTTTGTCTATACTAGATTTTTGTATAATGTTTGCATCGTGATGGTGTACTTTGATTTGACATTCCTGTCTGGTTAGTTCATACCATAACAATTTCTCAATTGGTTTTCCAGAAATTATTATGAAATCACACTGTATATAATATATACAGGGTTCCCACACATTCTTAAACATCAAATTCAAGGACTTTTCAAGGACTTTCCAGGCCCAATTCCTTCAAATTTAAGAACATAGTTTAAGATACGAATCAAAGTTAATTACTGTTACAAAACAGAGAATTTCTACAATGAGAACTAGCAGGCTTTACACAAGCTCACAGACAACAATTAAAAAAGAGAGAGGCTTGAATGTATGAACACTTTTCAATTGTGCTGCTGTGTTACAGTGATGTTACTTTAAGTTAAAAAAATAATAAAATATATATATCAAAAAGAACTTCAATTTCCTTTCTTGTACAAAATATATAAATTCAAGAGCTTTCAATGACCCATGTCTAATTATGTCTATTTTCAAAAACTTTCAAGGCCTTGATTTCCCCCCCTCAAACTCACAAACTTTCAAGGATTTCAAGGACCCATGTGAACCCGGTATATATATAATATTTTTTAGATATAAAATTACATGTAGCGTGATATAGGATTTCATGCATATCGCCCACTCCTACCTCCAACTTTGTAAACTACAAGGCTGAGTTGCAAATATGGAAGTTTGTCACTGAACTGATCTAAACTGAGTCACTGAGTTAATTACTTTCACATTCGTAACTCATATCAACCTTAGAAGCAGTTCAATGGTAAATCACAGTAAATTTTCTGGGGAACCTTTGGAATGACTTCAAGGACCCCTTGAGGTCCCCCAACCACATTTTAGGAACTCTTGATAAACTACTGAAAACAAGGTCTGGATTATCCAGAGAAACAGGACATTGTGTGTGAGAAGATAATCAAAAGTAATGTTTAAACAAATTAAATTAAATTCAACTCCTTTGTATTTAGTGTTGCAGCAGCAACATCAGAGAAGGTTATCTCAAACTTCAGCACATAAAACCAAAACTATCTGCATGCGCCACAAGGTGGAAAGACACCCGACTCACCTTTCTTGTGAAACACAGCTTGGAGGAACTTGTGCGCTGATTGGCTGCTCTCAGAGTTGGTTGGAGCCTGACAGGGAGAGTAATCAGAGGGGGAGGAGAGGGGTGACGTGGCTGCAGGTACTAGGCCCTACAAGAAAAAAAGCACAGTTATGATACTGACTGTTTTTACTATCATGTATATAGTATATTCCTATAATATTCTTCTATATCTTACATCAAACACTATAATTATTACAACTGTCAAGCGCTAAGGATAACTTAAAATGGCTAGAAATATAAACACTTTGTAAATTATCTTGACTGGGACAATTCTTACACTGAGTTTGTCCAGGGGAAGGTTGCAGAATGAACATTGAGAGCAGCTTGCTTCTGGGGACCAGTCATCCACCTCTTCAGGTTCACAGTCTGAAGGACACAATATCACATAACCAGACATTAATAAAAGTCTCCTACTGTGGTCACAACACAGAATTTGACAAGAGGCAGTAGTGGTTTCCAAATTTGGATGTTTCAGGACTTTTTGGTTCTTTCACTATACAATTTATACCAATGTAAGTACTCTTCGTAATATCTCTGGTTGTAGTAGACTATTGTGTGCAATGTTGCAAATCAAAAGAGCAGGACTGCTTTATGACAATGTTGGATTGGTTACTATATCTATAAATGTTTCTCAATTGCATTTCTAGAAAATGTATTCTCTCTCTCTCTGTATATCTATACATCTCTCTCTCTCTCTCTCTCTCTCTCTATATATATATATCTTTTGATTGGGATATAAAAATATGTATACAATGATAAAAAATATTGTATTTATATTATCCACACCTAGCTGCTAATATGACCACACTAAGGAAACTTTTGCTGATATTTATAAAAAATGACTAGATCAATACTCTTAATATTCGGCTATCACAAGATACAAAGGTAACTAAATAAATGTCACTCAAACAGTATTTTCAATGGGCAACTCATCATGGCTGCCAGGTCTCTATCACACATCATCTGATTATGTTCCTGTCTAGCCTCACTCAAACTCCAGATGGCACTGCTGACTGCACTGAGACCGCAGATAGTGTCAAGCAAGCTGCGTCTTTTGGCTGCTAGTGCAAGTGCTGAGTATGAGGATAGTACAGCTACCACAAGTAAAGAGTGGTGTTTGTCTAAGGTGTATATCTATCCCTGACAGATGTAACATAAATTTGCAATGATCCGATACACTTCATTTTAAAGCTGACTTGACAGGATTCAGTTTAGCTTCAATTCACTTTTTATTAATTTCAGATTTTATATCAATTATAATTAATTTGCATTATCTGTATCTGAATTAAGGTTATTAATTTTGAATTAGAGTGGCTAAAAGAGGCAGACAAAATAGCTATAAGAAGTAACAAGATGTATTATTATGACAACTATAAGGGACCAAATTACCCCAAATAATGTTTACTGCCACACAATGGGCAGTGATGTACTGCCTGTGTAAGTTGTTTCTAGAGTCTGTTTCATCCATCTAAATCCAGTGTTTTCATCAATGCCATATAGGCATATAGCCTTGCAAATAAAATACCTTATTTAATTTATTATCGTTAACCAGGAGTAATTAGGGTCCAGTGTGCCATGTACTGCTAGTGTTGTTTTTTCTTGCTATGGGTTGACTGTTCCTTCAAGTTTGATACCATGATGCCTTCTTAAATGAGTAGCAAGATTGGTGGTTCCACTGGTGTATTTTATGATATAGTTGCATGTTTTTATACTGCAAATTTTTTTTATAAAGATTTCCTTAGTTGTTGTTCTTTTGAGTCCGAAGTTCTTCCAAACTTTTGTTTGTCTGAGCACACACACCACACAGTGAGTCTTACATTTAATTTGGGGGGTAGGGAGATGGGGTATATATATCCATAACTCTTAAGTTAAATTAAAAAGAAATGAATCACTTTTAAAATGAGTAGCTGTATACAGGAATATATTATCATTTGTAGTTGCGAGTCCAACTTAACATGGGTAATATTATATACCTGTCGAACAGGATGTGGCACACAATAGTGAATACATGTTTACAGTGACTCAATCACACATACACGGTCCTGCTTCCATAAATACTCACTAGACAACCATATGTGTATCAATTCAAGGGTATTCCATATCAAATGCACGGTTAACTCCTGTAATATTTGCTAAAACCGTCAGGGCCCAGCTATTGGGGAAAATATGTTGGCCTAAAAAAAAAACAACTAAAAACTAAATATTTGTGACACATTTTTACAGATTTATGTCATAGTCAGAGTGCTACAGACAGGGTTGAGAAATCAAGAGGTATTGAGAGACAGACTAATGCATTGTTGGTTGTGGTCATTTCATTTCATTTCAGTTTGTTGTTGTTCATTGAAATTAAATATAAAATATGCATATGGTTACACAAAGTGATTAAGACTTTTTTAATATACCAACACAAAAACCCACCATCAAATAAATTGAGGTCTCTCAGCAGCATTGGGCCATAGATTCCCTCCAGAATGCTTTCAAACCCTACAAGACAAAATAAACAGAAACAATCCTTCAGTACTGTTATGAACGAGATATGTATGCTTTAAGTACTTGACATTAGGGTGATTTTCATGCTTTCATGTACCAAAGTAGACCAGTTTGACGGCAACAACACAGCGGTTGTCAACTTAAGGCAGACACCCAACACATGCACCGTTAATACAGAGTCCTTATGATCACTTGGTAAACAACACAAACAATAAATGACTCGTGAATAGCAGTAACATTAATATCTCAATGTTTTTTTATTTTGTGTAGTCTGAGTCTGATGTCACTGTAATTTAACGTTATAAACAACAAGAAATGCTGGTAACTTCGGGTGAGCTAACGGTGAGCTAACGTTAGCCTAAGGTTACCGGCTTCTGTAGCATAAAAAACTGTGTTCAAAATAGCAAACGGTACGAGGAATACTGTTACCCGAGACCACTGAAATGTATGCTTCTCTCATATTGCACTGACATTAGCTGCCCTAACGTAGCAACAATCCCCTCCCCCAAATAACATCAACAGCATTCATGTTAGCATAGCTTGTTAGCATAGCCAACACATATGTCAATAAACAAATCTAGCGACCATTGTAACTATTATGTTTGTAACTATGTTACAAATGATATGATACGCCTTAATGCTACGTGTACGATATCATCTCAAATAAAAAGATCTGAAAGAGCTAGCACCGGCGAGAAGCAAGCTAACGTTAGCTCAGAGGGACAAAGAAAAGGAGCCAACTCGAGCGGCTAGCCAGCTGGTAAATATTAGCCTGCCAGCTTAATTTAACCGCTAAAGCTGGCCACCTATGGTGCCAGGCTACTAGCTAGCTATGACTTAGCTAGCAATAGCTAGCAATCTAACATAGCTCGGGGTAACGTTAGCGATCCCTCTGCTACCGGGCGAAATCTCTTTGAAGCTCGTTGATTTTTTTACAAAATATGAAACTGCACATGGATCATACCAACGCAGTGTATCAATTTGTGTCGCCAAGAATCAAGTTCCCGCCGAAACCCTTTCCTTTCTGCCGTGCATTTGGAGCAGTGCACGGTCGCCATTCTGCGTCATTCCCCCTCTCTCTCTCTCCCTATGTCTGAACGACAGGAAGCGGCTGTGGGCTATGGAAAGCCATTTGCGCAACTAACGTCTTAGAAATATGGAAAGCCATTTGCGCAACTAACGTCTTAGATATTTCTTGTTAAAGACTACATTACATTCTGTGTTAACATGCTATATTTTTATGCATTAGCACACCAACAATTGACAGTTAACAAGTCAGGGGCATGGTTAAACCTGGGCACAGCAGCTGCCATAGTTGAGAGCAGGCATACTTCTCTTTCCCAGAATGATCACACCCCCTTTTGGGTGAAAATAAGCCTGTAAAAGTACCAGTGCCAAATTGAAAAAAATAGTGGCACCATGCCTAAAAGTTGCTGCATGGCATTGTGCACGTCAAACAAACAAACAAAAAAAATCAGTTTACAATTTCTTTTTCCCCCAAAGAGCGAAGGACAGTAAAATGAGAGATCCATGGCTTCAGGCCATCCACAGAGAGGATGAAAATGGTATAGACAGATAGAGACAGCGGCCACTTCACCACAGCATTATAATTAGTTTACAGGAACTTCACATTGGACATACTACCAAAATAACAAAACATATAGTGTCTTAATGAGATAAAAAGTGACATATGTCAGAAATACATTACCTGGAGATTCATTACAGTAGTATATATATGTCAAGTTAGTCCACTTGGTTCTTCCACTGAAAGGACACTAATCAACCCTTATTTCTTTATTTTTTCTATATAACTACATAACAATTGTTTGCCTGACTGGGCATAGGAGTTGGGCTCCTAATAAGCTATAGATAGATGAAGATAGATAGAAGAGTCTTATAAGGCTCTTATAGCCTAATGTCATTGACTTTGATGAATTCAATTATCTGCTGATGAAACGACACTCAAACAAGGCTGCAGGCCCCGATGGCATTTGCCCCAGGGTGCTAAAAGCCTGTGCCCCCCAGCTATGTGGAGTCCTTCAACATGTCTTCAACCTGAGCCTGAGTCCTCAAAGGGTCCCTATTCAGTGGAAGACACCTTGCCTCGTTCCTGTGCCAAAGACGCTGTGTCCCAGTGTCTCCAAGGACTACAGACTGGTGGCCCTGACCTCCCACATAATGAAGACCCTGGAGAGACTGGTGCTGGAACAGCTGTGGCCCATGGTCAGACCCCTCCTGGACCCCTGCAGTTCACCTTCCAGCCCTGGCTGGGAGTTGAGGACGCCATCATCTTCCTGCTGAACCGCATCCACACCCACCTGGACAGGCCAGCAAGCACGGTGAGGAGCTTTCAACACCATCACCAAGCTGGCAGCAATGCAGGTGGATGCCCCCCTCGTGTCCTTGATTGTTAACTACCTGACTGGCAGACCACAGCATGTGCGTCTGCAGCACTGTGTGTCGGACAGCGTGGTCAGCAACACTGGGGCCCCTTAGGGGACTGTCCTGTCTCCCTTCCTCTTCACCATCTACACCACAGACTTCAGCTACCACACAGTCCTGCCACCTTCAGAAGTTTTCTGATGACTCTGCTGTGGTGGGATGTATAAGCGGTGTTGATTAGGCTGAGTACAGGGCTATGGTGGGGAACTTTGTCTCATGGTGTGAGCAGAACCATCTGCAGCTCAACGCGACAAAGTCTGAGGAGCTGATTGTAGATCTACGTAGGACCAAGGCACCAGTGACCCCGGTTTCCATCCAGGGGGTCAGTGTGGACATTGTAGAGGATTACAAGTACCTGGGAGTACACATGGACAATAAACTGGACTTCAACATCTGCCGGACAATGCTGAGGATGTTTTATGAGTCTGTGGTGGCCAGTCCTATCCTGTATGCTGTTGCATGCTGGGGCAGCAGGTTGAGGGTAGCGGATGCTAACAGACTCAACAAACTGATCCGTAAGGCCAGTGACATTGTGGGGGTGAACCTGGACTCTCTGGCGGTGGTGTCAGAGAGGAGGATGCTGGTCAAACTACATGCCATCTTGGACAGTGTCTTCCACCCACTCCATGACATGCTGGTCAAACAAAGGAGTACTTTCAGCGGAAAACTCATCCCTCCAAAATGCACCACAGAACGCCACAGGAAGTCATTCCTGCCTGTGGCCATCAAACTCTTTAACTCCTCCCTCTAAGTGTTAGTCTACATGACCCTAAGTCATTAAACTGGACATTGGACCATTAACATCACTGCAATACTTGAAAAAGTATTAAAGTTTTCAGTTTAATTTATTGATATTCATTCATACTTCTATTACTACTGTGCAATATCCACCGTCTCATAATAACAGCAGCTGTAACAAAAGAGTTTCTCCTCAGGGGTCAATAAAGTATCATGTGGGTAGATGGTCACATGAACGCATACCCTACTCATTAATGCCCATGTATGTTCATGTATAAACGCCCCATTGGCTGCTATATTATTTGTATTATGTGAATGGTTGACTTTGTGAATACTTTTGCTGTTTATTATTATTATTATTTTATTATTATTATTTTATTATTTATGTAAGTGTATTTCACAATGACCTTGATGAAAGCCATAACCATTGTGTTGCAAATTATCAGCTTCATGGTTTTTGATGTAGTTAAAGTGAAACAGATGGACAGAATCATGGTTCAGTCAGTGAACTGCCTCAACGTCATTTTGTGAATCCAAACCAAAGTTTGGGGCTTTAAAATAACACATCTTGGTGCATACTTTGTTACTCACAAAAAGTGTGCTAGTGGAAAGTAACCAAGTACATTTACTCAAGTACTGTTCTTAAGTACAATTTTGAGGTACTTGTACTTTGTTTGAGTGTTTCCAGTTCATGTTACTTCATACTTCTAATCCACTACATTTCAGAAGGGGATATTTTACTTTTTACTCACTTACATCACATTTATCTGACAGCTGGACTTACTGGTTCAGATTAAGATTTTACAAACAAAACTTAGAATCAATTTATATAATATGATAGTTATAGATTAAACTATCCAATGGTATATAAAGTAGTTGAAATTAGCGCCACCTCCATCAGCTGAAACATTAAAATGCTGTTTGTGTGTTAATGCTTCAGTAATAATATTCAAATAATAGGATGAATATGATTGTATATAGTTTATAGCATTCTGAAATGGACCATTATGCCCAGTGGGTACTTTAACTTTTGATACTTTAAATACATTTTGCTGATAATACTTTTGTACATTTACTTAAGTCAAATCTTGAATGTAAGACTAGCTTGTATTTTTATACAGTGGTATTGCTACTTTTACTTAAGTAAAATATATGAGTACTTCTTCCACCACTGTGTATAATACAGTCCTGTTTGTAATGGGGTGCTGTCCCTGTGAGAGTTAAATGTTACACTGGTAAAATGAGGGACAAATTAGACTATAAATAATGCATCAGCTTTATCAGGCCTCATGTATCCCCGGGCTGTACAATAAAGATTTTATATATAGATTCAGCCAACCAATGGTACATAGGGTTGTAAAATAATCTGGGGCACTGATGCAGAATAAAACCAAACCTGACTATTATCACACTGTCTACTTAAATCTAAATCACTCCTCAACAGATACTGACAGTGTCTGAATGGACTGCCAGCTCCTCCTCAGTGTGACCACATGAGGGCAGCAGAGAACTTTTTCAGAATGCATCATTAGTTCCCGTGTGGATTAAGATATTAGGATGAACACAGGGTCATGCCTGAAGTAACTTGATCATATAGTCTTCAGTATCATTCATCCCATTCTCCAAAACCATATGAATACAGTTTCTTTGTTTACATTCAGTCAACAGGGCAGCCAAAGCCCCAGACCTTTAGGGGCCCTAAATGTCTGTAACTGTAATTAATTGCAGATTTGATGGGATTATGCACCATCCAATTACATTATCTAATTAAATAATGGACTTTAAGGTGCATTTTCTAGCAGTCCTTTCTTGAAAAATATAACTTTTTAAAAAACAGATTTTTCAACATTTATATTACTTCAGTTAATTAAATGGCACATTACCAAATAACAACAGGGGCCCCACAACTAATTTTTGCACCAGAGTCCCCTGGCAGGTTAATCTGCCTATGCATCCAATAATGCAGAACATCAGAAAGGTATGAGAACAACCAACAGAAAAGGGGTTCATGGAGAGTGTGTCAGTGATTGAGTGAAAGACAGAGGTAGGGAGGACGATTAGAGAACACGTGAGTTATAAAGAGCAATGGAGGGCTGTAGAGCAGATAGGGCGATGTGATTGAATGTTGAGCTTGGAGGAGGCAGCAAGTGTCACAGGCCCAGGTGGAATTCGTTGTCACGGTGACTTAGAGCGTGGTTGCCGTGGAGATGGTGATGAAAGACAGCAACCTGGTGAACGGCCTTTCTGGGCCAGAGCGTGACCAACAGCATACAGCCCAATGTGCCCCAGAGAGGATAACATGCAGGGTCACCACAATGCTGTGTGTGTGTGTGTACTTTGTGTTTATGCAAGTATGTGCATGTGAGTGTGTTTGAATGCACATGTGTTCGAGTAGTGTAACAATGCAGTCTACCTCCAGTGTGACGGCATATGTATTTAGTGATCAAGAAATGAGTGGCAGCTTAGCACCAAGGTGGTGGTCCCTCTGCTGCCTCTGCAGCAGCCCAGAGGAACTTTTAACACCTCAGCCACCAACATATCTCATTACCATTATTGCAACACCACATAGGACTGTGAAGTAGGGCCACTCAGAGGTGTGTGTGTGTGTGTGTGTGTGTGTGTGTGTGTGTGTGTAAGCCTGAGCATGACTGTGTAAGAGTGCACCTGGATCTTGTTATGTAGTTCAGAAGAGGGGCACAGTAGCTACACATTTTAATTTCCTTCAGTTTCACTGCCTCAACAAGTCCAAACACAACAGCCAGAAATAGACGCCGTTGACAAACTACCAGGTATTAAATATAGCCACAGGATGAAGAAATCAAGAGAACTCATTACACCACAAGAATAAAGCACGTCCTCAAAATAACCAAGGCAAGATGAGGACCAAATCATCCATCTTATTTAGTCTAACTCATTCCTCCTTTGCACTTTTTTCACCTCTACCCCATCACGCATCATCTCTTCAGTTTCTCTTTGTTCCCTGAAGAGGGCAGTGCGGACGATGCTTGTTGAGAGGTTTTCAGTCAATTAAATTTACAGGTGCATTCCATGAGCCCATAGGTTTTTTTAAGATGATTAGAACCAGTTCTCCATATGCTATAAAAGAAACACCTCACATATTTAATATAAACAGGATTTAGCTGGTATTAGTAGGGTTTTATTGTTCACACTCAGAATTAAAGTGGCTCGGCGTGTTGGCTCGGTATGGACTCACTCTCTTCGCCCTGTGTGCCCTCGAACTGACTGTGACGCATGTTTCCCGTAGTTTTTTTCTGGTTTCATCTCGTCCTAAATTTGAGACGTCTTGCTGAGTTTACCACATTGTAACCATAGGGGTAGAAACCTCAGTCTTTTGCACACTTATGTATGTGGCGTTGAATTTTCCCCCCCAAAGTCTCAGATGGATTTTATTTAACTGCCCTGTGCTGTGCACAAACCAGTGGGGATCATGTTTAATTAGATGGGGCTAGATAAATTAGAAAAACACTCCAACAAGGCGTTATGTCTAAAAAGCTAGGCAAACAGCCGGGGCCTGGCTGTTTTTAGGGTGGTGATTTGTGACACTTGATGGATTGAGTATGCTATTTGTGCTAATACTTGGATCCAATATGTTTAATCATTTGTACATGGAATGAATCAAAATGATCCTTTTATTGGGGTAAAACCACAGTCACACCAGATTGGGAGAGTCCTGGGTCTCATTGAGTTTTTGGCAGCAACCTCCCGTATAATCTCTGACATGGTACAGATGCCCACCACACTTTGAGCGGGGCCCTTCAAATGGGATTTCCAAAAATCACTTATTTAACCCACTTTGAGAGGCTTGGCATTGTTTTTATGAAAACATATGGAGGGGAGAGGAATATGCAAAGAAAATAAATATGGAAATGATTACCTGGGCGTTTTTTGAGTGTGTGCACTTGAGTGTCTGCGCATGTTAAGTACATATGCATGAGTGTGTGAGGTTAGAGTATTATGGTTGGAGCATGTCCATTGTGATTACTACAGAGGTGCAGTATTCTCGTCCCTACAGAATCCAGTGTGAACCTTCACCTCAGCTTCCCATGTCCAAACACACGGATACACTCGCTGTTGTGCAAGCGAATGCATAAAGACATCTCTACATTTCTTCATAAAGCTCTGCCAATATGTTCTTGCTCGCCTAACAGATACAGTATATCCTACATTTTAGAGGCTGTGCATTAGAGTGATAAGCTGCAAAATTGGAGGAATACATGGGTAAGGTAAATAGGAAGGTGGAAGGAAGGGCAGTAAAGTGAGAAGGAGAGTTCTCAGCAGGAGTGTGTGTGTGGACATGCACTCAGAGACCTGGAGAGCTGCACTGCTGTGCAGGGAGACACCAAGCCGCTGCTGATTTGAAGAAGTCTTTCATTACCTCTGCTCTGTCCAGCTGGTTCCAACTGACCCCCCTCACTCTCTCTTTCTGTCTGAGCTGACTGTCTTTTGTGCATCTGGGCAGGTCTTTAGGTAAGACGGGGCTCAGTGAGATGTGTGTTGTTCTGGAGGTAAAAGGTAAAAAGGGGCTCAAGGGGCTTATGCAGCACAGGAGCACTACGGAGGATTATCATTAATTCTGTACACAATAATGCACTTTTGACTTTCAAGACAAATGCTCATGCCCGCACACACACACACACACACACACACACACACACACACACACACACACACACACACACACACACACACACACACACACACACACACACACACACACACAGACACTTAACCATTTGGGGAGGGTGAAGGTGCACTGTGGAGGGGGGCTGGAAGGTGGAGGGTCATTTTAAGTGGAGGTGCACAGGCCCAGACCTCGCCCCAGGGATGATTGGGGGAGGGAGGTGAGGGAGGGATGAGAGGAAATAGCCAAACTAAAAACACATGCGAGGTCAAGTGTATTCCTTCATGTAGCATATAATGGAGGAAAAAGCCAAGAGAGAACCATGTTGCTGTCTGAATCTTTACTTGCTTGTATTTTATGTACTACAGGTCTGTCTGCCTGTCTTTCTGTTCTAATTTGTGGCCCAGACAGCTCTGTCCTAAAGGTGAAGGGTCTGTCACTGGGTCTCTTTTGTTATCAGTTACTGGTAACCTCAGAGATGCACGTGTTACTTTTTACCAAGGCTTGACTTTACACTAGCATGTGTTTGCTCCTATTTTTTCCATCAGAGGAATATTGCCAAACACAGGCCCATTGTTGATATTTATCCATGCACTGATTTTGTCCCACTTGGATTACTGTAACTCTCTGTTCTATGCTTTTGAAAGGTCCTGGAAATGGGCTCTCCTACCACCCATCTTGATTTCTTTGCACTGCCTCCCCATCAAATTCAGAGTCCAATTTACAATCCTTGTGATCACTTTCAGAGCTCTGTAACGTCAGGCACTATCAGTGAATCATCCAGCCTTATATCTCCAGTAGTTTATTAGTTTATCCAGGCTTAAAACTAAAGAAGATTGTGCCTTTGATATCGTGGCTCCAAAATGTTGGAAGATGAAAAGAGTAACACTTGCACACTTGATTACAAACCAAAATATCATGACAAATGTCATTTTGACCTGATGAAGATCCAACCGGGATCGTAACATTGTCCATTTAAAGTGGCTATAATCAATATTTTTATAATAACAAATGATAATGTGAAAACAATGTGACAATGTGAAAGCGATCACTCGTAGTGATGTACCTACAGAAAATTATCACCCAAATCTGCAGCTCCCCTCAGTTTTATGGAGCTTTATTGTTTAACCTTACTGTTTTGGTTCACTCTCACCGCTCTCATAGCTGAGCGACTAGCTGGTGAACACAGAGGAGCATTTAGCAGCTAAAGAGACAGATATTTCCCTCAGGAGTTGGCAGAGACCAACAACAGAGCTAGAAGAAAATTAATATTGGACTTATATTCACCAGGTGGCCAGAAACATGACTCCAAATGAATAATAACGTTGCTCCATAACTGCTGGATGTGTAAATGAGAAACTCTTTGCTAACAAGATCACCATCAACTTAAAAGGTGATGATATGCCAGTGTTGTGTTCACAACTTGTTTCCGCTGCTCCCAAGTGGCCACAAAAATAAGTTATTGCAAGTTTAAATAAATTTGTGGTTTGGAGCCAAGTGTGTAGGCATCAGTCTTTTCATCAATGGTGATTTTCATTATCCTTTCACCTACATGTGATATGCATATAACTATGCTCATTCTAATCCAAAAGGATTGGACTCATCTTGTCCCATCTGATTTAGGATCTGAGAACATTTAAGAAGCAGCTAAAGACCCATCTGTTCAGCCTTTGCTTAAGTTCTAATTTATTTTACTGTGCCTGTTGTGTGTGCTATTATTAATTATTGTGAAGCACTTTGTCATGTTAACTCTGGCATGGTGCTATATAAATAAACTTTCTTACTTAACATACTAGACAAAATGTACGAGAGCCTCCCCACTTAATTTTGTTGGCCTCCCTTTCATTATCTCTCTCTGTTTTGTGCACGCATGCACACACACACACACACACACACACACACACACACACACACACACACACACACACGCACACATCTTCAAAAATCTGAAAAGAAAAAATCAAGTACTTTCAGTTGTACTGTGATAGTAGACAGGGAATGAAACAAGTATAATGTAAATTCTTGCCTCTGAGTGTATCTGACTTATTACTTATTATTACTACTTATTATTTTATGTGTTTTCCGGAAGCATCAGCCGGTGCCCAAAAAAATCAATGTGACTCGGGCCAGACACTGAATTCTCTACTATCATTGGCAGAATCAAAGAGACTGCTTTTTGAGACGTATGAAAAGACCCCCATGCTTATCGCTAAGAAAAACTAAGACCATGTCTAAATGTGGAGAAAGATGGAAAGAGAAAAACACCACCTCCAGTATAATTCCAGTATTTTCAGGCAAGTGTAATATTTATTTATTGATAGTGAAATGAAATAGTAGTTTGATATTTGAAGC
Organism: Siniperca chuatsi; assembly: GCF_020085105.1. NCBI lineage: Eukaryota > Metazoa > Chordata > Actinopteri > Centrarchiformes > Sinipercidae > Siniperca > Siniperca chuatsi. Next base: position 15,753,783 of record NC_058044.1, read on the forward strand.
TGTCAGTGCTCACAGACCACTCATAAATCCAGACAGCTGTCTTCCTGTGTGTGTCTGTGCGTCTGCTGTATATAATGCAGTTATGAATCATGTTTCTGATGAGAAGGAAACATCAAACAGCAGTGGGGTTGTCTCTCTCTCTCTCTCTCTCTTTGTCCACTAGCTTGTATGCATATCAGCCTGCCTAACTGGCTTTAGCAAGATAAAAGGAGAGTTGGGAACTTATTAGCACAAATCATCACCTTAATTAATTGTAGATTTTATCATTAAAAGTGAGTGGGAAAACATGAACCTTCAACCACCTCCTTTTGTGCTTCTTTTGCCCTCATTATGTGTGTAGGTGTAGCTATGAAGCAAGCTAAATACACTTCCAATTAAGTTAAAGAAAGGCCTTTGAGGTCTTTACTGGAAGCAAATTTTGAAACAAATTCAATCATAGTGATTACAAATCAGAAATAGGTGAGATACCATAAACAAGAGTTAGATCAAGTGTATTGTAACAAAACTAAGAGTCTACAGCCATGCTAGCGGCTCTGTGAGGCATGCTAACAACTGCTAATTAGTGGTAAATAAAAGTACAGGTGAGACTGATGGTAATGCCATTAGTTTTGCAGGTAATTGGTCATAAACCAAAGTACTGGACAAATGAAAACATTTAAAGACCCCACAGGAACACAGTGATTCATTTAGCAAACATTATATGAAGGTCCATAGCATCAACAGTTAGCCAAACATTAAATTAACAGTTACTTAGAATGTTGTATTAGCAACATGTTAGCTTAGACAGCTAGCATAATGGTTAGCTCGGTAAGCTGTGAACAGCTAAAAACAGCTATAATAAAAAGAGTACCAACAGATTATGCTCCAACCAAAGCATTCAGGGAAGAGACAAAAGATGTCAATATTTGCTTGGTCACAGATCTCACAAAATGGTGGATGTAACAATGACTGTATTTGAAACCACCTATTATACTAGCAGTACGTACTGATTTGGCCAGAATGTAGCATGTAGTATGCAGTATGCAAACAAAAGCAAAATTTACAGTATGCCAAAAATACATGGATGTTGTACTGTTTCGGAAAAAATCTCCAGTATTAGTATTAGTACTGTGTCTCACAATGAAAAGCACTGAAACAGTCACAACAATGGCTGTTTTTAAAAAATGTAATCTTTATTTAATCAGGCAGGCTCAACAACCGGTCACTGTAGAAATGGCACCAGTGGTGGACAAGGAGGAATATAACTGCTCTGTCCCTAATAACAAAAAATATAACTTAACTTGATTTAATGTCATGTTGTGTTGTTTTCTTATTACCAGCTCGCTAAGGTTAACATTGCTGTCTTCCTGATATCAAACGTTAGCTTAGCAGGCAAACGTTATTACTTTGTTATGGGTAGAAGGACAACTGCAGCGACGCAGTCATTATAGATAGGCTGCAGCTTAGTCACAATTGTGAATTGTTCTCCTTGCACAAGATTAAATTCGAAAAAAAACCTAAACATTTATATTTCTCCTATTGTTTACTTCTGCATTCCAAAACCAGAAACCAGCTAAGCCTGGCCTAGCATACTGTAAAATAAATTGATTGAACATTTTCATACTGCATACTACTATGAAAAGCAGTAAGCTGTATGTAGCACGTATTGCGTTTGTCTGTAGTATGTAGTAGCCGGTTCCGAATACAGCCAATGTCAGATAAACTGTAACTGCTGTGGAACTGTGTCAGTAGAGGTTGCTACTAGCAACAGAATGTTCAACTGAAACCAACTGCATTATTATACTGCAGAACAGTATTCATCACCTTCTGGGGACATGAGTCGTAATACACCTATCATGCGGGTGTGCTGCTTGTGTTCTTGTGAGTGCATTACAGTGTTGTTGTTCAGAAAGGTGAGTGTGTGCGTGTTGCCTTCGGTATCACCCACGACCCAGATGGTACTGTCAAGCTGCCCACAATGCAATTCTAAGCCTCGCACCTTGTGCTCTGAAACAGCGCTCACCTCTGACCTCGCACAAATGCACCAGAAAGGTGAGTCCACATGATACCACAAAGTAGGTGCACACACACACACACACACACACACACACACACATACACTCACACAGACCTTTTTTTAGCTGAAATGAATGTCAATCACAATGCATGTTAATGTCAAGCAAATGGGCGTCAGCAGTGATATACAGCTGGATCGCAGGAGAGAGGAGGGTCGAGACAGAGATAGAGAAGACGAGGGTGGAGGGAAAAGGCAGTTTAGCAGCTGTCGTCATACATCATCTACCCTTTTGATAACTCTTCCAAGCTCACACACACGACAGGCAGTAAATATACTGCGTGCTAAATATCTGCAATATCTTTGTGTGCGTATTTGTGCGCCAATGTGCGTTTATGTGTGTGCATATGCAAGAGTGAGCTGACTGTGTCTAATGCATGTACTGCATATGTGTGTCTGTACAGTACTTGTATGTGTGTTAATGCTCTGTCTCTGAGGTGTCATTCTTTTAAAACAAAGAGGTGAGTTTCCACACAGACTTGCCTCCTTGCTGCACTTTCATTGATGCCTGTCTGTCTCTGGTGTCTTTGGTGGAAACTTACCCTTGCTCCTGTCTTTCAATTATGTTCCTTTCTGCTAAATATATTAGAAAGGACCCCCACCCCCTCTCTCTGTCCCTCTGTCTCAGTAATAGAACAAGGTTTATAAGGCTCGGCAGGCCCGGCTAATCTAACCCACATGCCGATAGCGCTGTGCCCATTCTCTCTCCTGGTCTAATGAAGCTAACACAGACTCTTAAATCTACGCTAGTGTGTGCGTGTGGGAACACCAGACCTGGCAAAAGAAACTCCACCTCAGTCTGGGCCAACAATGAGACACCGCAGGGAGGGAAAGTAGGAAAGTAGAGTTTCTCACTTTAAATCAGTTATGATTTACACACACCCACTCATACACACACACACACGAACATAAGCTCATCCACACACAGATGTTTCAGCTAATTGATTGCGAGTGTGCGGTGCGTAGCCCCATTGCTCGTGATTGGCTCTAAGTGTGTGGTGTGTTGTGGCTGATACTAATAGACCACACAGCAGTGCTTCCCTCCTTCCCCACCCACACACACATAATTTAATCAAGAATTGAATCTAATACAACTGTGGTGCACTGCTTTATATGGTCATGTGAGAAATGATTTGAAGTTGCTATCAGACGAGGCTGGGCTTTTCTTCTGTGTGTGCGAATGTGTGTGCCCACAGTACACCCGAGAACACATGCCGTGGTATAATGCTGGAAATGTCTGTCAGTGAGTGCGTGAGTGAGTGTGGTGACGGATAGAGTGTGTGTGAGAGTGACTAATGTTGGCCGTGTCATCTCACACATTCAAGATACTCAGCTCTCCACCATGAGATCCAGGAAGGAGTGTAGGAAACTAGGATGAGATGTCTTTGTGCAGATGTGTGTGTGAGTGAGAGTTTTTATAAGTTTGACTGGAGGAAGTGAGGAAAAGGGAGGGGACCTCTGTGGAGCTCATTCTGGCACTTTCTCCAAGCATGTTGAATATCTGTGTGTGTTGCATAAACGTATGTATGTACAGCATGTGTGTGTGTGACAACTGCTGCATGTGTTCGTACCACAGTTGGTGAGACATCCTGTGGGGCTTGGCAACGCAGCAGGGGGCAGCGTACCCTTTTGACTCCATGTGTATGTGTGTGTGCGCACATGTTTGTGCTGACAGGATTTACTATTCGTCAGTCCATCCTGTCATCACCTCGTAACTCCTGGACCGGCTGGGATTCTGAAAAGAGTCAGACAACCAACAAAAAGTTATGTCTTATGTTCATGTACAGTATCACAGGTACAAATTTGCTTTATACTATAAAGGCAGGACATCAAAAGACATCATGTCATCATGTCTGGTGCGAATAATCCTCCTGACCATATGGCATACTATCTATTATGAAGTCTGGTTAGGTTATATCTGATTAGGTAATTCAGAAGTTGAGACTGATAGTTCATTCTTGACCTTGGATACAAACGATGTATAGGAGACACTTCAGAAATCAACATACCAAACAAATACAAGACTGGACTCTTGTTCTGGAAAATTCAATAAATATTAACCATTGGACCAACCTCCTTTCAGAATACATATCTATGGGAAAAATCACGGCTTTCAACAACAACTACATCACAGTCTTTAAGGAAAGATGGTCCCCATTCTTGTCCTTGTTGGGGCTGGGCTGGTGCCGTGCACATTTGCACACACACACACACACACACACACACACACACACACACACACACACACACACACAACATATCGTATTCCAACACACACACATAAACTTACACCTCTCTCCCTCTGGGGCTTCCGATTGTGTGGCTGGGGGCCCGGGGGACCGGGTGGGGGCATGTCACTCGCCTCTCTGGTGGCCCGGTCTGTCCTCACACCTCATTGCTGTGTGGCTGTAATATCAATTATTATTATGATAATGATTATTATTATATTATATTCTATTAGAATGTATTGTATATAATGATTATTATAATATTGTATTATTATCATAGTATGTTATTATTGTATTATTATTATAATGGTACTGTTGTTACATCAACATTTATTGGGTGGCTGTGATAAATTACATTTTTTTTAGCTGAATTGATTTTATTAGTGTTAATATTTTGTTTTTTTTAATTTTGATGCTTTGCTGCCATGTTACAACTGGTTTGTTGAAGCCTCTGTAGTTCTTTTCAAGAAGTGGGAGATATCATAGCTGTCATATATTCCCGATATCTATGACTCACAATTACAGCTGGGAAGGTGACATGAATATTTTTCTCACTGCAGTGCTCGTAATTATGGTCTAAACGATATGACGTCCGTTCATTAGTAGCTGTTCTGGAGCTTTCAATCATATCACAGAATCTTTCTCAGATGATGGACTTTGCCTTGTTCTCATGGAATTGTTAAAGTTCAAATTTCACTTTTTCTAAACACTTTAAGGACTTACTGTATGTTTCATGTTGACTTAAAAGTTGATGTTGAAAGTTCTTTGACTTTGGAAATGGCAGTTGACAAGCCATAATTACCAAGTTTAAAAGGTTAAAGGAATAGCTCAACTCTGTTCTTGCAGTCAAAGCTCCATGAAAAGTGTAACAGACTGAACATGCAACTTCCCTCTCCCAAACAACTTCTGGTTGTTTAGAGTACCAAAAAAGGCATAAAACAACCATTAAGTTTCTCTAAACAACTCTTGCAGCATAATCCAAGTATCTTGAAGCCAAATGATTGCAATGTGAGTCAAATTGGCCAAAGTTGCTCCAATATGTAATATAATGTGGGCAGAGGAGGAGATTGTGTAGAGTTTCCACTGACATCAGAATGAGTGTGTAGAGTGACAGTAGATAATGAATTCTCATTTCAGTGTAAACTGGTCTTCTCAGAGATTAGTATTATTTCAAGAATCAATTTGCAGAAACCTTTTAGCTGGCAAGATTTTTCTTGCTTAGATATTAGAAGCAGGGATGAGGGTGATCATGATGTGTGTATGGATGTGAGAAAGATGGAGGGAGAGAAAGTGTGCATGCATTTGAATGCATACAACAAAACAATAAATGCAGAGTTGAACACATTCAGTATGAATATGTTGATATGTTGGTCAAAGCCTTTTCTTGTTGGGAGCCTTTTCTTTACACCACCGTCCCCAGTGTAACCTACAAATGTCAGTCGTGTAGAGGGGAGAGATTTGGTTGTGTGTGTTTGTATGTGTGAGTGCGTTTGCCTATGTGCATGCCCGTGAATTTGTGTGTAAGCAGGCTTTTCCAGTCAGATTGACTTTCCCATCTCCTTCTCTGTCTGTTCATGCAGTCATGATGTGAATACAGCATCAGGCTGACAATGAGAGAGCGACAGAGTGAGAGAGCGAGAGACAGGAGTGTCAGTCAGGTGGATGGATGGATGGACAGACTGACAGACTGACAGTGAGTCAGAGGCGTTGAGAACGGCGATTGGCTGATTCCCCCAGGGGAGTTGATGTGGTATTCTGTGGTCATTTTGGCCTAAGCTGCAGTTGATCCCTGAATGTCATCTACTGAATACATTACACAAAGACAGAATTTTTAGTCGTCTTTTATTTCCATCTTCATTACTTTACCGTTAATTTACTCTACTTTCTTTCTTAAAGTGGCTTGTTATCAATATTTTTATATGAACAATGAATCACATGATTAAAGATGATCATCTGCAGTTCTCTTCAGTTTAACATCTTTCAGCTTCTTTTTTTTGGTTTTCCAGCCTGCAACTTTACTGTTTTGGTTCACTCTCACTGCTCTCATCAGCTTTTTTCTTTTGGCTGCAGCAAGCAGGCATGCTTCCTGCCCTTCATCAAACAGCAGACAGTCAAAGTTATCGACTAGCTGGTGAACATAGTGGAGCATTTAGCAGCTAAAGAACCAGACATTTCCCTTAGGAGTTGGTGGAGACCAAAGAGAGAGCTAAAAGGAGAGTGAATATTCAACAGGTGGCCAGAAACACGACTTCAAATGAATGTTAATGTCGTTCTGTATCTCTTGGATATGTAAATAGGCAATTGTTTGCTAACAAGTTCACCATATCAACATGATATATAAATGTTGTGTATACAGCTTGTCTCCACAAAAGAAATCAGCAAATGCAGGTTTAAGATTATTTTCATTGCATTTTATTTTGTTGGACAGTTTATGGTAAAGTGAGACAGGAAAAATAGCCTTTCTTTGCTAATTAGATTTTTTGTTTCTTTCGTCCTACATTTCTCACAGGTTTTCTGTATAAGAGGAGCCAAAAAAACATTTCAGACAGAAGAATAAGATGTAAAGCTATCATGGATTCAAAAGATTATTTCTATTCTTTCCTATCGCTCATCATCCCATTTCATCTCATCCTTTCTCTTCCTCCCAACACAAAGATGAAATGCCCTCCAGAGGCTCAGAGATGGAGAGCTTCTTTGTCCTAAAGGGGAAGCGATAACTGGAGAACCTCAGTATGTTCTGATGGTGGAATCGATAGAGCTCGGAGGGCTGATTCAAACACATGGTTCTACTAATGTCCATCTGGAACTCATCTGAATATTATCTGCATACCTTGGACTTAAAATAGAAAGGAGGAGACATTCTAAGACTGAAAAAGTAGAAGGTGAAAAAAATAATTCAAACTTTTTCAGTGTTGACATGCGTTGATATATGGTCCAAAATCACGTCTGCAACCTCAGTCATTCCCTATTGAAATCTTCCACTGTTTATGTGTGTATGTTGCTGTGTAGGCGTGCATAGGTGGGTGTCTATATGTGTATGCCTTTGCGTATTTAAGTGCATGCTGGCAGTGGGGTTATTGATTTGCAAGGGTGAATGCTTGTTGAAATTCAAGGTGGGCTTTCTGTCTCAGCCGTTCCCCTTGGCTGACAGAGCTCCCGGTAGATCTGCATGCACTCTACACACCCTCTGTTCACTAATTCATTAGTTTCACTCTCGCACAACTATCAAACACCATCATCTGGCAGGGAAGTAGCTGCTGAAGCAAGTCTGCAATTTCACCTTTGGGGAGGAAATGCACAATGCAGCATACTAAATGCTATACAGATGTAGAAAGTGTAGAGCTCCCACTTTTTCTCTGTTGAACCACGAACTTCTGCTGCACTAATAGTGTGTCTGAAAGGACTTGTCTGGAAAATTGTTGTTGTTCATGTGATAGCTAGTATTTTACAACTTAATATATTTTAGTCATGTTATTTGGATTGCATATGCTTATACTAAGTGATATCAAATGATTAAAATGTATCACAAAAACATCTACTGAGTTTTAAGTTGTGCAGTAGAATGAAAAGAGTGTCTTTGCTAAACATCCAATTTGTAGCCATGATAGCAGCGTGCCTAGATGAATGCCAATGTCAGTCGGTCCAACAGTTGGTCCAGACTGAAATATCTCAACAACTACTGGATGGACTGCCATTCAATTTTGTACAGCCAGAGGCTGGCCCCCAGAGGATAAATCCTACGGATTATGGTGGTCCCCTGACTTTTAATATATTGTCACCATGAAGTTAATATTAATAGTTAAGATTCAAATGTCTCGATAACTAGTGGATGGATAACCATGAAATTTGGTTCATACATTCACATTCCTTACATTCATATTACTGAGGTAACTGAACCCAGCAATATCATAGACTCCCTGTGTGAAAGGGGACCTGCTCTCTCTCTCCTGGAAATGCTGTCTTTAAATGCCTAAATGGGCCGAGTCGAAGGAGAGCTTTGGTTTATTTATCCTCGAAAGCTCTCTGTCTTTCTCTCTCAGCTCAGTAGCGTCACCACCCATAGTGCGGCGCTAAGTGACCTTTTGAATGCTGACCTCCTTGTGAACGGTGACCAGGTTCAAGAGTCACCACAGCAACGTAGCAGGCCTGTCATCTCATCCACAGGGTTTGCCTGGTTAACCACTGCCTGACAAGCAGGATGTTTGTGTGTTAGAGAGAGAGAAAGAGTGAGAGTGTGTGAGTGTGCTTGTTCAAAGTGTATGACTGTAACAGAAGAGCTTCCTAAGTGTGACCCACATAAAAGGTCTCAATGAGCCTCAGGACTCCCAACTTACATGCCTTACAAGCACATACACGCACACATACAGGGAAACACACACACACACACGCACACATACAGGGAAACACACACACACACACACACACACACACACAGGGACACACGCACACACACACACACACACACACGCACACACACACAGGGAAACACACACACACACACACACACACACACACACACACACACACACACACACACACACACAATGGCCTTGGTTCCCATGGTGACTGTGTTCCAGTGAGTGGGATTTTCCAGGCGGCGTCCGGAACAGTGGACACTCCAGAGTCTGTCCTGGAAGTTTGCTTTGATCTAAGTGGGTAGATCAGCCCAAAGGGTGGACAATTCCTGACCCATTACATGCACACGCGCACGTACAAACACACACACACACACACACACACACACACACACTTGTATTTCTACACTTGTGAGGATGACTGTTTACATAATGAATTTCCTAACTCTAACCCTAACCTTAACCATCACAACTACATGCCTTACCTTACCCCTATCTTAAACTTAACCTCACTCTAACCTTAAAGCAGCATTATTTCATGTTTTTTGGTCAGTTGAGGGCCACAGAACAAGCTGTAAACAGAATACTGACATATTATTGCCATAAAGTTGTTATGGCGAACGTGTTTGCAAACAGTCGCCTAGTCACACATCCAGCAGACACAGAACAATATTATCATTCATTTGAAAGTGTTGTTTCTGTCCAACTGATGAATTTAAGTCGAATACTGACTTTTTGCTCTGCTTTGGTTTCCAGCAACTCCTTAGGGAAATATCAGGCTCTTTAGCTGCTAAATGCTCCACTATGTTCCCCAGCTATTTACTTTGTCTGTCCATTGTTTGGTGCAGGGTACATAGCGTACAGTGGGTTTATCAGAGTGTTTTCACTGAAAAGAGCTGCCTAATGCTATTGGAAAATGTGAGCAGTGACACTGAACCAAAACAGTAAAGTTGCAGGCCATAAAACCAAAACAATGAGCGGAAAGATGCTAAAATGCTCAGTAGAGCGGAGGGGAACTGCAGAGTCAGGTGATAATTCTCTGTGGGTTCATCCCTAAAAAACAACATCTTTCAGATAGTCATTTGATCTATTGTTAATATAGAAATATTAATTAATGCAGCTTTAACCCCAAAACCAACACAAAGCAGCAGTTTGAAGAAGTGAGGAACAGACATAATGTCATCAGTTTACAAAAATGTCCTCACCCTCAAGGTGTAAAACTCAAATTGGTCCTCACAAATATAGAACAGTCACACACAAAGCAGTGCTGGTTGAAGTTGTCTTTATGATGTCTAGAGAAAGGGTGGATTAGACACCAGTAATAAACCTTCTGTTTCTCAGGCTGACTCAGACACTAGATTTTATAGCACTGGCACTGCTTTATGTGTGTGTGTTTGAGAATGCAAGTGTGTGTGACTGCAGACGAAAGTGTGTGTGTGTGTGTGTGTGTGTGTGTGTGTGTGTAACTGCAGACATAATGGAAGTTAATATGTTTCTACCTCGTCCTACTGACACATTTATTATCTGTCCGAAATCTGTGCTGACAACTCAGACACGCAAGTCCAGCTGAAGTTCTCACCACACCATTTGAGAGTGGGAAGAGGATGGCTAGTAGAGCGCACTCACACACACGCATATTTTAGCTTCACAAATTAGCATCATAGTTCATTCATAATAAGTTAAAAACAGGACCCCCCTTGGAGAGAAAGCCTGGAGTGGTGTATGACATCATATGCAACAGCCATGGGGAAGCCTACATCAGTGAAACAGCAAGAGACTGAATGAACACAGGAAACATCAGCTGTCTGTAAACACCAGACCAAAACCGGTCACAGAACCGACTTGAAAGGGGTCAGAATCATTGACCAGGAGTCACTGGATGACCCCAAATGCATACATTGCTGAACCCATATTGCTCCTCATTGCCAAGCCAGCGCCTTGCTGTTGCTGTTGCTTTTGGTGTGTAAGTGTTTGTCTTAATAGGTAAATGAGAGGTTGAAAAATGCCACGTAAGGGCATTTACCATCGTTGAACAGAAATAATGGATACAATTCCAACCTATGTATAGTACGACCACCTGGTATTATGTTAAGTTACTAAGTTTCACACTTAGGTCACATGATGGAGTAAATCCATCTGTTGATAAAGATGGTGAAATGTGGTTGAAAGCTCCTGAAAAGTCAGTGAATGACTTCTTGTTCAAGAAAACATAACATGTTTGATAACACCATTAATAATGCATTTTTGTGTATGTTATATTATATTGTATTATATGATTCTGGCTATCATACACATTATTTTCAATGATAATCTCAATGATACTGTAGGCTACTTGTTTGGTGCTTTAATTTTAAAGAATATTCTTTCATTTTTAAATAATTATTTTAGTTTTCATAAAAGGGTCACAAATTCAACAGCATTAACAATTTGTTGTTCAAATAAACTCATGTGACTGTGTTTCTGTGAAATTGTCATGAGAAATTATACATTGATTTAAAACCACGAATGACAATGCTTCTGTAATAACAATACAGGTTCAAAGTACGTAGTGTCCAAACAATGTCTAATGTTGAACATACTATTAATTGCATAGAACAGTAAAGAAGAATAATCACAAGGCACAAAAAAGAAAAACTAACTAACGGCTACCCCTCTGATGGGGAATGCTAATTCCCGGTAGAACTGTTAAGAGGGCCCAGCTTTATATTATGAATAATGCTTTGAACTTCGGATATCAGATATAATGTCACATCAGATAATACATGAAAAACAATTTAAGGTGGTCAAGGCACACAGAGTACAGTTATACAAAAAGATCAAGAGTAGAAAGAAGGGTTGGTAAAGATAAATAAATGAAGAGAAATCAGGAAGGGGGCAAACACTTTTGCACACCACTGTATATCTTTTCAAATAAGGAAGAAAAGAGGAAATTGAAAATTGTATTATTGAATTAGAGACAGATTTATTAATCAAAATTATGCCCACGCACCCTAGAGAAGATCGTGTCACTCAAAAGTAATTATAACGCTATTCTTTCTTTTTTTTAAAAAGACAATGAAACTACTCAAATTAAACTGAAACATTTTGAATTAGTGGACAAGCCTCACAAAATGCTTTCCCAGCAACTTAGAAAAGTACAGGCATCATGGGCTATTCACAAGGTTCGAGCAGAAAATGACGATATTTTAACTGATGCCAAGGCAATAAATAGTTGTTTTGCTGACTTTTACAGCGATGTCCACAAATCAAAAGGAGAGGTGGACATCAGTGCACTAAATACATTTTTGACAAGCACAAATCTTCCTAATCTAAGCAAGGAGGCCAGTGATTTACTAGAAGGTGAAATTACTTTTGGAGAAATAAATGAGGTAATTACCCAGCTGCCTAATAATTAGTGTGCGGGCCAGATGGTTTTAGTGCAGAATTTTATAAGGCATTCCAGGCAATACTTAGTCCCATGATGCTTCGCATGATTAATCATTTTGTTTCTCAATCACTATACAAAACTTACATAGCTTTAATCCCAAAACCAGGGCGGGACAAGCTTAAAGTTGTTGTTTAATCACACACAAGGATCAAACTGGATTCATGTCAAACAGACACATACAATCTAACTTGAGACGACTCTTTAACATAATATATAGGGAACAGGACATAGCAGCATGCCTGATCTCGCTTGATGCACAGAGGGCATTTGACCAAACTGAGTGGCAATATATGTTTGCAACCCTTAAAATGTTTGGATTTGGAGAAAATTTTATTAAATGGATTAATATTTTATATGCACAGCCAGAGGCTTCAGTCATTACAAATCAGACATTGTCAACTCCTTTTGCGTTACACTGTGGGACCAGACAGTGCTTCCCCCTGTCTCCTTATTTATTTGCAATAGCTGTGGAACCACTTGTCGCCAGCATAGGCAAAAGACTGATATAACCTTGATCATTATTGAAGGCCGACCCCAATCCAACCCCCATCTCGCTATATGCTGATGATGTACTACATTGTCTGGATTTATGATAAACTGGACAAAAAGTGAATTGGTGTCTCCCACTAGCAATATAGAACAACATTTTTTAGACTCTTTACAATTCAAAATAGCCTTCAGTTTGCTACTACAAGAAAGCTGGAAGTTTTGCTACAGACAAACTGGAATAAGAAAGTGGCTGAACTTAAAGATAATACTGAATTTTGGACGTTACCCCTGTCCATGGCAGGGAGGATTAATGCGATCAAGATGGTAACACGGTTTTTATACCTATTCAAATCAATCCCGTCCTTCATACCATTTCAAAACTGTTTAAGAAGCTAGGTTCAACAATTATCCCATTCTTGTCGAACTATAAGGCAGTTAGAAATGCTAAAAAACATTTGGCTAAGTCAAAAACAGAGGGAGGATTTGGTCTCCCCAATTTTAGAAGGTACTATTGGGTGACCAATCTTCAAAATATAGCTTGGTGGAGAAACACGCTTAGATAATGGTAATGAGACCCCAGAATGGATTTGGGTAGAACATGCCTCATGTAAGGGGACACAACAGTCCATCCAAAATAGACACAACTTTGTACAATGGCGATATTGTCATTTTCAACACACTTAAGATATGGAAGCAGATCAAATCGTACCTAAAGGTACCTGACACCTATTTGAACAGTCCAATATGTAATAACCATGCATTTCTTCCTGGTCTACAGGACAGGGTTTTCACTCGATGGAAACAGAATGGTTTAGTCACCATGCAGGATTTATATATTAACAACCATTTTGGCTCATTTACTCAAATCTCCTCTGATGACAGCTTTTAATGATTCCAATATCACTGAGTTTGTAACATTACCTATGTCATTTTCAGAGAAGAAATATGTCATTTTTTTCTGTTAGATGTGTACAAAAAGAGGCGTCATTCAGTAGTGAATTGTCAAATCCCCAATTATACACCCTGCTGCAGATTTACTTTTAGTAATGCGACTTGGGTGTGCATATTTTATAGTGTTCAAGACACAATTATAGTCCCCCTCATAAGTACCTTTGATAGTGTAGGGTCAGGTATGGTGTCCATTAATTTCTTAAAAAACAATGGATCATCATAATTTGGACCATACAGGCTAACCAGGGTGACGGCTAACAAATCTATTTCCCCAATAACAATCAAGTACCTGCCATTCTTGTCAGATATGGTTTGTTTATGAATAAATGGAACATGTTTTTTGATGATAATTGCTACTCCCCTTATTTTAGTGGAGAAGTTTGATTGATACACTTGAGCTGTCCACGCTGGTTTAATGAGCGCTCTTGCTGTATGTTTAACATGGGTCTCCTGTAAAAATATAATTTCTGCTCGAAAGCTATTGATATGAGTATAAACTTTATTACTTAATTAATATAACTTAATTATCAGGATATTGTTTTTTGTCTGAATCAGGCTTCCAAATCACATGTTTTCTCTCGGAACAGCCTCCACAGCTAGCTCCTAACAGCTAGTGATTTGGCTATTATGTACGCCCCTGGGCCTGTTGGTTTGCAGTAACTCTTTCCGTGATGTCTGACAGAGAGGTCTGCACTTGACAGGGTCTGTGCAATCACATCAAACTTTTGGCCAAATTATGTATTCAAGCTAGCTATAGCATCCATAATGTCTTGGGTTCTAGGTGGGCTGCTATTATCCTTGTGGCTAACTCCCGACCTCTCCTGGCTGCTGTTCACTGCTCTGGGCTGGTCATCATTTTTCTTCGGTTTAATCGGCTTCGTTGTTATAGTAACTTTTCTTTTTACTTGCTGACTCAAACTGAGGTATATGGAACTTTTCAAAGATTTTACTGATAAAGTTGTTTGGAAGTTGAGCAGAACACATGTAAAAACCGCTCACTCCATGCTCACTGGAAACCGGAACCAAAGAATATTCTTGAGATAAATATGTAAAAATGTTTGTGACAGTTTCACCAACTGAAATCTTTGATGCTCTATATTGTTGAATTGCACTCCGTCTAGATAGAACCTCATGATTCAAGTGTGACTTCTCCAATATTGTTTTGAATCCATGGACATTTTCATCATTTTGGGATTAAGACCAGCTGTGTCCTGTGTGTGGTTAGATTTAGGCAACAAAAGTGCTTAGGGAATTTTTGTTACATGTTAATGTAAGGAAACATGTCCTATGTGATTCACGTCACTGTTAACTTTTTCAATATTAAACCACAACCAGAAATATGTTATTTTTTAATTTCCATTTTCCATTTCAAATTATTTTATTACATATTTAGTTTTACTTGCAGTAATATCAGCTAATGATCAACTGATCTGGGCAAGGCAAATAACTTCATGTTCCTGCCTGCAGCCACACTATGAGTTTCATATGGAGTTACAAAATATCTGCAGAACAAAAAACATCTGATGATTGAAAACTATTATTATTATCATGACTATTATTATTATTTTGGGGTGAGTTGCAGGCATTTTGTCAGTCAGATAATCTCGTTTCCTGTTTCCTTTCATCAGCATAACTAAATAAATACATTATTGGTTACCCAACTTTTACTATATTTATCATACATAAATCATCTGTCATTTTCATTTTTGCCAGCTGGAAAAATGTAACAGCCTTTATTTGTGCATGGCTAGAGAAGGGGTGTGTTCAAATTACGGTATTGGACTGGCACTGAGCTCTTGTGTGTCATAACCTCACTTTCTGTGTGAGGGGAAATTTCCTGTAACATTATCCTGAAATATACGCTTGATGTCTGGGAAATGTTTTCAGAATGTCACAATTTCGGCTTTCGCTCAGACACAGATTCAACATCTGAAAATAAAAATGTCAACTGGTCAAAGTAACAGAGCTGAAAAATGAATGAGAGGTCATGTCTATCTTTATCTGTCTGTCTGCCTCGCCCTCTTTCTCTTTTTCTGTCTCTCTCTTTTTGTAAGAGAACACAGATTCTTCTCATTCTCCAAGTGGTAATTTCCTCTCTATTGATTGACGTGTCCTGTTAAAGTTATGACAAAAGGGCCAGTTAATATACATTCACCTGGGGGGATCGGGTGACACACATACACACACACACACACAGGTCAGTGCAGAGGTTATGGAGAGCTTCCCCTTGTATGTTAGAAAGTAGAATCTGAAAGAGTAAATGATATTAGAGGATATGATAGATTTGATTTCAACAACTGCCTTCCAGTGGAAAATGGAAGCTCAGATGGGTTTAGTTTCACTGTCCTGATATGATACAATATTTAAAGAAGTTATAGAGTGATGAAGGAATGGGTCCCAAACCTGCAAATGACCCCGGATTTTAGCACTTCTGGTTCCCTTGTCTCGAAGTCAAAGGGTTTTTTTGAATGGGTTTTTGGTTAGATGCCTGAAATAAGGTCTGTGGATAACACAAGCTTAAGAGATTTTCACGTTCTGTTCTACAACATAAAATACCTCACTCTTGCATTTTGTAGGTTTTACATGTCTTAAAAAAGGAGGTTGCTAACAAGTGGCTAAATGAGACTACAGGCTACTACTACTAGATTGTCCGGGACATTAAACGTCATCACGCTGAACACGAAAACTCATCTACTCACTAGTCTGCCTTTACAGCCTTGTTGTGTCAACTTTGTGTGATGTATTATGCATTCATGGTTTAGACTCGCACTCTTGCTAACTAGGTCACACTAAGAGGAACGGCTTTTGTAGAAGAGGTAAGCGTGCAAAATCACAATTCAAGTTGGAAACTGTTGGCAACGCGTCTTCTGCAGCTCACACTCTACTGTCCCCTTGTGGCATACACATATGCATAATACAGAACAGTACAGCATTACATCAATATACAACTGAGGACATAATGAACATATTTTAACACAAACGTAAGCTTTTTACTTCTGGGGATCGCATTTACGCTTCAAAAATCATAAAAGTGGTTTGTGAAAGTTATCTTGGTGAACAAAATGTGTAAGCTACAGAAGAGCAATTAATATGATGTTTGACAAATGTTTCCACAAGTTTCCACACGTCGGATGTTAAAAGTGTTTAGAGTTGTTCTGAATGGTCACACTGGAAGGCAGAGTAAAAAACTCGCAGTCATAGAGAGGGGGGAGGCCTGATATCGTTTAAATATTGGGATAATGGTGCACATTTTCACTCCTGGAATCATAGTGTTGTACAAAATGACAGAAATGTTGTGCAAAGAATGAAAAAAGAGAGCTAGAGAGAGAAGTTCAAATCCTGCTTACTTTCTATCCTCCGCACAGCTGTCCAATCATGACGTGAAGTGGGTGTGAATGTCGGATTGTCGGTTTCGGAAACTTACAGAGGGGAGGAGGTTTCCGAAACTATTCGACCATCCGACAAGCTGTTCTGAAGAAGCATACTGGCAGCTTAAGCAGTGGATTTCTCAAAACCTCTGAAAATAAAACCAAAACTATCTTCATCGCTGGAAAATATGTTGTAATTTGGATGAACTGACCCTTTAAGCTTTCACATTGTATTGTTTTGTCTTTTTTGCTCTTTTGTCCTGTTAATTTGTGTTTACAGTTAAATTATTCTTTCCATTTTGTAACGGTTGATAAAAAGCGTGAAAATGGCCAGAAGTCAAGCAAACATAAGCAAGTTTTTCCATTTAATTAAGCTACAAATTGTTGCTCAACTTTTCCGAGCATTTTAAAAAAGGGCCGTTTTAACTGGTGAGCTGATCCTCTCTCTGGAGAACTAGGCAACTGACCAAACTCTCTACTTTGATATTGTTATCTTTGCTGTCATTGCTGCTGTATCTCAAACTGGTACTCAAAGCCAGTATTCACTCTGTTCAATCCACATGGGAACATAGAAATGTTTCTCTTCAGACACTTAATAAAATATAAAATGATTTTCCTATTAGCCAACAACCCTCAAAGTCCCTCAGAGTAGAAGGAATTTGTGCACATAAATCATCCAACAATTTGATATGAACATGTAATTACAGTTGTTCAGTGTTCTGATCATGTTGTTGTCGTGTTCTGGTAATTTTCTGTTCAACCTGTGGATGTTATGGATGTAATAAGAGACAGAGCCCCGAAGGCTTCTTATCAGGGCCATCAGCAGGTGGGCTTTTACTTTATAGACGCAAACACACACACAAGCACACACACCACACATGCATGCAAATGCATACATATACATACTGAAACTTGTGCACAAACGCCTCCAGGTTAAATACCTGAGAGCCAAGAACTGCAATTTCAGCCTCCACCCCACCCCCAACAGAGACAGACACACGCGCGCGCACACACAGACATTCACTCTAGCATACCTCAGAGTAAAGCGAGCGTAGCCGAGCACTTGCAGCTCACCCCCCACCCCTCTCCCAAAGTTTAATCTGATTCCACATTCAGAATTACAGGAACACACATGCCACACACGCATACTACATGTACTCCAAGCACACACACAGAGAGGAGGAGTGTAAAGTTTCTGCATTGAAGCCTTATGTAAACACCTGCCAGTGATCTACCAGCTGAGATGAATCCAGATGAAACAGAACCTGTTCTTACAGTTCCTCTTACAGTCTGTTTCAGTCTGCTTCACATCTCAGTGTGAACTCTGCGAGGCCACACTTGACTCTGCGGTGCGCTGATAGGAGTCTGGCAGCTTGGTTGTGATTCTGCATATGAATGTGAGCCTTCATCGTTCCACATGATGGTTACATGATGGCTGCACTTCTTCTGTGCTGTTACCCGACCCTCAAAAGAACTCGTGTGGAGGATCCGCCAGTGGCAGCGCCGCACAGGATACAGGGTGGGGATTTTCTGCAGTGGTTACCACAAAAGAGCGGAGGCCATGATTATGATAAAAGCCTATTTCACGCTCTCCATGGCCTGATTCCAAGCCGCCGGTTCACCAAAAGTATCTCAGCTTGTGGGTCAACAGACCATGGTGCATGTTCTTAAGAGTTCAAGGCTGCTTAATGGGAGACATCCTTGTTTTTGTTTTTTTTGTCCTTTTCCTTTCCTTCTTGTGATTTCATCTACTTTGTCTCACTCTTGAAAGAGCAAACATTTCCCCAAAAGCAATCAACAAAGATAACTGTAAAAAGCTATTTGTTATGGCACTTGATGAAGCACCAAAAACTGTGCTGGTGCTAAAATATCTTTTCATAATGATGCATGGACTTTAGCGGGTTTAGAGTCCACACCTTGTCAAAAAAAATCATTAGTGTGGCCGTGTTGCTATAAGTACCAGTGATAAGATTAAATAAAATTGAGAAAGTCAAGTTTGAGTAAGAAATCCATGTGCTTTGAGGCTTATTAGATGCCAAAACACTGAACAGTGTGAGGAAGGAGGTTCCAATTCTGGAAAGTTGTCAGGGTGGCAATTATTTTATTCTCCACCAGGTATCAGTGGAACTATGGCATTTTACAACGTCTACCGTCTGTGTTTCTGCATGATGTTGCATTACACTGCGGCAAAAGTTGAGCCACTTTTAATATTTTTGCAGAATTACCCTAGATTCTGTTGCTTGAGCAACTGCTATGTCAACAAAGTGCTCTCACTGAAATTTTGCAGCAGTACTAATATCTATCTGAACATGGTATTAGTCCGGTCCTACACCTGTGATTTGCTGTCATGCTGACGGCAAATTTTCTATTTACTAAGAAAACAGAGGGAAATGGATGGGTGATTTTGACTGCCAGCAAGTGTGTAAACCACTCATCACGTTTGAGTCAGCTTTTGTTTTTTGGAGATATTCAGAATTTTAAAACCTTAATGAGCACAGGATTGCACATTTATAAATATGTGAATTGGAAACAGCTATAAAACTTAAACTCAAAACTTTGTCAATACAGTAAGGAGACTTCAAGACTTCAAAGTTGAGTCACTTTCAGCAACTTTGGCGGATGGCCCTGCATTGTTTTGCTGGAGGCCTCTGCATTGTGATCCTGCTGTGCCAATGCAGTGCTCTCACTGAAATAAATGAGGAGGCTGCACTTTTAACTCATTGTTAATGGCAGTGTGAACATGGCCTCAATCTGGTAATACACCTGTGATTACCAGCAGACTGAGATTTTGCCAGACAGCAGAGACAATTTTCATAGCTCTTCTGTCAAATGTATGACAAAAGCAATCATATGTGAGAAGAACAATCCCTAATCACCTAAAGATTTCCTCAAAATCAGTGACAATAGGAAGTCTAATTTCCCACTGATTCTCCTCACTCTGAACAAGATTGCTATTCATGATAGCCATGGCCGCGGTCAGGACACAGCCCTCAGCGCTGGTTAGTGACGGCACTGTCTTCCAGCTCCACACCCTGTGAGAAAAATCCTGTTTTCCTTTCTCTTTTGAATGGAAAGCGATTTTACATTCTTTCCTCAGGCGAGTGGATAGACGGGGAAGCCGCAAAGGGGAAAAGATACTCTAATGGCAGTATCAGAGCACAATAATGATAGATGCAGTTTTCAAGCCTAATCCACAGGGATACATATGCAGGGCATGATGGGACTGATAGAACCATTAAGGTATGCTTTGCTGCTATCGCTCCTGTGCTACTGCTGATGAGGCTGCTGATTGACGATGAGGTCAGGTTTCTGGGCTGAGATTCATTTACCTTCATTTACATATCAATCTACCAAACTGGAGACTGGGATTATGTAGGAATTGACATTTCATTGCTATTCAGAGTGTTGTGTGAGTGTGTTGCGGTTATATATCCTCTACATGAAGACTGTTGATTTCTGCTGTCAAGCAGAGACTGAGTGTGTGTATGTGTGAGAGACAGAAAGAGAGAATATCTTCCTCCTAACTGATATGATGGTTGACATTTCATTTACTGCTCCTGACCGACAAGGTTAATAATGCCACCAAAAGCAATCAGGGATAACCGCACATACACAACACATGTACAGATACAGCACATGCACGGGCATGCATGCACACACACGTACACACATTCACCCTAATGCATTCCAATCATGTCAACCTAGTTAAGTGTCCATAAATAAGATGTCATTTTAAACCGGGAATTTAAAACTGTCTCCGAATCTCATCTCCCCATCAGCAAGAGCCCTTTCCCAGCAAAACCACACACACACATGCACATACACCTCCTCGACACTGAAGATATATAGCAGATCTACTGTATGTGTGTCCGATGGTTTGGATCATCCCTTCACTATAGTTATGTTTGTTATATATTTGAGTGGCACCTTCCACTGACAACCACAGCCATTATGAACATGCAGAGTCAACTCAGAGTCGGCACTTAAAACAACAGCTTCTTATCAAATTTTTCATTTTTATAAACACTCAACATTATTACTGATGTATCTTCTTCAATAACCCTACCTACAAATATTAAATATAGATCATTCACTCCCCTGCCCATTTAGTGTCAGTTCAGTGCACCTGCAGAGCTGACCTCCCCCACATTCAACTCCTATATCAGCCTACATTAGTCTCATGTTTTACCTCTAAGACCTTTTAATTCCTTTGTTCATCATATGTGATGTTAAAACATCAGATTTCCACACAGAGAAAGTAAAAGTGTGCGTCCATGTCAAAGTTCTGCACCACAGAGCGTCTCTCCTGCTCACAGCAATGTCAGCTGGACGTCACACTGGACGGCAATAGAGGAGGTTGTACTAGTGTCTGGTTCAAAGGTTATAGTTTACATACAGTATGTATAGTATCCGACTTCAAGTCAGAGCAACAAACAAACATGATTGCGCTGCTGTGCCTCACGCTGGCCGTTTCCATCACCCATCTCTACTTCCATCCCAGTTAGTTTTGTGGTGAGGTCATTTTGCGACAAGACTTGGTTTACATCCTGCCATGCTGTTGCTCCTGCACTGCTTTGTGTACAATGACGCAGCTAAAAAGAAAGTGCAGTTATTCAACTGACAAAATCAGTTGACAAGACCCCAAGTCTTCTCGACTGATGACTAGAACCATTGACTTTTCGGGGGCTGCAGTTGTTACCACTCTGCTTCCTTCTTGCTGTTACACACACACAAAGACATGTTTGTTTCACTAACAGTCATTGACATATTGCTTTCCCTAGCCCTTACCCTAACCATAACCCAAGTGTAGCCTGTGCCCTAAAACCAAGTCTTAACCCTCCAAAAGCAGTATCTACTTGTCAGTGTGCATTCAGGTCCCCACTGGGATATAATAACATGAAAATACACACACACACACACACACACACTGGTAGGCCAGCTCAGCGTGTGTGGTAGATGGGAACTCATGTGAGCAGTATGTGTGGCCAGTATAAATGGGAGGATTTCTTGTTGTTATAGTGTAATAAGGGTGATGATCAACAGGTGGAGATAATGGAGCTCAGTCTCATCGAGCCAAAGAAATCACACACACATGCACAGACGCACACACACACACACGGAAGCCTCTGTACTACTTCTGACCTGAACACATGCATCAATAAATGACATCAGTTCTATAGATTACCATTACAAATCCTTTCCTCTATATCAACCACTGTATGTCTGCCACTTGTGGATTAATGTTGGTTTTTCACAGCATCCAAAAAAAATGCACTTTAGCCATGAGTGTGGAAAATGAGAAAGTGAAGTGGAAGATGGTGGCTGGAGCTTAAAGAACAAGAGGTTTTGGTTTTCTTGGGGACTCTCATGGTTTGAGAGAGGAATGGGAGAACGATGGGAGGTTTAGATTGAAGAGGTTGCAGCCTGTGTATGTGTGCTTAGTCCTGCTTATGTACTACATTGTGCTCTTTTAAATGGAAATGTGCCAGTGTGCGTGTGTGTGTGTGTGGAGGGGCCCAGCGTTTGGCCAGTGAGTGTATTCTCCTGATAGGCATTATATTTCAACCACAGATAGAAAACTGGGTCTGGAACAACTGGACCTGATGGAAAGAGCGATCGACAAAGGGATATCTAGGGATGAGTGGTTAACATGAAAAATTAGTCAATCAAAACCATATTCATTATTTCAAATGGGAAAATGGGAAACAAGATGGGAGAAGGGGAAAGTGAATAATCGTATGTTTTCCCTAAATAGAGTGAGCAGTCCACTGAGTTTTAATGATTTTTATTTTCTAAGAAAGAAGAGAGGGAGACACAGGACAGTTTGGACAGTGACCAGGGAAATAAACGACTCAACTACTGTACACACTTTTATACACTGTTATCTATATTGATAATGTTAAAGTCTGACTTTACTTGTTTGGAGATATTCCGAATTTTAGGTCTTTATTGAGCACAGCATTGTGCATTTATAAAACTTTAAGTGCTGATGTGATCAGGATTCAGTATTTCTCTTGAGTTTCTATTGCCATTTGTTTCAAATTTATCTGTACTTTATTTTCAATCCAGTTTCCTTTTGGGGTTCATTACTTGCTCTGTTACATGAACATCATGCATATGTCTTCAGGCAAGATTTATTCATTAATTTAACTGATTAGAATGATTACGTTTTTACTAAGCATATTCTAATATTCAAATGTAACATGAAACTTTCTGTTCACAATGATTAAATGATTTTTCGAGCATGCTGCACTTCTTCAAACTTTACTTTGCCATTAATGAATACAAAGCAATCAAATAATTACTGGCAGAACAAGCTTAAGAGTCTACAGCCATGCTAGCAGCTCTGTGAGGCTGTATTTAGACACAGCAGTGCTTTGAGCTAATTGCTAATGTCAGTATGCAAACATGCTCACAATGACAATGCTAACATGCAGATGTTTAGAAGGTAGAATGTTTACCATTTTCACCATCTTTGTTGAGTGTGTTGAGCATGCTAACATTTGCTAGTTAGTACTAAACACAAAGTACAGCTGAGGCTGATGGGAATGTCATTAATTAGTATTTAGTCATAAACCAAAGTATTGAAATTAACATTTTGACCTGATGGTGGCGCTAGATGAAAAGTAAAGGGATCACCAAAGTGAATACAATTCATCTTCTGGGGACCATGAACGAGATGAACTGACTTGGTTGCTAACACATTAAGTTTTGTTTGAAGTGGTGGGGGGCACACTGACGTCTTCTATTGATGGAGGCCTGTTTTATCCACTGAGGCAGAGCAACAGATACCCGTGTAATCAACTCTGCTATGCTAGGGGCGCATTTGAGAGCCAAACCTTCTACAAGCCAAATTTATACAAATGTGCCTTTTTTGTTCACAGGAAACAATACAAATGCTCAATTTACTGCAGCACTCTGAACGGATGCAGAAGCAGAAATGCACCAAGGTGAAAGTGAGCGAGCACACACACACACACCAACACATAACAGTGTTTCTCTCTTTTCTTTTTTAAAATTTTCATTCTCTCCTTGGTTTTTCATTACACACACGCACGAACAGCCAGGGCAAATTTTATCTAACTTGTGCTGATCAAACCCCTGGGTGATAGTAGAGCTAGCGAGGGTGGAGGAGGTAAATCAATGGCTGTGTAGAGAGGCTGTGTTCCCTATTAAAGAAAAGGCTGACGCATGCATTGGGCTTCGTCTGCTAACTGACAGCTGTAAAGATGAACAATGAGACTATCCAGCTTCATAACCTGGAAAGAGAGACCTTTTTTGGAGCCTGACTGTTGTTGCTATCACACTCGTTCTTACTGCCACCAAATTGTGTGTGCGTGTGTGTGTGTTTTAAAGGATTGTGCCCTTAAAGGTGAATACAACCCAGAGCTCTTTATTAGGACAGTAAATAGTTTTACAGGGACTTCATCCAGGACATATTTGCCTGTTTGCAACATCAGAGAAAAGGGTCGCAGGTGCTCATATGCACATAAACACGACCTCAAATCAAACACATGCACATAAAACTGGGCCAAAGGTTAAATGAATCCATATTTTTTGCCTTTGAATAGCAGCCTTTGCTCCAAAGTAGAACGACATTTAATTTTGAACCATGCAGGGAGCCGATTTAAGATTCATGGAGTTCCCTTTTTCTGTACAATTGCATTGTCAGAGCCTCTTGCTCAAAGCGCTTTGTGAAGCCATGAAGTCAGGTCTACGGCTGCTATCTATAAGTGTCCTACCCTTTCCTTCCTTTCTCCTCTCCCTCTCCTTGTCACTAGTTATCACTGTCAAAGTCCAGCTGCGGTGTTTAGGCTGGGAGCTGTCACAGAGATGTGTCACCACGATGTGATGCTTCACACGCTTGGTGACAAAACCGCCAGCCGTTATTCACACATGTGGCATCAATAAGTACTTTTCGCACACACACACACACACGCACGCACAACCATATGCACTTATCATCTACTACCTGTGGACACATTATTTCTCCCTCAGGTTCATTTTTATTTGACCAGACACCACAGAAATCAATTCAAGTTTTCCCTGTTTCTTGCTTTCCAGGAACCGTTTTGACAGGCTAAAGGAAAAAGAAACATGTTTTACAGCTATACTAGATTTCTTCTGTCTGTTCATACTTACTGAAAACTTTGACTAATGACTGTTTGGCAAGCTTGCTAATAGCTTCTTGTAGTCGCAGCTTTGTCATAAGCTGTCGCCTGTGGCATTTCCACAAGCTTATTTTTGTGCTATTTCTAGCAGCTGCAGCAACGTGAAGAAAGAGAGAGAATGAATGTGGCCAGAAAGGACAGTGCAGGCAGCGAATAATGAGACTCACCATTAGCGCCAGTGTTAACATTCAGATGTTCTTGTTAAAGAAGCAGTCACAACCTTTATTACAGTTTGAGGACAGATATGACACTCACACTCTCACATCCTCTGTCATATGGTTTTCTTTTCATTTTTCAGAAACAAACACATGGTCATTAGAGTGAACTTAAACTAATTTTAATACTTGGTTCAAATTATCAGAACGCAACCTGTCAAACTGGATAAATGTAGATAATGAAAGCGAGGTGTGTATCTTTTCGCATGTGATTCTCAGAGTAGTTTGTGATTTGTAAGCCACCCTGGTTGCATGAACTGTTTGCATAAAGGAAAAAAAAACTTCACACATCAGCTTGTTGGCTTCTCTTGATACCGTTTTCACATCACAACTATGCAAGCTCATTGTGAGCTGTGAGTATTTTGTGATAAATCGAGTTTTCTTTTAAGCCAGACAAATATTTGACAACAGAAACAGGGAGATATTCCAGTGACAAGATTTGTTTTACATTATGCACTTCACTGCAGCTCTCAGTGACGACAGGCTGAGATGGAGATGATGGAAAATGGGCTTCTTAACATCCTCTTCCCTTCAACTTGCTGCCAGATTTGAACTTTAGTCTGTGTTCATCTTCCAGATGTTGTACTGCTCAGAGAAAAGCTACCTACACCTCATGGCACTGTAATGCATTGCTTAGATAAAGTTAACTGTTTTAAAACAAATTAATCAGGGCATTTATCTGTTTTTTCTGAAAAATCTGATTTAAAAAAATCAATAAAACAAAAATCTGTGTGAATTGAATTTTAGAAATGCCATTTACAGTGCAAGCACTCTGCAGTTTAAACAATTTCTTACTATTACCTAGTTTGGAGGACTTTTGTACACTTTCTCTAACCAGAAGGTCCATGTTTACTGAAAATTACAGTCATTATTCTCTTTTTGCAGCTTCTTTTGGGTGTGTGGAGACAAAATCTAGACTGAAAAGGAGTTTGAACTGATCTGTTCCTTTCATGCCATAGTGATATTTTTTGGTGAAACCTAAAATGATGAGCCTTATCATTGGTATATTTATGAATCGAGGTAATACAGATGAATTGATGTGGTTGGGCCTGATGGGGATTTCATATGTGTGTGTATAAACTCATATAATGAGCCAGCTGTTAAACTGTTACAATGACCAGATTCACACACACACACACACACACACACACGGACACACAGTCTGCCAAAAGTTAAGCTATAACAGAGACAATATGTGCAATATTGCACCATTAAATAAAGAATGCAGCTTTAAAAGAACATTAAAAAAATACCTTGTCTGTTGTATTTCAGTCCCACCATGTCATGTGTCAGACTGACGTGTGCGTCTGTGTATTCGTGTGTGATGTATGAGTGGCTGTCGGGTGTATGAACTTTGGTGCCGTGTTTGTTTTCTGATAACGTCACACACTCTTTAAAGCAAGAACACTAAAATAATATCTGAAATATGTGTGTGTGTGTGTTTGGCTACTATTCTCAGTTGCAACTCATTCCAGCCTGACGCCTCTGAACTTGTTGGGTGTTCTCAATGTGTGTGTGCACATATTTTCATCTGTTTCACTGTGTGCACACCCTTGCTTATATTTCGGCAGGCTAATATGTGTGTGTGTGTGTGTGTATACGGTACATGTACATTCTCAGTATGTGGCTTTGTGCCCACAGCAGCTCGACGCTCTAAAATCTGAGGTTATTTCTTTGCCTGCAGGTCTGCATCTATTTAGTCGAGTGCAGAGTGTCGAAGTGAACATCAACCTCAAACCAAATAGCAACAACACCAGCCACCAAGCCACCATAAGCCCTCTACCTCCAGCCACACACACTTCACACACCCCTTTAAAGTGTCAGCTTGATCAAAGACATAAAAAAAACTCTGTGAGTTTTTAAGTGTGGTGCATATGCAACCCTGCCTCCTAGAAATGATGTTTATATACCACTAATGTGCAACAACAAATACATTTTGAGAGAAACGTAATGCTGGAAACATATCAATATCCACTCTTAAAAGTCCTCCAAATTAAGTGACTAAATATGTTGTTTGTATATGCTTAATGGAAACATATAAAAGTGCTTTCTGATCTGACGCTCCTGTCAGCAGGACAACATCATTGTCTGTGCCTCCCAAAACCGTTACAAATCATTGTTGAAAAAAAAAATCTGTTTTACGATGTGACAATGCTATGGTTAATTTGGTTAGGTTTAGGAAAAAATAAGATAAAATAAGTGGTTAAAATTAGTACTTAGTTAAGATTACAAAAACATCTTGGGTTAGGTTAAAATTATTACCTCGTTACAAATAGTTCAATGTTGACGTTTTCAAAACTTAACCAAGACCATGATCTTTCCCTAACTCCAACCAAGTCTTGTTGTGCCTGAACCTTTACCCCAGTGTCGTCACATCATTAAACTGATTTTTTCAACAGTGATTTGTAATCACTGTTGTAATGGTGGTGTAATGGTTTTGGAAGGCACTGAAAATTGATGTCAGCGTCAGATCAGAAAACACTTATATGTGTCGTTTTGGAGGTCAGTTACAGACGGTGTATTTTGTCGTTTAATTTGGAGGACGTGTTGACCTTTTCCTTACCCTAACGAAAGCGCTTTTGTTTCCTAAACCTAACCACACACTGGACTCTGGATGCAAACCCTGGTCTCTTGTATCAAAGTCCTGTGCTTGTAAGCCCACCATCCACCTTGATTACTTCCTTAAGTCTTGTTCCTTACAAGAAAGTAGCAATTCATTCACTGGAAAAACATTGCCAGTGAACACACTCCAGCCTGCAAATACGTTTCCCATCCAAACATAAACGGCAAAACAAATAATAGTAGTATATAAATGTAATTTCTAGAAGACAGGGTTAGCATACATGTCTGTTGAGTCAGCCTGGCTGCATGAGTGTTTTTAGGATGGAAACAAGTATTCTGATATCACTTCCTCACCTAAATAAAGTTTAATTCGTTTATTAGGCGTCAGCACACGCCAAGTTGCAATTATCACTACATGGTGCAACTGTAACTTTGGAATACCCCTGCTCTTATTTTCCAGGCTTGTTATTGGCAAACGGCTCATACAAAACAGGCTCATCAGTGAGTCATGAGCAAGGGAAGACTCCCGTCACCCCCAGCCAGCGAGCAGTCACAAAAATCACCAAGAGGGGAAGGAGAAACTCCTATATTCTTTATAACGTTAATTATGGATGCAGTGTTTTGGAATCTATTATAGATGGTCTAATAATGAATGAAGCCGTGCAATCATCTCACATACACATTCTCTCTCCTGGCAGAAGTTGTATGAAGTATCTCACTGGGTGTCGTCATCCCGGCCAGCCCTAATCCCCGATGTCTGCCGTCACCAAGTTGACCACTGACCTGGGCGACGGCGTGTGTGTGTGGGTGCCAGGTGGCCTGTTGTCATGACCTGCAGCCATTGTGTGTGTTTGTGAGTATGTGTATGAGGGTTGAATCATATTCACTTTTCCCAGGGTGGATTCCTGTGTCTCCAGCCCTTCTTCACCCGCGTGTCTCTCACAACACCCTCACCTCTCCTCCCTCCTGCCTGCAGTGACTCACTGTGGTCTGTTAGCGCTCACACCCGCAGACCTGGGCTGGAGGGTAGGACTGGATGGGTAGTGGTGGGTGGGGGTGATGGAGTGCGGTGTGGGAGTCAGTGGGTGGGTAGTGGGTGTTTCCTCTTATATTCTGGATGGCTACACATGGATAAGTGTGTGTGTTTACCGACCTCTGGAAGACTTTTGCTAGGTGTGGACATTATGACTGGATTCAGCTGTAATGACAGTTTTAGTCCACACCGTGTTCAGACAAAAACACACACACACACACACACACACACACACACAGACAAACAGCTGCTGGAACACTTAGCGGTGAAGCCATATTTGCAAAAATCACAGTGACAAGCGGTATTAACCCTAAATGTCAGCGTCAATTTTAAGAGAAGTGCAGCACGTTATGTGGCCCAGGCCAACATTTGGCTTGGCTGGAACCCACAGGGAAGGAAACCCTACTCTGCTTTTTAAATGCACTGCTTTTAATCATGTTTTAAGTTTCATTTTATTATGCATTTTAAGAAGCTTCCTTCCACAGCTGAGAGTCTGTGTGTTTTACTGTTAATGCACATGATTTGTCAGGGTTAATGTGATTGTACTGTATCTGATTGCAGAAATAACTCACCTTTATGAGCCATGTCTTGTGATACAGTTGTCATCTGGTTTGATTTACATGTCCCACACATGCCAGCATGGTCAGTTGGTTCTCAGATCATGACCACGCTAAAGAAGTTCAATTCAAAGAAACATCTTTGGGCGTCCAGGTGGTCCTGGTGGTTAAAATACACACAGATTATGGCCCAAAACATGTTGTTTGTCCTCTAGAACGACACATAGAAGCAATTTCTCATCTGACGGCCCGATCAGCAGGATGCCATAATTTGTCTGTGCCTTCCAAAACAATTGCAAATCACAGGTTTAGATTCTGACCTGGGGGCTCTTGTTGTATGTCATACTACTCTCTCTCTCCACATGTTTCCTGTCTGTAGCACTACTGTCCAACAAGTTGCCCAAATTAACTGACAAAATACGTCATTTGTCCGCATGCCCTGAGCCAAAACGACAGCGTTTTCTGATCTGATGCCCCTTTCAGCAAGACATCATTTCTCTGTGCCTTCCAAAACAAAACAAAAATCAGTTTTATGATGTGACAACACTATGATTACAGTTTGGTTAGACTTAGGCACAAAAACAACTTGGTTAGGTTTAGGGAAACTAAGGTTAGGGGATCTTCGTCATCATGGTTACAATAATATAAAGCCAACTTTCGGTTACCTCATTACTAATTTTTAAACCAAAACCTAGCTGATCACAGAATAGAGCTCTTGTCATGGATCTGTATTTATGTTTGTTATCAGACAACTTTGAACAACAATTTGATCAACAGTCTCAGTGCAGCTGCCCAGTAATTACTGTTGGCCTTGATCAACAGGTAACATTTATTAACCATGATCAGATCTCCAGTATTTCATACTCATTCACACACACAACAAATATGTAAATGAGAACAACTAAATTGTGTGTTTTGGTCATACTGAAATACAGTATAAGAGATAATAGAGAGCAGGAGGCAACAGAACGGAGGTTTCACCAACTGAAATCAAAACTTTCACTCTAGTTTGTTGTGTCTGCAGCCGCATTTCAGTATGGATAGAGAACTTCTAAAAAATGCCCTGAAAACACTAGTGTGGACATATGTAAATGGTATTTTCAGATGTATTCATATTAGTGTGGATATCAGCCTCAGGTTAGTATCACAGTGACTCAATTAACACTTACAAAATACCACTTAGCACTACCAAACTAGCCACAGGGCTGCGACAAACACTGCTGAAACAAGTCCTATAAACTCTGACAGATGACACAGTTAACGTGTGTGTGTGTGTGTGTGACTGTGTGTGTATGAATATGAAGGAATGGGAACTGTCAGTATTGCTGTTGTTAACAAACAGCCAGGAGACACACACACACACACACATGTGCATTGCTTGAGGAGAGAAACTATCATTACCATTGGGGCACACAGACTCTCTAAAAATCTCATAATCAAGTCAGACTTAGTCACAGGACTATATAACTATATATATATATATATATATATATATATATATATATATATATATATATATATATATATATATATAATGATATAAAATACAGCACTGAACATTTTATCCCTCTATTCATTCATTTTATACAGAGACATGCACTTGCAGGTTAACATCAATTCACACACTTCCCACCCACTTTTCAGTTACAACAGGTGTATATTTAAACATACTTAAATTCAATCAATCAAACCTTTATTTATCGAACTATGTTCTTACAAGAAATGCAGCCCAAAGTGATTTACTGTGCAATGAACAAAAACAGGTAAATTGGAACTACAGGTGAAGACATAAAAGAAATAAAATCAAAGCAGAAACATTAAAAGTAGATTTGTTAAAAAACAAATAAACAATGCACCTCATTGAAACAAGCTCAAAATCTATTCACAAGCAAATAAAAGTCATACAAATATATGTGTTAACTGAAGTTCTTCCTTCCTTAGTCTTCTGTGTGGTGAACTTTATTAAATTCAGTCATACCTTATTATTTGTGATTAAGTATTGGGGCCTCTATTAGAAAAGAAATATCACGTTTTTCAAAAAAGTATTTTAAGAAAAAAGTCACACTAGCCGTTTTTCCATAAATGTATTTTTATGCGCATTTTGAAATGTTGCCTTAGAAAAGGTTGATGGAAAAACAAAATTCTAAAAAACTTCAATTTCGCAAAAAAGTTTTCACACTCACTTGAGATGGTTTTTGCTTTTTTTGCCTTTAGAAAGTGTTAATGTGCTTAATGGGAGATGGAAACACCTTTTCCGAATAAGTTCTGACTTTGCAAACATTTAACTCATATGACTGATCAGCTGTTTCCGCTCCAAGAGAAGAAGAAAGAAGAAGAAGAAGAAGAAGAAGAAGAAGAAGAAGAAGAAGAAGAAGAAGAAGAAGGTTTCTGCTGTCGCCGTCTTCCTGGATATTCCCATAACACACAAAAACATGGCTGGTAGTAGCAACAGGTACGTGTTGACTGATGAGGAGATCAAAATTCCTCTCTCTCTCCTCTCTTCTTTTATTTGAGGTTTATTGACAGTTGGCGAAAAACTGGTTTTGTTTCTGGTTCGCGACCTCTGCTTCTTCTACTCTGTTTATTACAGCCACACGTAATGTAGCCTATATCTCCAACTTCTTTTTTGGGGGGGCTTTCTTGCCTTTATTTGACAGTGCAGTCGAAGATAGACAGGAAAGGGGGAGAGAGAGGGGGCATGACATAGAGCAAAGGGTCGCGGGCTGGATTCGAACCTCAGGTGCATGCTCCACCTGGGGCACCCCTATGCCGCCAACTTCTGACGAAACTATATTGTAGCCTAGTTTATTTGCTCCACACCAGCTGATGGAAATGCACCTAATTTGCATTTTATTTTTTGCGACATTTCAAAAAAATAATGACTTTATTCATTAACTATTATGACTTCTCTTAAAATCTTAGGATTTTTTTCTCAAAATATGACATTTTTCTCATACATTTTCGACTTTATCTTTGAAATATTTCCAGTTTTTTAAAATAATATTATTTCTAAATTCTCAAAATTACAACTTTTTCCTCAAATTATTTCTTCTTAATGTTTTTTTTTTTTTGCAGTGGCTAAAAAAATGGGGCACAGAGCACTGGAGCAGTGCAAAGAAAATGTGCGTTTCATTTTTGTAGTGTGGACCAGCTGAGCTGTGGAGAGACGGCCTGCCACAGTGAACTGACAACCTGCAGCACACATTTGCTTGCAGTGTGTCGACTTTCTGTTTGACATGTGTTCTCTAGCGCCCGGACGAACAAGCCGTGTATACGCCGTGTATGTGTGTTCATTGTTTTTGTGTCAGACAAGCTGTTAGCGGCGACAAGGCTACAGTGGGGAAACTGGCACGCTAATGACATGTGACAAGGGTATACAGAGTTGACCCAGTCTCAAACTTTCTCTCCTTTTTCTCTCTTTTTCACATAATTTTCTCTGTCTGTCTCTGAGTCTAGTTGACAGCAGTTGTGTGGAAGGAAAACCCTCTGGTGTTGTTTTTCCATGTCACTGTGAAGCACTGTCATCCAGCCTTGGCCGCTTTTGCCAACAGTCACCGGCCGTGATTCCTTTAACATGGTTTTGGTTAGCAGGGATTCTGCACAATACTCCAGCAACGTGAATCTAATGATCTGCTGGTGCCACAGATTTTAAAGCGAGCTATGTGGCTCTTGCTCTGATTTGAAATGAGCTAATTAGCTCTATGCTCTAAGTAGAGGAATCGAAGCAAGGATTAGGAGAAAAGGGCAGGAGGGGTGTCTGTGTGTGTGTGTGTGTGTGTGTGTGTGTAGAAGAGCTGAGTGGGTGAAAAGCAGGAAAAAGTAAGAGGATGTGAACCAAACAGAGAGGGGGAAGAGGGTCAAACAGAGGGTGACGCGTTTGTGAGTGTCTTAGTGGGGAGAAAGAGCATGATAATTAGCCCGTTAATCATCTGGTTTGAATCACTGACGGAGCCCCAAAAGCCTTCAGGTTAGACACATCTATGTGTGTGTGTGTGTGTGTGAGTGTGTGTGCAGGTATGCCGGGTATCACTGCACATTTGGTGACCCCATAAAGTCCTGCCTGGAGGAGAACAGTTCTCCACAGCCATAACTCAGCGTCTCAACCAACCTTCACAAAGATCCTGACGGAGCGCTGATCTACGCTGCAACAGCAGACAGGAGATTCATGCCACGTCCATATTCTGCAAAGCAATGACCCACAAACTCCATAAAACATCTCGCAGAGTGCTGCTAAGCACGCTGACCGGCTGTCACTGGAGAGTTTTGAGTTCACTGTCATTTCAGCAGCAGCAGTAGTGAAAGTTTCACCTTACAGCACATACTTAAAAGTGTCCTGATATCGAGTTGCAGCCACTTTTTCACAATCAACAATTATAACTGTCTGAACTACAAATCTGTTCCTCTTTGTTTACACATCTCCTCCTCTGTTATTACTGTTTTTTTTTTACCTCATCTTAACTAAAACCAACAATATGTTCACTGCATAATCACCAATCATTTTGTAAATATGATATGACCATCTACTATCATCGCTGTCCTGTTTTCATGAACGAAGAAAACAATGCATTTTGACAATGCTAAGTAAACCATTGGAATAAATCGGTAACACTTTACAATACAGTACATATTTACATATAAGTGGAGTGAATAAGATGATTTAAATGTTTTTTTGAGAATCCTGCTGTCTCTGGTTTGTTAATAAGGAATTTATTGTGAATTCCCCAGTAAAAACTCTGTAGCTAATCATGAAGTAATGAGGGATTACTTAGAAACTACTCAGTATGATGTATCACTATACTTGGGAGTGCACAAAACTAATGATTAAGTAATGAGTAATTACTAGTTTTGTGCAGTTCAGCAGCTGGATCAGAGTTAATAAGGAAGAAAGTGGTCAGTATGCCGATTCACAGATATTTAGGAACTAATCATTACATAATGATTTATTAATATAGTATCTCCCAGTCTGTTCTCTAGTAACTCATCGTCATCTACTTTAAGTTATACAGGAATTACTTATTAACGGTTCAATAATTATCATATCATTATCAATTCTTAGTAACTACTCACAATTTTGTCTTCCGTATTGTAATTTGTAATTTACATTACATAAATTACAATTTAAAACATTTAAACCCCCAATCCATTAACGTAATACACCTATGTCTGAATGACAAAATGACAAAAAGGCATCACACAACAGATGATGAAGCATGCAGTGTTACGTATTACATTTCTGAAAAGGGCTTTAAGATAAATGTTGCACTTGAACACATTGCAAATGATAGAAATGAAGTACTCTTTATTTGGATTTCAGTAGCTAAATGGTGCTATACAGACAACAACTGCAGGTGATCGTTGGCCACAGACACCCAGCAGCAACTTTATCAGGTGTGTCAGGGTCCTCAGACGGTGGTGAGTTTTTTTAGTATCCATCATTCACCCCCACATGCTCCACCTCCCCACCCCTAACAGTAGCTCTAGTATTAGAAGCTGCAATGTTCTGACCAACATGCACTTCTGTCTTTCACATCTGGAGCTGCCTCAGGACGTGCACTGAAGTTGACTGGTGTTGGCAGGCCTCTTTGACTGGTCATTGGCATGCTTATGTGTGCGTGAGTGTGTCTGATCACTGGAATGTTTTTGTGTGTGTGTGTGTGTGTGTGTGTGTGTGTGTGTGTGTGTGTGTGTGTGCGCACTTTGCTGTGGGCAAGACAGTGAGAGTTGAAGTGGCCTGCTGTGAGGTCACACGCCCACACACTCACACAGCTCCTCCTCAAGGCATCTTGAGGTCAGCAGCAGTGTTTCCCTGTTTTGGCGGCTGCGAGGAAATGGGAGTATCGGACTCGGAGAGGCATTGCAAAGATTTGACGTAGGTCTTTGAAGGGAGGAAGGCACTGACACAGAGAGAAACAGAGATTTTGGGGGAGAGTTGGAGAGTTTGTTTTAAGATGGATGACTTGTTGTTTATTTGATCCCAATGGTAACACCTGTGGCTCGAGTAAGATACACAAACAAGTTGAAAATAAATCAAGCTGGGTTATAAATCTCTCATCAGTGTCACATGCTCTTTTTAAACTGAATTTCTCTCCAGCAGGGGTGAAACTGCCACATAGAAAGACTTTCAAGAAATTCAGGTTTGTTCAATTGGAGACATCACTGTGGAGTGTTAGCTTAGTTTGCCATAACTTTAAGCAGTGTTTAGTTTTCAAAAATGAGCCTGCGAGCTAGTTCAGGCAGTCAACTTCAGTCTGGTGCTAAACTCACATGGTAAACTCTTCTCACTGCAACACATATCCAACGCACCCTTTCGATCATGGCGCGATCATACTTAAGCTGTCAGTGCTCTGCTCAGTGTTTTGCTACATGCCTGCCGACACACCGCTCACCTGAGAACTATGATGTTGTTTGGTGCTACTGCCGCTGCAGTCGCTGTTCATACTCCTACGTTCCCCTAAAGGGGACGTTATCAATGTCACACCCCACTCTCTGCTGTGCTGAGGATGCTGTTTCGTTATGGGGAGTGGCAACGTAGATAATATATTTCACGTGAGTTGGCTGACTGAGACAACTTTGTAAGCAATTTTGCAATTCCTCTAAAATCTATATATTGAAAGGTGATGACAGACATTGTGATATTTGGGAAACAAAAATATTTGCAATAAACTGTCCAAAATAATAAGATGGACACCCTTTCCAATGAGGGAGAGAGGAAGGGGGAAATGAATTTATACTGGGGACTGTAGAAGAAGAGATGACAGATTTTGTGTAATTAAATGTTATTTGTATGATTCATCACGTCTCGTCCCTCTTTTTGATGATTGGCTTTTTGCTCTGCCTTCGAGTGTGGCCATTCGAAACAGGTATAAACACTTCTGCTTTTAGACGTGGTCAGACACAAAAACTTGTTTGTTTCTAGCATACCCCGGCAAAAGGCCGGGGTATGCTAGAAATAAAAATACAAGATAACAGCAAGCCTCTTTCTCGTTTCTCCAGTTCAGAACTTTTCTAAAGCAGCTCAGACTGCTCCTCCTCTCTCACTCCTCTCTAGATCTGTTTTCTCCATCACCCCGTGTCCTGTAGGAATCTGACAAGGATATTATTAATGTGATAAAGACTTTTTGCTTCCTCCTCCTCTGGCCTGTAATAAAAAGCACTGTGTAAACACAGCAGAGTGGTCCAGATCAGACACTATGCAGATCCCTGTCTTGTTCCCTGATTAACATCTCTGGCTCGGACTGTGTGGTGGA
Source organism: Siniperca chuatsi (assembly GCF_020085105.1). NCBI lineage: Eukaryota > Metazoa > Chordata > Actinopteri > Centrarchiformes > Sinipercidae > Siniperca > Siniperca chuatsi. The sequence continues at coordinate 15,790,439 of NC_058044.1, forward strand.
AACCTAAGGCCCAGCAGTGTTTTATTCATCGCAAAGAAATGTACGGATGAATGATTAGCACAAAGGCTCTTTGGAGTGGATTACTGAAAAATGCATGCCTGTATCCATGCACACACACACACACACATGCAAGAACACACGCACCTGAGGACACTGGCATAGAAAAGTGAATTAATGCCAGATACACAAAAATATGAACCACACATGCCCTCAAATACACGCACAGTCACTTTTTGTGGGTCTGAGGGCCATCTGTGACAACAGCAGAGGTCTTCTGTGTATAAACTGTAGACAGACATGGGAGCGCTCTGTGTGATGCTCTTCCAGAGAGACATACCTTCACAGTCTGGATCAAGGCTTGTCTATTTACTCCTTTGGGTTAGAGAAACTCAGCGGACCTGATAATAATGGTTAAAATTATTGTGGTTTATTTTCCATTTTTCTTTTCAATCTTCACTGTTTTGCCAGGATTCTTTTCTGGCAAAATTATGTCTTTGCAGCTGAGTTCTCAAAGATGTGACTAGTGATATTTTAGGCAATTTAGGAATGGGATCACTGTGTGTGTGTGTGTGTGTGTGTGTGTGTGTGTGTGTGTGTGTACAGGATCTTTGCTATGAAGCCCCGACATTCCTAAGTGACACCATTCCCACAACCTTGCCCAAAAAACCAAGCGTCATATCCTTTCTGCCCTTCTAAGGACAACTCTTCACTCTCCGATGAACGGGTGCAGACGTGTAAATGTAGAACTTAAAACAATAAAGACGATTTTTATGGGACAAAGAAACCTTTGAGGCAACAGAAGTTCATTCTTCCTACCTGTAAGTTAGAGGGGAAAATGTTTGGGTCATGTGTTGTTGTTTTTTTACTTTATGACTTTGCCATGTACGTTTTGATCCAAATAGCACCTGACTATGTGAATAACAATAACATGGCCTGCTTTATCAATCATTTAGAGGTGAACACCACTCAAGGGCAGAATTCATCTTATTATGTGCTCTATTCCAATGTCCCAAGACAATTTAAGCATTTCTTAACATAAAATATGCTAAAATAAACAAAGATACAGTTTAAACAAGAACTAATCTACTCATTGATGTCAGTGAATGTATGTGATGCTACTTTATATTTCTGCTTTGCTGCTTTTTACTCAATTACATTAATTTGTCCGCTGCAGTTACTAATTAGTTTATACAAAAGCATGATCACCTTCACTAAGTTTCCAACTTATAACAAAAGGCACAGGAGCTAAAACTAATACAATAATACATGCAGTCTAATACAACAACCCTGCTACAAATTCTACTTTATATCCTACTCATGATGGTTAGAATGATCAGTTTTTGTTGAATATAATGAATCAGTAATAATAATCCAATAACATAATAAAGGGGCCATAGTAATGAGTAATTTTACTTTGAATCATATTGAATAAATAGCTGATAATACTTGTGTACATTTACTTACATAATATATTTGATGCAGTACTTTTACTTACTCACTTACATTGTATAGTGTGGTATTGCGACTTTTGCTTAAAGGAATAATTCAACATTTTGGGAAATATGCATTAGCTTAGCTTAGCACAAAGACAAAGATCCGTAAAAACTAAAGTGTAAAAAAAACCCAACAATTAGCTGTTTTACAGTGGGTTGTGTGCCAAACTATTGGCTCTCAGCTGTTGCCAGGCAACCAGCGGAGACTCCAGGAAGTTACAGTGCCTGGCCAAGAAAGTGAGCTTATTTACCTTAGTACAGAGTCAGGCCAACTTTTCCCCTGTTTTGTGTGCTAAGCTAAGTTAACCTTCAGCTGGCTGTAGCTTCATATTTACTGTACATACTGTACAGATATGAGAGTGGTATCAATCTTCTTATCTGCTAGAAAGCCAATAAGCATATTTCCCCACAATGTCAAACTTTAGCTCTAAGCAATGGATCAGAATACTTCCGCCACCACTGCATGACTTGATGTCAATGAATGTATGTATACTGACTGTGTGAATGTAGTGTGTTTGATGAATGGGCAGTATGTATACATGTATATGGTCCTGCTCAGAAAATAACCTTTTGGTCCTTTGGCTCATCCTGTGTTTGTCCAAGTTTGGGCTACATGATTTTGCTGCTCACATTTTCAGTCAGTTTCTTTTATTTTCAACTACTTTCGACAGGCTGCTGTACATCACTTTAATTTCTCATCTTATGTAACAAGACAACATCACTTAACGACAGCATTAAGTTCTAACAAATAAAACACTTAACTATCCAATGCCACAAGAATGCAGTTTTTGAATTTGTGGCTCAGGCAGAAATAACCCAAATGTGTAATTTTAGAAATTGAGACCTATGCAGGCAACACAGTGAAAATAAACAATATTCATGCTGAGAGGCTTTTAAGGCTTTGCCTAGGTTGTTAATCTAAAGTAACGATTAAGTTGTTTTCTCCTAAAATCAAACCGTATCACAGTGTGCTGCTTTACCTCCCTGAAAATAATACTTTTTGCTTCTCAGAATAATCGTTAGTCGTTTCCTGACTTTATTGTAAAGGCAGCTGTTCTTGAGTGTGTGCGTGTGTTGCAGTGGCAGCAGATGATGGCTTTGTGTAACGATACCCCTGTGTATCTCAATACATGTGCACACACATACGCACCCTTTCTCTCACACACACTCCCATGCATATTTTTTCCACCCTATGTGACTGTTCAAATGGTAGAAGGTGCCAATAGCCTTAAAACCACAGGAAAATTGCATTTCAGATTCATAAATTCAATCGTAATATGAATAACAGCAGATTGGAGGCAGGGAGCGGGATGTTTTCCCAATGAAGGCAAAAACCTAAAAAAACTAAATGTAAAGATAATGACTTTTTCCACAGTCTAACTGTGCCTCAAATTGCATCTCAACTTACCAGACAAATAGGCAGTTAAAATAAAGTTGCACTTGAACCTTACATGGTCATTTCATTTTTAATGGGTTACTCCCAAGAGCGTCTTCAAATTATTCAGCGGCCAGTAAATGTGAGTGGTGAGGAAATGTACACAGAGCAGAGTGTTTGTGGCCGGCTTATTGCCCTCAGTTTTGAGGCTGAGCAGTGACTTTGCGTTTGCATAGTCTGTTCCCTGTTCTTGTCTGAGAAAGTGCACATGAGTGTGCGCACACACACATACACGCAGGCAACTTTTAAGACAAGAATAAGTTACTTGGCGGCGGTGGTTGTTCTCATAACATCGGTTCATTGCTGGCATTTTTCTGTGGTTCTAAATCTGGGTCCATGTTTGTTGATGCAGAGGGTGGAATGGAAGTGTATGTGTGTGATGAATGGGGCTCATCATAGTCCGCCTCCAGTCATCCCTAGTCATACCGGCTGTATTTATTTGAACAAACTAATGCTTTGATTTACAGGAACTCTTATGGATATTATTTCCTTTGTACCCTCTGTCTTTCTCTTGCTCCCTGCTGACTGTCTCTCTCTCTCTCTCACTGCTTTAATCAGTTGTCTGTGCTGAGCCCTTATAGAACTGGGAGAAACCGATACTTAACAGCTAGCCTAGCTTTGTCCAAAGTTAAAAACTACTCCTACCAGCACCCCAAAAATTTACTAATTATCACGTTATATCTTTTATATATATAACAATTTATGGTTTTACAAACAAACTATATCAAACCATCTGGTTGATTAGTAAAATTTAGAGGTGCTGCTAGGCATGTTTTTTAACTTTAGACAGAGCCACGCTAGCTCTTCCCCCCTGCTTCCATTCTTTATGCTAAACTTCGAAAGGGGAATAGGAAGGGCACAAAAAAGAAAAAAACACGGAGCTCTCACCTTCACTCGTCCATATTAAAGGTCCCGTGTGTGACATTTAGGAGGAGGTATTGGCAGAAATGGAATATAATATTTATAAGTATTTTTTCATTAATGTACAATCAACTGAAAATAAGAATCGTTGTGTTTTCATTACCTTAGAATAAGCCGTTTTTATCTACAGAGGGAGCAGGTCGCCTTACACGGAGGTCGCCATGTTACACCGCCATGTTTCTACAGTAGCTCAGAACGGACAAACCAAACACTGGCTTTAGATAGGGCAGGCAGTTTCACTATAGTTTCTCCTACACTCTTGGAAGGGAGGGTGAGGCGAGCGGTATTCACGTGGTTGAGCAATTTCACTTCGATGCCACTAAATCCTACACATTGGACCAGCTACACTACGACCAACACTGTGATCTCAATCGTTTGTAAAAGTGAATGTATGCCTGACGGTACAAAGTTTTTAAAACCTCAGTCCCTTGATATACGCACGCATACTCGCACAAAACATACACAGGACTCCCATAAGTTCACAGGCCTGTCACCATATCTAATCCTGGGCCTTTAGTGAGACAAAGGACTCTGTTTTCACTATGGCCACCATGCTAATCTGCCCTCCAAACAACAAAGGCACTCCAGCAGGCTGCTCCCTGCTTCTACAGGGATTATCATTCACTTATTGAACTGGCTCTTATGGGTTTGGAACAGAGAAAGAGAGGTAGAGATGCAGTTGCATACAGTTTAGGGGAGCAAAAGGCACAACCCACTTGAGTTTATTTTCTTTCACTGAGCTAAAAGTGTGATTGAAATGTTAATATAGGAAAGCTGCAGTCCCATATTCTCCACTCAGATACATTTCTCTGTCTGTGGAGAGAGAAAGAGAAAGATGGGATTGTAAAAGAAACAAAGAATGAGAAAGAGCAGCAAGGAAAGAAAAAGCGTAAAAAAAAAAAGAAAAAGTGAGAGAGAGGCTGGAATGTGGGAGCAACCAGTAAAAGCGCCCCATGTAATCTCCAGCGTAATCCTTGTAAAATAACCCAGCAAAAGTGGTGTGTGCATGTGTGTGTGTGTGTGTGTTTTCTGTGCCTAATTAAAGTTTACAAAATAAGAGATTTTTTATCTTCTTCCACTTATTACTTGTTATTTATCGGGCCAGTTTGAGTCTTAATATTTCTTCTTTGTTTGTTATTTGAGTTAATTAGCCAGCCGTTCTGATGTGTACGTGTGATGTGTTTTTTCTATGGGATTTTGTAGTCCCCCCATAAACCCCTCGACTCACTCATATCTCTCCCCCGCGTCTCTTTCTTCAACTGTTGGATTTAATTCCAGTCATGCCTTCATTCTCATACAATGCGTGCCAAAACTGATCATTTACATGGTGATACTGTGCCTCTCTGCTGCAGCAGGAGGACAGTCAAGGGTAAAATCTCACAGTGCAACATTAATAGGATGAGGTTAATCTCCATAAACTTTAGTGGATTAGTACTCTTGCTCGAGGAACAGGCCTTACATGAGATTTACAGCGTTGCATAAACATCACATATTTAACCTTGATCATTGTTCCTCTTGCTTCCTCTCACTGACCTTTACACAGAGCAGGGCTGGCGATGACGCCAGCATCACAATACATTCATAAACCCCTAAATGCACATAACACTCACATACATCATGCAGACCACACTAACACAGATCTCCCACTCTCACATGTGAACACAAATAAACATCCTGATTGGGGCATTAATCATGCATACACACACATACACTCTTGGTTGTTTAGCAAATTAATTAGGCCAATGTTCAATAGGCTCTTAGCTTTAATGAATAGAGCAATAGAAAAGAAGGAGTGGCAGCAGGAGAGAACCGAGAGGGACGAGCAGCCTGAGAAAAATGAGCAGACTGGTTATTGCTTGCTCTGGCTGGACCTTAGAGGTTAACGACCTTTCCTGGCAGATCAGCACACACTGTGGCTTGAATATTTCTCTGATAATTCAGCGAATATTACATCTTTCTCTTGGGAAACGTCTCATTTGAATAAACACTGCTCTATTGCTACAAACAGGAATATAAATCTCTTATTAACCTACAATGACATTTTTTCATAAAACTAATATCATAAATGTGCCATTTTAATTCAGTTGGGAATTTACGTTGTTTTTGTCCAGTTTTCACTCCCTTTTTTTACAGGCTGCATGCCAGATATTGTCATTTTCAGAACAGATTAGGCTACTCAGAAACGTCATTAACTGACGTATACTATAGTGGTGGTACAATATTTGTTGCAGACAATTTGAAATTATTTGGTATTTTTTCCCTGTACGTCTAAATTTTTTCTATCTGTAAACGAAAGGATACAAAATGGTCTTGGATGTAAGAAACTTATTAATGGGACATTTAATGATCTGACGAAGTATTAATAATAATAACTATTATTTATATAGCACCTTTTTTAACAAGATTGTAAAGTTCAGCACAACTATTAGGGCCACTGTGGGGAAAAAAATGGGGACTGAAGTTGTATATTTGAGAAAAAAGTAAAAATAATACAAGAATAAAGTAGTAATGTTTTGAGTCATAATAATATAAGGGAAAGTGATGATATTATGAGATGAAAGTCATAGTATTTTGAAAAAAAAGTTGCCAGTACTATGACTTTATTTTCAAAATGGCAGATTTGTTTTTCCCAACAGAGGCCCTAAAGTCATCAGTATGCTTCAAGCAAAGTGCTTTTTAGATCATCGAACAGCGTCTGAAACCCACTTCCATCACAACTTTATGACTTTGGAATTGGAGGTCTTACTGTTTTTGTAACTTTCCAAAACTGACAATCTGACATGCACACCCACTTCATGCAGAGATTGGCCAGGTGTAAAACTTCTCTCACAAGCTCACTTTTCTTATTCTTCACACAACTACTTCCATCACTTTTCATTTGTACAACTGAGTGCAACACCATGAGTGCATTCTGGGCATGACTGTCCAAAAGCCTGCACCGTTATTGTACGATTATGTCTCGCCCCTCTCCATGAGGGCAGGCTTTTCGTCTTGTGTGTCCATTCGTAACAGCTAAAAACACTGAAAAAACTGTACACACAAGCTAGTACGTTTCAAGCATCCCAAAGCCGTATAACACCATCGTATTATGCCTTAGCACTGTCTAAAATTGTACTGATAGTATACACTTCCATTTGAAGTAAATATCTTATGAGTTTTTGGCACTGTGGTCAGTGCAGACATTACAGATGACATGATGTGTGATTTTTGATGCCACATTGGGAAGCCCTTTCTTTGGACACCTCGGGGGTAATGGCAAAATACATGGAAACTTCCTAAGAAATGTGGATTTACTTCTGTGGATAAAGTGTGCTGGCTGGCTGCATCTTTCTGCTTAAATATTCCTTTTGTTTCTTCCGTTGGCCTGTTCTGTCACTGACCTGTTTGTAACCTCTCTGTCTCCAACTCGTATTCACTTTGGAAGGCAATGATTACTGTGCTGCTGATTCATTGTGGACACCCTACACCACAGTGACGTAGGTAGCTGTAATATCACACACACTCCCACTCACGTACAGACAGACTCAACAATAGATACAGCCCAGTCACCACTGTGTATTCTCCTTCATCGCCTTTTTCTCATCCATCTGACATCACGGGTCAGCGGCTGTGTCTTGCATGCAGAGAAAAATCGAGCAAAGATTATGACTCCATTAACGTTCAGGGATATTACGGCCCTTTCCAGCAGTATGTATCACCTAATCCATGTGTAATTCATCCCTGATGAATACAAGTTCCTGATCAAATATCTTCTCAAAGTTCATTTGGTTTTACTTTGTGTTTTGGCTTTATCCCTCACTGATAAATTGTGTTTCTTGCTCCATAATAATTCTAATTTCCTGGAAAGAAAAGGCCCTAATATTCAGTCTTTTAAAAGTATTTGCTGAGTACTTGGCTCTGGATGTCTATGTGTGTTTGTTAGAGAGTGCTCGTATGCAGAGATTTATTCTTATGTGCAGATGCATGTATTAAATTTGTCTGATCTTGAGAGTGCAGAAGCATCTGACAGGACCTGTGTGTGTGTGCGCATGATGTCAGGCCGATATGTGGTTTACATTAGTTCTGTTTGATGTCTCCATCAGAGGCCTCTCTCCTCCTACTTCAACACTACTGTTTGATCTGCACCAATCTGGTCCTGATCACTCTGCCTTTGTTTACTTTCAAAGACACTTTTCATTTCTCCTTGTTTCTCTAACCCCCGCTCACCCACTCTCCCTGTCACTCTCGCTCTGTGTGTGTGTGTGTGTGTGCAGGTTTGAATGTCTTTTGTTCTCTTAGCAGATGTGTGTCAGAATAAAATGCAGAAAAGTCAAGGGTGTTTTACATCTGTATGGCTGTCCTGTACTCTGGGGTTTATTCCTTTTTTCAGGAATTTCCTTTTTTATTAAATCTGAGCAAAAACATAACTTGTGCTCTGGACATTTTCGTGAGGTCTTGATTAGAGATTATGATTATGATTTGAAGACAAACACTTGCTTGAGTTTGAGTCCAAGTGTGGTTACGTGCTTTAATCCCCTACTTAATCAAATATTAGTCTCACTCCCACTGCCTGTGATTCAGTCCATAGAGGACGGATAAAAGACCGAGGTCTGTGCTATTGTCTGTCTATGCCCAGCTTTGAGTTCAAGTGTGTTTATACATGGATTCCATTAACTCTCTCCTTTACTTTGTCCCATTGTCTTAACCACAGTGTTTATTTTGTTAATGTCTGACTGATTTTTTTTTTTTAAAGTGCACTCTTGACTCCTGAGACTGTCTCCTCTGTGGACACCATTCTGTGGAGGTGTACCTTTAATCTGTCCAAATTAAAGGTACTCTGTGGAGTTTTTGTCCACTAGTAGAGCTATACAGCAATGTTTGTACATATTATTAGACAGCATGGTTTTTTTTTGTATTGTGCATGCACACAAGGACGCACATGCATTTGTGGCTACGTTCACACTATTCTACTTATCGACAGATGGTGGTGGTACACAAGGAAACGTAACAATTTGCCAGCAAAGCATTCGCCAGCAAACTCAGAGAAGAAAAAGACTTTAAGCTAGTAAATGTGGATATAAATAATCTAGGAAATCCATTGAACATGTTTGTCAGACCTCAAGGATTTGTTTTCAAGTAAACGCACCTTTAAGTTTTCATTTGTGCTTTTTGTGAAAGTGGCTACAATGCTAATATAATAGGTTCCTCCATTTCTTCTTTTCCCTCAAAGGTTGACACTGTCAAGATGGTTTGATTTTGTGCTAAAGTTCACCAAAAATAAACTCTAAGCAAAAGCAGCATGTGAATTTACTTTGTCTCTGCAAAAAAATTTCATATGAATGAATAAATGATATAAATGGTCATGTGGCCAAGCCCTAAGAGATCTCAGAGCAGACTCAAGACACTGTCAGGGATTACATTTACCATCAGGCCTCTGAACACCTGCAGATCCCCCACAAAGACCTGGCATGGATGAATATTGGTCTTTCCCATATTTACTTTGCTTTTTGAAGCACACTTCTTTATCTTCCTTAAACCGCCGTGCTCATCTCCCCATCTACCCCTCCTTCTTAGAGAGTTTCATGTGATAGTTGAGACCCATTAATGCTGAAAGCTGTTGACACATAGTGAAATTCCTCTTTCTGACAGAGTAATTCAATGCTCCTAATCCTTTATCTTCCAGTAATGCCTTTCTTATTCCATCCAACTCTGCTGGATGCTCCATGTCTCCCATCGACAGATAGATACAGACAGAAAGATATTACAAAGAGTGGGAATTAATGGTGCAACAGAGGGAAACGATATAAAGTGGATGACAGAATGAAGATGACCTGCAGAGAAAAAGCGTGACTGAGAATACCATGTAACACTGACACTATTTACATAGTTATAATCATGCAGGCACGTTCAGGGGCTCATTCATGAAGCTGACCGATGACATGCACATGTACATATTACAGACTCTTCTCCGTTTACGCCTGATTACGTGTGTCAGCACCATGGCAACCATAAAGATCAATTGTTGTTTACCAGGGTGGACGGCTTCTGTCATGACCTCAGGTTTGGTTCAGTGATTAACTGTTGCCACGGTGATGCATGTGTGCGAGCGTTCACGTTTTAATTGAACCAACTTTTCCGACTATTCAAACTCTTGGACTCTTGTGTGATGAAAATATTCATTTACAGTCCTTAAAGTAAAATTCTTTCCACGTGTGACAGTATCTATGTGGTACAAGTTAAGCAATCAGTGCATAATTAAGTAATTCTTCTGAGTCAGACTTTACACTCTTAGATGTTTAAATCATCACTGTCAATCATCTTACCACATTTCTGTAATGAAAACCACACAGTGGTGGACCGAGTGCTGATTAGATTGGATATAATTAGGTCATAGGAGTTTGAGATAATGAAAGTCAGTGTTCTTCCGCTGTCGTCCCGTGTGTTCATGGTCCTGTGGGACTGAAACAGGCCTGTTAAACTTTATTAGAGTGAACAGGATTCATGAGTCCACAGTGCGCTGGGCCTGGGCGAAAAACCCAGAGAGACCATAAACACAACAACAACAGCCTATTGTCTCTGCGAGTGGAGGAATGAATGGATGACAGGATGGATGAATGAATTAATGGTCTGTTCTCTGCTCCTACTGTGGGTCGAGATGACAGTTACTGTGCTGATGCATATTTTTTTTATTCAGAAAGGGTGAGGTCTAATGTAATGGTTGATAATATATAAAGTTTAATCTTTGCAGTTTTCAACTGCAGATGTTTCTGACTCACAATCTCACTTCACGACTGTTGCTAAGTAATTTGAGATTAAATTTAGTATGTGGATGGTGACAGTACTGTGGAAAACATACTTAACATCGATCACTTATTGGACCTCAAGAAAGGCCACCACAAGTGATAACACACAAAACACGCATTTGAAAGTGTTAGATCAAGAAGGTAGTTCCACCAGCTCTGTTGTAAATGGGGAACTTTGGTTATCTATATAAGTACATTTCAGCATTTTTGTTTCAAAATAATAAAGCTAATTAAAGAAAATCTAAATGTATCCCTGATTAAAATCGTTTACAATATAACTAAAGCTACCAAACTCCTGTATCTCTTTAGTTCCTTCCAAGTATCTCCAAGGCAACCCAGAGTGAGTTTCTGACACATGAAGCTTCATGGTTTCCACAACTATCTTCAGCAAAGAACACAATGAATAAAAATTTAAAAAAAGATAAAAAACACGTATAACTAAAGAGATTTTGCATGGATTCTCAAGTATTTAAGCAAGCCTCATTTATCTTATTTACAGTTGAGGAAATAGTCATAATAGCAGCTTTACCTCTAATCTTGGGACCCTGACACACCAAGCCAACAGTCCGCCATTGGGCACCATTGACCATCTATTGTCGACTGTCACCTGTAGTTTTTTCATTTTCATTATAAGCACTGGCCATCTCAGCTTGTTGAATCGGGGTTGGAGGCAGTGAGACAGAGCTCACTGACTGTAAAGTAAATCAGCGATTTCAGCCCTTTAGTGCAGTTTCTCCTAGTTTTTCAACTCCTTTTCTTTTTCTACAAACAAAAGACAGCAGACGTGTGTTTATTATTGTCACCATGACGACAAATGTCCCGTAGCCTTAACTACCGTATAACTTCAATCAATAGCCTGGGCTTTTATTTGCTTCACTCACTGAACTCAGCCTGCCTATATTTGGGACAGGTGTCTATATGGCACAGGCCTTTAATTTCTTTCGCACAAAACTTTGCTCAGCAAAGATGAGAAATACTATCAAATTGTTTATTAAAACCAGTATGAATATTACTTGTATAAAAATTAGGCTATCGAATAACATCAATTATGAATCATTCTTTTGATATAAGTTAGCTGACAGTGAGCGATGGACTTCACATGACAATATTTGCAACTTGGATGAATTTTTATTTAAAAAAAGTTTTGATTATTTTAATTGGTGGACCCTTACGGACTAAAGGAATATAAATAATTGAGGAATGGACACATGTTCAGACTTTGTGACCGCTTAAAAGGTAATGTTAAGGAGTCACCCCTTTTTTTTCGTGTCTCTTGTTTACCATGCCGGTAAATCTGAATTAATTCTACTTTGGTGCTCATGGTTTCCATAAAATGAACTAAATGATTGAATTGTGGAGAATCTAACCGATCTAACGATGTGTAGCATGTCCATATTGACAAAGGTTTAAACTTTTATATTTGTATGCACAATGTAAGTAGCTTAGAACTCAAGCGGGTGACCTGGTTGGCTTTAAGAGCTTTTATACATCCAAAGAACTTCTATAAAAACCAGATCTGGCATCTAATTGAGACCTGCGTTTATTTATCAAAATGTGTAGCCACACCTCGCCAGTAAAAGTAAAAGTATTGGTTTTCATGATGACACAGTCCAAACTTCATAAGGCCAATCATGAAAAATAAATGTGCACCCCTGCTCTTTAACAGGAGTAAAAGGATAAAATTATCTTTCACAGACAGCTGCTGTTAAGAAACTGGAAGTATGAAACTGAATCATCAGAAAGAGTTGTATATTATGTGGTAGTTAACCACCCATCTGGCTCGTAGTGTCTGTGGGCTGTAACAATATCACTGTGTGATCACTGTCCTGATTAGCTGCTGCATCTATCACTGAGTGTTTAGACGGGACGAACAGCTCTGCTGATGGACATGAGGTCACTCCCCTGTGCAGGTGCTGAGGGGGTGGAAACATGTATAACACACACACATTCACACATTACTATTACTACACATTACTATTGCATGAATTTTATACAATCAGTGAAATGTTTATTTTTGGCAGTATTATAAATGATAAACAGTCACTGTGCTGCCAATACCGTGATGTCCTTTTCCCCTGACTTTCCGTTGATGAAGTTTCTGTAGGTGTTGTCGTTTACTTTGTCTCATCAGTCAGGGTGGCTCTTAGTGCCCCAGAATATTGTTTTCTCACGTCTCTTCAGGCTCATCACACGCTCTCTCCAGTTATCATAATGTACTCCTTCCCTCCTTTGTTTGACAAATCATGTCATGGGTCTATATTTTTTAAATATTGCGGTTTGCATGCATGTTCTTTTATAAGGGGTACACTGGAATAGAAAAACAATGTCACCATTGTTTAGTATATCTCTATGGATGACTTCCATTGCCATGCCAAACAGTCTGCTACTATATTTGGGAAACACATCGCAACACTTCTCATAAGATGTTTCCAGACAAAGGGGGAGGTATTGTGGCATTGTGGTATAGGAGGTATTGTGAAACGGCTCATGCAAAAGTTTTCAAAAGTGACATTTATTTTACATGAAGATGTTACAGATGATCATCTCAGGAGACTTTCTCAGTGTCTGTGCGTCTCTGTTTAAAGCAGCAGCAGGTGGAGATCTGTGTGTCTGCAGCCTTTTTGGAGCTGATGACTCTCCAGAGCTTCAGACTGATGGCTTCACTCACTCTTCCTGATCTGGGAATAATCATTTCCTGTGATTTGGGAATATTGTGTCATAGACATTAAACTCTGTCTTTGTTAATTAATCATGGACTCTGTAGTGGTTTTGTGTGTATGTGTGTCTTTGCTGTTCTATCTGAGAGACATGGAAGTCGTTTGCTCTTGCTACGTGCGAGGTGTTTGTTTCTTCAAAGTTTGTTTTTGTCTTGTCTCCTCCATCTGTCTTCCTTGGTCTGTCTCTCTCTCTCTCTTTCTCTCTTTTCTGTCCTTTCTCTCTTTCTCTCTCTCTCTTAATTGTTTCCAGAGTGTTTGTTTGGAAATTTGTTGAGTTCTCCATCACACGCAACCAGGATCTCAGCCAAGGCATTCTCCTCTGTACACACATGCACCCCCCACACACACAGAATATACCACATTAAATCCTTCAATTCCACCCTTGTGATGTCTCCACAGTGTCACTGTGCAGTGTGTGTGTGTGTGTGTGTGTGTGTGTGCATGTGGCTGCATGTACCAGTCTGTTTGCATTAGGCATGTATATGAAGGGGAATTTTGTGAATCCCAATTCAGAATGTATATAATTAGACAGGATTTTGTCTTACAAAACACACACACACATACACACCAGTTGCTGATGTTTGTGTTTGTGTTGTCATGGCGATGCCACTTGCTCTCTGTGTCTCAGCAACAGCAGTGAGAAAGGTGAGAGCACCACCCTTCCCTTTCCTCCTCTGACACTGCTTTGCTTTGGCCATGTATTTCTCTTTCCTATCCGTTTCCCCCACTTCATCTCCTCCATTTTCATTCTACCTCACTTCTCTTACCATTTTTCTCCATTTCTCTGACTTCAGGATCATCTCAAGACACACCTTTAGAGTTTTTCTCCTTCTCATCCTCCCTTAACCACACAGAGAAAAAATATTAGGATAACTTTTGTTTACGTTCCTTACCAACTGTGCACTTCCTTCCCTTCTCTCATCATGTTTCATTGAGGCAACAAGTCAATAGATCAATAGGTCACATCATATACTCTCAGCAGGAACTCAATTTCCCATCATCCACTTCACGCTGAGCTGAACCTGTCCTCATGCTGTGGTGGGATGAAAGCTCCAGAGCGAGAGATGAGATCTGACAGATGAGAAAAAGACATACCTAAAGAGATATTGGGTGAGACATATGGATGTGGTGAGAGATACGAAGTGGGATGCAGGGAAGGGAGGTGGAGAAAGAGAGGTGAAGGGCAAGGGAGGGAGGGGTTGTGAGGGAAGGGAGGGACTGCAAGGTGCTTTCCCAATTCTAGTCTTGAATTCATTGTTTGAAAAACATGTGGTCTGAATTTGTTTTGAGGAGAAAGAAGGACAAGATCACACAGTAGTGCTTCACACACACACTCCACTTAAAGCAGTCTGTGAAGTCATGTCCCGCTTCTAGTGGGAACAGACAAAATGCAGCAGAAAATCCAAAGCAGTGATGTGAATGAAAAAGGGCAATTTTTTATTGACAATGTGTGTGTGTGTTTTTAACAATTTTAGCACTTCAAAAACACACACAGAACACGTTTTCACAAAGCTTGTGTCAGCTCCATTAAAAGTTTTTTAAACCATAAATCTATGACAAATAAGTGAAGCTGAAGTGTTTCCAGTTAATTAACCAATCATGTTTTTCCTTTAATGAGGTTGTCAGGTAAAGCCCTCTGATAGGTGGAGACACAGTCGTTTAGAAAAGCTAATTGGTTAATGGTGCTTTTCCCAGATCTTTCATCACCCCCCTTTCCTCATCTGGTTTCAATCGAGAAATGAACCACTGCCTCAACTTCTTGCCTCTTTACCTCTGTTGCTTTCTCTCTCTCTTTCTTTCTTTCTTTGTTTTACTCTTCTATCTCTCTTTTTTTGCTTTATTCGTCATCTTCTTGTTTGGCTAGCTTAAAGGAAAGGAAAAACCCAGAAGTTGTGGCATTCATGATGAGAAAATTGTGTATCCACTGAGGTTTCATTAAAAAACTCAAAAACACACACTCCCTCACTCTGTCATATATATATATATATATATATATATTTATCATTTATTACATGGGAGGATATATATTTATCATTTATTACATGGGAGGAGCCATTTCTTATTACTTTGATTGCATACAACATACTTAAACTATTGCTTTAAGCTGTCAGTTGTGGTTATCAGTGTAGCTGTTATTAGCGAACAGTACACAGGCTACTGTGCACGCAGCCAAGCCAACAACAAAACAAACAACAAAACACTTAACTTTATTGTTTGCTCTCTGAGCTATCCTTTCTCTTTGACTCACCACTTACAGACTAACTTACACTCTTCAAACTATCAGGTAAATACAGGTATGCTATCGCACATACATTTTTGTCATACGTAACTGGCATGACTGAAAGGTTTATCAGCTTCTAAGTTTATAACATGTTCATTAACACCCTGGAAATTTCAGTAACTGCAAAAACCCTTTTTATCCTTTAAAATCTTGGCTGAGCTCCTATCTCTTAACACAGTGACATTCATAACACAACAGTTGAACACTAACATTACAATATGAAACTTACAAACTAAATTTATACCTAGGTTGTATGTGTTAATTAGCTATTCATAAATTGTCTTTTTTGTTGTCTCTGTCCTGTGACACTTTGACTCAACTTCAGACATGAATTGGAACAGTATACAATGCAATTTTATTCTCGGAGGAATACACATGAATAAAAAATATAATTAAATGTCATCCAGCACTATAAACTAAAACAATATTGTCCTGACAGATGTCCAACCTTATAGCCAGACAGAACATTGATACTGGACTAACCTGCAAAACCCCAAATTACATTAATTTTTTGTAACATTCAGTGCCAATGTTTTTAAAATTATTTTTTTGAATGGCAACTACAGTATGGTTAAGGTGCCATGTGGAGTTTTTTGAACATCTTGAAACCTGCATTGTTTACATCCATGTTTTCTAGCTAGCAGTCTTCCCTGCCTTTGTTGGTGCCTTACAGCATATCTTGGAGCATTATTGCACATGTAGATCAGTGGAATAGAAAGAAAACAAGATGAGAACTCACTGAAAAAACTGCTCCATAGTGCCACTAGATATTAAAAAAACTCTATGGGGAACCTGTAAGTTTAGGGAAAGATTAATGC
This sequence comes from Siniperca chuatsi, assembly GCF_020085105.1. Lineage (NCBI taxonomy): Eukaryota > Metazoa > Chordata > Actinopteri > Centrarchiformes > Sinipercidae > Siniperca > Siniperca chuatsi. Next base: position 15,806,886 of record NC_058044.1, read on the forward strand.
AAATAAACTCTGGTTAGGGTGGTTGAGGTTAACTAAAACACTTGTTAAAGGTTAGGGAACAATCATGGTCATTGTTACAAAACAAGTTAGATCTATCTATCTATCTATCTATCTATCTATCTATCTATCTATCTATCTATCTATCTATCTATCTATCTATCTATCTATCTATCTATCTATCTATCTATCTATCTATCTATCTATCTATCTATCTATCTATCTATCTATCTATCTATCTATCTATCTATCTATCTATCTATCTATCTATCTATCTATCTATCTATCTATCTATCTATCTATCTGTCTGTCTGTCTGTCTGTCTGTCTGTCTGTCTGTTATTCTGTCTGTTGGCAGCGTTTGTTCTCTGTATTAGATGCTGGATCATCTCAGTCTTTCACAGAGTATAATGTATGTCTATTGTGCAAGCAGTGCTAAGAAAATGCTGTTTAAGTTATCAGTGAAACCTCAATGGATTTCTGCATTTTATCCATTCAACATAGTCTCAACTTTGGAGCTGCCAGAGGGCTAAAGGTAAAGCTTAAAGAACCTGCTGTAATTCTGCGGGTGATATTTGGAAATCGCATCAAGCTTAAGCCTGAGGATGACTCACTGTAAGAACACGACTCCAAATCCCTTGAGGAGCAATAAGCAAAGGAGAGGAGACGAAAACTTGGAAAGACTTTTCCCCAGTGTTATAAGATTGGGGATGAATGGAGATGATGAGAGATGGAGTTTTCTCAAGGGTCCTTTGAGGACACTGTCTTTTATTTTAACCTTAAGTTAATTGTATCATATCAGAATATAGTCTCACCCTGGAAAGCAATTTCCTCCAGAGACCAGGGACATTAGGAGGGGAAATTTTGTAAAAATTAGATCTGCATACCTTAAATTGCTTGTAATCCATCTTGTTAAACAATACCTCATTGAAATTGAAAAAGCTTTAGTTGGTGTGTGTGTGTGTGTGTGTATGTTTGTGTGTGTGTTTGTATTTATCCATGCATGAATCCCATTAAGACATTACGTGGCAGAGCTGTGAATATTCATAGGCAGCTATAAGTGGTTATGAATGTGTTGAAAGTGATTTTCAATGGCCACATTATGAATCATGCCCGGCAAAGGAGCTCATTCAGAAGCATCTGTTGCCTGATGCTGTTGCTGCCAAATGTGTGTGTGTGCATAAATGTGTGTGTTCTTCTATATATTGTGTTCATTGTGCCAAAGCATGGGGTTCTGTGTAAGTAGATGTGTGCCAAAAGGGGCCCTAAATCCCTGTAGGAGATCCTTATCTGTGCTCTGTGTGTGTGTGCATACAAGACTTTCTGCATTGCAGAGGTTCGAAGCAAATGTCACTTTTTGATTTAGTGAAACTGTCGGTTCTCTATTCCCATGAAGTGTGTGTGTGTGTGTGTGTGTGTGTTTCCATGCATCAAAAGAAGAGGATATAAAAGGTGAATGTCATTCTTTGATGTAAAGCTTCCCACTGTTAAACTTCAGCTTCAATCAACATCTTAACTGCAACACACACACACGCAGACGCAGCCACTGTTTCACATTAAAGACTTCACAATGAGAATTTAAAAAGAGTCGAGACAGAAGAGACAAAGGAGAGTCCGAGAGAAAACAGACTAATTTAGATCGATGGTGGTACAGCGATGATCATCCTGCTCACCTGTTTATCTCGCTACAGGTGTCTGCATGTGTGTGTGTGTGTTTGAGTGTGTGGTGTTTCTTGGTGCAGTTGTAAAGGGTGTTTGGGTTACTTGAGTGTGGGTGTGCATGTGATCATTTACATGATCGCAGAGTGAATTTGGCAACAGACCACCAGCCTACCATCTGCTACTAACAGAGCATGCAGAGTGAGTGTGCGCGCGCACACACACACATACACACACACCTGTCAGTCTATTCTATTTTGTGTGCGCAGTACTTCCCTACGCCATGCTGACTTGTTGGATTAATTGTGGGATTTATTCAGTTGGTTCCTGATTTGGGGTGAGGCACCCTTTTCCAAAGGGTGGAAACCGTCATTAAATCTGACATCACCCCTCAGACACACACACACACACGCACACACTTACTCTTTCTCTAAAACACATACACACTCTAACAATGCAGATGTTGCATAGCTTAACACTGAAAATGAGGAGCCTTGTGCATTTCCTGTATTTTGAAATTTAGATTTTTTTTTTTTCTTTATGATGTGTGCAGAGAAATATGTGTGTGTGTCCTCTTAGGAAAGGTGTCATAATAGCCCCCTGCTGTTCAGACCTCAATTAACCCCCTGCAACTGCACAGCAGAGAGACAGAGCAGGGAGTAGGGCAGTGGGAGGGAAGGATAAAAGAAGTGACTGGATGACGGTGGCAGAGGAGTGATAGAGAGATTGAGAAAGGTGGATTTTGTGACTGGTAAATTTCTCTCTCTCTGAGGAGTCGTATTTTTCCCCGTCTGCTCTTTCATCTCTCCATCTACCCCCTCACACCTCCCTCCACCCCCTGCCCCCCTGTCAGTCTGAAAGGCGCCTGGGGGCAGATGGAGAAACTGAATTCAGGAGTGGGACTTGGACAATGGCGGGTTGAGCCAGCTTTACAAACCCTGAACGTCGAGTGGACGGCCTGTGAAAGCCGCTAGCCTCAAGGCTTGCTAAAATACTAACCATTCACACACACATACATATACAGAGACAGAAGGAGAGAGAGAGCAAAGGAGCTCTTTCTTCTTTATATTGATAATAATAATAGCTATCAAAGTGAGGCCATTTCACAAAAAGTAGCTCAAGACAATCTGAGAAAACTGGCCCATAGCCCGTGGCTTGTGAGTGAATGTGACCCCGTAGATAGCAGTGACATCGATGGAGTTGGTGAGGAAAGTGACTGGGAGCGACTGTAAGCAAGAATCAACACATTCGGTGCCAGTTAAAGCCGCTGGAGTGTCCATTTGCGGATGTGACAGCCTCATCCTATTTCAACTTTGCTCGGAGTGCTTGTTCGATCTGTCCTTTCTCATAAAGTTGATAGAGGAAGAGTAATGAACTTTTATCCCATTACTGTTCCTGGCGTCATTCTCCTGCCCTCAGCAGTCATGCCAATAAACCATAGTTGAGCTGAGGACAGCAAACACAAGAGGAGGCAAGGATGCACACATATATACACACATGTATGATTACAACCACGCATGCCCAGCTCCACATATCAGTGCATGAATCTACTCAAACTCAAAATCAATGTACAGGCATGTTGCTTACAAACGCATACAGGCATTTGTGAATTAAATATATGCACAAACACACACACACTGACACCAAGGGGAGACGAGGGTCAGACAGGACTGATTGTCTCTTCCAGTTGCTCCAGAGAGCATATTGATTTTTCCCACACTCCTCTTTCTACACACCTCCCTCTCATTCTCTCGCCTCCTCTATTTCTCTCTCTTTCTCTCCAAAGCAGCCTTCATATTTTTCTTTCCCTGCTTTCCCTCCTTTTCTGCCCTGTTGTCCTTTCCTCAAACCTTACCTTTTCTTCCCAAACTCCTCTCTGTCATTCCTCCCCTTTTCTCTCCCTCCATCCATCCCACTCTCCACGCTCTCTTGCTCTCTCTCTGTTTTCTGGTATTTTTCAGCCTCTTGCTACAGACTCGTCTCAGTATTGAATGGGGCTGACCCTCACTCTTGGGATAACTCAGAAACTGACTTTGATTTCTGTACAACAATGTAACAATGAAATACATCTCCAAGGTGCGATGGATACGTACACTACTGCAAGGACCATTTTTGTGCTGCACTTCAAAGATGTTTCAAGCCACAAATGATTTCCTTATACTCCTTATACTCCACTCTCACAGGATGCAGGACTCCAAGCATCATTCCTCCCATCTGACACAAAACAGCCCTCTCCTATAAAGCCCCATCTGCAACAAGAGTCCTGCCCTTGTCAGGGAATCATATACTAAGACCCATTTATTCAGCACAGCTTACAACCTACTATAACTCATTCACTTACTTCTCCTGCTGCAGTGCTGCTCTGTACTCTCATATCAAGCCGGAGTCTTATTTCACTGTGTTTGTTGACGTATGGTGCTCTTTCTGTGTTTTTGTTCTTTGGCAGTTTGGAGGGAAAAAAAAGCATGAGCAAATCCTCAGACAAATTCCTGGATTATGCACAGTGTGATGAACAGATGATATATCTCCAGCATGGACGCTGTTGCTAAAGTGTGTGTGTGTGTGTGTGTGAATATGAGAGTGTGTCAGGACGCAGTATTTTATGGTGCAAGTTATTAACTCCATGTGGCTTTTCTCTGATTCAGCATGCAGGAAAACCAATGAAAGAAAGGAGGGAAAAGAAGCAAAGAATGAGAATAAATTGTTGTTTATTCTCTTCTCTGATTTAGCTCAGCAAAGACGAGACGAGATGAGACGAGAAGAATTTCCATTGTTCTTTATCCGTAATGTCTTCTGTCTGCTTCTACTTGCTCACTGTCACCTAGACTACATCTTACCCAATTTGGCGAGACAAGGGGATATATGGGATATATTCTATTTCCCTCCTAATCACAATTTGGGTTCAGCAATGGGTTCAGACAGATGTTTAATCTGTTGTCACAACAATGCTTCTCAACAAGCCAGCTCCGCACAACGCACAATTAGTTTCACACACATGTTTATCTTGTACTTACGGGCTATTTTAGGATAATGGTGGTTGAGTTGTTTTGGTTCACGTCCATGGAAAAGCCACAGTCAGAGTAGCTGTGCTTAAACACACAAACACTGAGGGATAATTGTGTAAAAGGATTAGAATGGCTGAGACTCTATTGTTGCGCCATGAGGGGAAATATGCAAGACTATCATGTCTGGTTAGATACCTTCTATCATTGCTAAACACACATTCAAATGAACTAACCTGCTTGAACATAGACACACAGGTGCAAACACTTCCACCTAGACAGTTTAACCTCTTTGTTATTGTTTTTATCATTTTTAACAGTAATTAAAAAGCAGATCAGTTTAAACTGAGTTTATTTTTAATTTTTTTCTCGTGCACGTGCATCAACGTGCAGGTGACACGGTACACAATCCTGCCAGTGGTTTCACACTATTCTGCTGATCTACAGGTGGTGGTAATGCGCCAAGAAACCAATCCAGACACACCTTTCTTCAGCAGCAGAGGAGTGGAGAGTTTCCAACATACCAGTCCCTTCATGAGATCCGATTTACCTTCTCAGCATCTCCCTGGGTGTGTGAGACAGACAACAGCCTCTCAGATCCATCACAACAAAGGTAACCAGCCACCTACACACCTTAGGGCCTCAATCCAGTTTCCATGCCCTTCATGGACGGATCACATCAGCACGAAACTGACAGCATTCAGGGAGTGAATGGAATCTGAGACAGGGGGAGGAGTTTTTGTTTTTTTAATGTTGCTGATTGTGTGTTTTGGTGTGGCACTGTGTGTTCATCCCTCTGTCTGTCTGTGTGTGTGTGTGTGTGTGTGTGTGTATGTGTGTGTCCCAGTGCAGCTGTGTAACCAGCCCCTGTGTTGACAGTGCCATTCCAAACACACCAAACATCATTGGTTTTTAATAATGTGATTATCAGGCAACACACACACACACACACACACACACAAACTAAGTGGATGTGATGAAGACAAACCCACAGCAGATTTGATTAATGTGGTTAATTAATAAATAGATGTAATAAACTGTTTGAAATTCTTTATGTCTCACTCTCTCTCTGTGTCTGTGTGCTGCAGTATGTGAACTTGTGTCTGAGCAGAATTATATTAATATTTAATAATATTTGCAAGATGTGTGTGTGTGTGTGTGTGTGTGTGTGTGTGTGTGTACAGTAGGACGAGCTATAAGCAGCATGTGTCTCAGTAGCAGCTGTCCAGTGGCCAGGTGGCTGAACTGACCTCTGCACACACACACACACACACACACACACACACACACACACACACACACACACACACACACACACTGACCCCCACACCTTCAGCTTTAGTGCATGGCCATAAACCAAAGATAACACAAACAGCTCCTAAATCAACAGGCTAGATTGAGCAGTACCAACATCACAGCCGTCAGACAGCTTCAGTTCTCATTAGCAGCTCTGCAACCCTGCTGACCTGCCAAATCCAGCATCACAGGGTATTTTATGTTGTTAGGGTTATAAAGATATGAATGAGGCTTTAAAATTTCGTAATTACTGCTTCTGGTTGTTTTGTTTAGGAACTTACATAGTTTGTGGTGTGCAGCAATGCTGTGTTTTTCTTTTCAATGTGAATGTCAATTGGCGGAAGTCTTTATTTATATGTGGTATCATTGTGTGACATTTAATCCAATGTGGGATGGGCCATTTCACTGGTATGACATAAATGAAATTAAAAAAAAAAGATGCATTCGTTATTTATACAATGAACAAAGACTACTCAGTCTGCAGCTCACCTGCTCGCTGGTCCAAATAACCAAATAACTATTGTTATTGTTTCTGAGCCCCACAGGTTGTCTTCATTTATGATCATTTGATTTATGCCTTACCACAAAAGATTGCTTTAACACAAATTGTGAGCTTGACAGGATCTAACCACTGAAGTGAGTCAGGGCCCTGGCTAAAGGATGATATTGGTTCCCTTAACACTCAAATGTGTAATATACTGAAATAAAAATCACATATTTATATCTATTGGTCTGGTGGAGTGTGGTAAAACATTGAAAATGTAGCACTGTGGTTGAAGATGTTCTACATACTCCTCTTCTAAGAAACATAAATCAAGTTCATCAAGTTGCACCTGTCTTCATTGACAGTGCTAATCTAACTTCCTGAGCTCTGAAAATAATAGATCTTTGTTCATGCTGCCTGGAGGGTTGATGACGTTTTCACTTCATAAGAACAAAATGTAACAACGTCAACATGACGCTAGATGCTGTGCCATTTTTACTTTACTTTGAATATGTGTTTTTTCAGCTTTACTGTAAATAGTCACCAGCCACTTCACTCATTTAGCATATTCTCCACCATCCAAATAGAAAAACAAGTGTTGTGCAGACACAGATTATAATATGTGGGCTCACGTATAATTGTAAGATGCACACATCCTCTCCACCATATGGAGGGCTTTAAATTTGACAATGTTGTTGCTATTGTGACTTTATTCTCCTCTTGGAGATCAAGTAGGTTCTTTTGCAACATGTCAAGACTTGAAATACAAATATTAGGTTTAAATGTGCCCTGAAGGCAGCATGTTTTTTCACCGTTGTTATTGTCTATAACCTGTGGATTCTGTACAATGCAGCTTGAAAGGACAAACCACTTATTTGTCTTTTTAAATGTCTTTTTATCCAATATAATCATTGTTTTTCTCCATATTGTAGTTTCATGACTGTTGTTTTTTTTCTACTCTGTATATACGAAATCTTTTGTAGGTTTGCCAGCTCTGGAAGGGGGATCCCTACTCTGTTGCTCTTCCTGAGGTTACTCCCTTTTTTCCCCGGTTAAAGGTTTATTTTTTGTTTGTTTCTTTGTTTTGGCTTTTCATATGTTGTACAGTTTGTAATGGTCTTTATTTGCAAATTTGTGATTTTAGGCTATATAAATAAAACTCACTGGACTACTTTGTCATTTAATTAACAATAAAATATTCAGATATTCTGGACAAGTGGAAAAAAGTATTACTTGCAAACCAGTAACTCAGTCTGCACTGCCCTCAGCAAGATTTAAACAATCTTGTAGTTTGACCTGGGCTTTAGGTGTAATCTGAGGAAATTGCTTATGTTTGTATATGTGTGAGTATGTGTGTGTGTAAGAGGAGGGCAGGTCAGGTTAGGCTGTGTCTAAACAGACTGTGTACCCTGAAGCCTTGTTGTATTGTAGGAAATAGGGGTCACCCTCCATCTCCTCCCCCTTTGCTTCCTTTCTTCTGTCTCTCTTTCCTCACTTGGTAGCTATGATACCACCATCAATGACCGGCCTCTGCCCTTCTCCTCCTCCTCCATCTTCTCCTCTACATGTCTGCTGTCGTGTTCCTCTGTCTCCTCCCCTTTGTTCAGCAAAGTTCTCTCATCCACCAACAACAAAAAAGAAAAAAAAAGATTTCAGATTTGATTATTTAAGTATACTGTCTGAGTAGACTGTATGTGTTTGTGATTGTGGGAGCGTGTGTTTGTGTGAGGGCTGGAATGAGGGATGTGGGGGAGAGGGGGAACAGTATAAAACACACACAAAGAGTACACATCAGCATTACAAACACACACAGTTGTTTGTATTCTGTCTTGGGAGCCAGAGAGGGATCAAGAGAAAGAGAGACGAAGACGAAGATTTATCATCTTCTTGAGATATGTACCTCACTGATCCCTAATGAAGAACCACTATAGTATTTTTGTGTTGTAATCCACCAATGTAATTCCAATAAGGACCAGAATCTAGTAGTGAGGTTACAAAACAACAAGCATGTTACAAGATCTGTACAAATTTCAAGACAAGCTTAAAAATCGGATGTTTCAGAACAAGCAACAGGTAGTCAAACAGGTCAAAAGCCAAACCATAAAAATGGCCTTTGAGGCAGCACATATAAGTTTCAGTTGTGGGGTCTCTCCTAATATAAAGAGGCTGTTCTACAACCTCAGAGTCACAACATCAAGGGCATGATCCTCCGTGAGTTTCAAAAGGTCTAACAGATAAGATTGGACCAGCCCGATGAATACATACTGAAATAATTCTTCCCAAAGATTCCCAAAAGATTTCATAATCTTGTTGTGGCAATTTCTATTCAAAATTTAAAATATATGCATAACTAAGATAGTTGTTTGTCCGATATTGACTGGTGCTGAGAAGCTGATGTCCCATTCTTTTTTATTGTGTCAATAATATATCCACTATATGTAGAGTGTAGATTTTTGGAATTACGTCAAGTAAAAGTTATAATGAAACATCAGACACAAACTGTCATGTCAAGTCAAGCCAACTTTATTTACATTGCCCAGAATCACAAATTACAAGTCCACACAATTGATGAAATAATGACTGTAATAGTGATGCCAATTATATTGTAAACAATACTACATGTATAGTAAGTACATAGCAGTGGGTGAAGAAGTACTCAGATCTTTTACTTAAGTAAAGTACCAAAAAAAACAACCAAATAATGATACATCATAGTTTATTTTTTAATTACATTTTCGTATCATTAATCTGAATCTGCAAAGTAACCGGTAACTAAAGTTATAAATAAATAAAATAAATATAGTGGAGTAAAAAGTACAAAATGAATTGAATTGTATTGAATTGAAGCGGAGTACAAATAGAAAGTAGTAGTAAATCAAATACTTAAGTGCAAATACCTCAAAAGTGAAGTTAGGTACAGTACTTGAGTAAATATACTTAGTTACTTTCCACCACTGGTATATATATAATAAATGATAGTTAAAGCTAAACTTGACTAAACAGTCAATAGCTGATTAACTTCATTCACGTTTTTTTTTCACAACATGGATTCAACACCTCAGAGTAACTGATTAGTACTGAGCATATGCACATACTGTATGTTTACTGCCATTATTAAACATCAGTAAAAGTGTAAATCATGATAACCTGTGTGCCTCCATCAGGTTTTTACTTTGTTTTGTTGCATTTAACATTTATTGATCTTCATTCAAACAAGAGGAATGAAGAGTTTCTGACAGTTGAGTTTTGGAAAGACTTACAGTGTTTCTCCAGTTTACTGAATGCTCTAATTTAAAGAAACTCATTATTCTGTATGAAGCTGATACCTACTGTACCATTTGATAAAGTGACAGCTCATCCTATTTATAATGATTAAAGATAACTTAATTTGGGTTTTCATATCCAGTGCAGTTACTCTGGATATGCAAGTTGTAGAGGGCTCATCCTGGGATCCCAGTTACAATAAGTGTGTGTCAGTGGACACTGAAGCCTTACCTGCTAAAAGAGCAACACACGTGCTTTACATGCAGCACTTCATTCTTTGCTCAGCAGTGGAAATTTAAGAATCAGATTTGTTTTCCCCATTTTGTCCACATTAGATTTCACCCAAAAGCTCTGTCGCCTTCCTGAGGCCAGATAAATAAGGCATCAGGTGACCGGGACACTGCAGTGAGAATGAAAGTCCCCTTTCCGAGGTCAAACTGTTGCTGTTTGACTGACGGCCAGTTTGAAACCTGCTGCTACCTTGAGAGAAAATGCAGTGCGCGTGTGTGTGTTTGTGTTTATGTGTGTGTGTGAAAGAGAGAGAGAGAGTTGCCTGGACAGACGCAGTAGCAGACGTGCCCGCTCCCGTTTCTCTCTCTCTCTCTCTCTCTCTCTCTCTCTCTCCCTATCACACACTCTCGGGAGCAGCGCTTTGACGCACCACGCAGAGTTGGATTATAGTATTGCGCGCTGGTCTTTCACGGGGCTTTTTTTCTCCCTCACATTGCCTACACCCTTGCCACTGATCGCCAATTGATATATGATCGGAATCAATATCTTTCCACAGCGGTGACCTCTGCTGAGCTTTTGGGAAAACCGAGTGCTGCCGCCGCTTCCTCTCCGGACGCGTGTTGTGAATTAATAACCTAGACAGCCTCACCTGGAGTGTGTGTGTATGTGTGTGAGTGTGTATGCACTAAAGTGTGTGTGAGAGTGTGTTTCTCTGGATCAGATCAAGGATCGAGGTGTTTCACTGGCTTGGTTCCGCACACGCACATATACGTACACAGACACAACACACACCGGGGGGATTTGGGCACCGCATGCCGGGGACATGTGGAAGTTTGCGCCGCTGTAGCGCAGCCAGAGTGCCGGTCCACCGCCTCGCCGACCTCCCCTCTCCCTGCCCAGGGGGACCAGATTCCCGGTTCACAGCCTTCACACATCGAAACCCCTCTAAGAAGACCCAAATGTAAATTCAAAACGAGAAATTTCAGAAACACACGTCTGAAAAGGGAGAACAACGGAAAGGAGGACAGCATCCCGTTGCGTGCAGAGTTTGGTGAGCTCTTTCGGGGATTTCAGGGCTTTTATTTTTTAACGCCCTTATATTTTCTCAGTATTTTGTGGGTCTCATATTGGCCCCCACTTGCCGCAGTGATGGTGGGAGCTGTGAGCCCCGTTGGCCTTGGCCGCTCCCCGGCGACTGCGCTGGCGCTGCTGGTGGCTGTTCTGGTACTGGTCCTGTCCAGCGGAGCGGACGGCCAGCCCTGCCCGGCCCAGTGCTCCTGCACTGGGACTACAGTGGACTGTCACGGCCAAGGGCTCCGCAGCGTGCCCAGGAACGTACCCCGCAACGCAGAGAGACTGTAAGTACCGAGTGGGGAGAAGCTTTAACAGCGCAGTTTTGCTTTAATCTGCGCATAACATTTCCCAACAATTTGGACACACTTCACAGGGAAAATCATTAAAATATGATCTATTTCTTTGTGTGTCCGTGATGATGAATAACAAATGTGCACTGACCTGATCCTACTTATGGTAGACAATATTTATTAAAGCTGTGCTTCTCCTGAAGGGGTTTAAAGAGTTTACGGCAATCTTATCACACTTTCTGGTATTTGAAATTATATCGCCACTGATGTTTTTCTGATCATATAATATTCCTACATTTTTGATTAATACTCTTGTTGTTATAGGATATCTTCCTTGGGGACCACATCTTAACAGCGCAGGGTTTTTACATTTGAACTAACATATCAGAAACTACACATTAGGCTCCCTAAATGCTGCTAAATCCATCTGATGTCAATTTTGGTTTGTCATGTTAACTGTGAAAATACTGGTTCTTATTGCTCGTGTTTAATGTGAGGACACGTTATTGCTGATCGCGGAGCTGAAGTTAGGGGCACTGCTGTGGTTGTGTTGGTGGTTTCACACTGTTGCATTAGCACAGCCTCCGTAGACCACATCGGTTTGTCTGGAGACCAGCAAGTTAATCAAAAACGGATTTGGACAAGTGGGCTTTGAGCTAAACAGGCCGTATTTTATTAGTCAGAGACCCCTTGTTAAAATTACAATTTGCCACAGTTCCTTAATTTCTCTGACGCTTAAATGACAATTCTGCATTAGCTACGGCGCACCAAGTTTCATCAAAAACCACTTCAACAGACCTGCTAACCTGCTTTGTCCTTGTTTTATTAACATATCATGTACTGACAGTCCCCTCTTTACCAATTTCTCTGTCTAGGGATCTGAATGCAAACAACCTCACTAAAATCACCAAGGCGGATTTTGCAGGACTGAGGCATCTGCGAGTGTTGTAAGTGGCTTTATTATCTACTTTATTCACTCCTTTCTTTTCTCTCCTCCTTTGCAAGATGCAAAAGAAAAAATAACACTCTCACGCACACCTCTGACAAGCAGCACCTTGCAATCCCAACAACTTTCCCCCATCAAATACCACAGCACACACAGATTTAACTCTTTCCAATCCTGTTCAGCATCAGGCTCATCCAGCCCTGGAGCTGCCGCATGCAGCACTGCGTCTAGTCGTGGGAAGCCGCGGCTTCACTGAGCCTAGTATGTGCGTCTAAACAGACCAGCAGTGGCACCTGTTAATGCTGTCGAGTTAATCTGCCAGTGGAAGTGTCAGGAGGCGCTTATTTTAACCACCGCGCAAAGAGGGAAAGAGATAGCGGTCATTAGGTGTAACCGCGGAGGGAGGAATGCAGCTGGAAGGGAGGGAGGAAGGAAAAGGAAAGAGTCAAGTAAGAACAGGTTTCTTACCTGGGATGAATTCAGGCTAAGAGTGGGACAGGGATAGCCTGCTCTTATTGTGTGTGTGTGTGTGTGTGTGTGTGTGTGTGTGTGTGTGTGTGTGTGTGCTATACAGCTGCTAAAATTGAATGGCAGGAAAAATCCACATTGTTGGAATTCCTCCAGAGATTATGTCCTTAATTGAGTGTGTGTGTGTGTGTGTGCTCCAATCTTTATAGATGGTAGCTGTTTCCTGTGTGTTCTACCTGAGTGCAGTCACACACAACCTCAACCATTTGAATTTCAATTAGAAAGCTACGACAATTAGATTAGTCGATCAAATCAATTTGTCAATCAATCAAAAGTACTTTTTATAATCAATTAATTGTTTCAGTCATTTATCAAGCAAAAATGCCAAAATATTTCCTGGTTCCAGCTTCTAAAATATGAGGATGTGCTCATAGTCAATGAAAAATCTTTGGGTTTTGGCCTGTTGGTTGGTCATAACAAGCATTTTGAAGAGGTCACTTTGGGCACTGGGTCACTATTTTTGACATTTATAGACGATGAATCGAGAAAGAAATAAGCAGATTAATCTGTAATGAAAATAATTGTTATCTACAGCCCTAATTTCAATGTACAAACCAGTTATATCTTCTTCTCATGAGTGTACACCGTGCAGCCTATAAAAATGTGTGTGTGGCTGCTTGGCTTGGTCAGCATAGTGCTCCTGGGGGAGTTGTGCTAGTGTAAGTGAATGAGTAGTCACTGCTTTGTGGTTAGATACAGAGCAAATTGGATGATAGATGAGTCCGACTGATGGGCCAGTTTTAAAGTCAATTCTGGTGCTCCATCGACTCACTGCTGATTGTCTTCTCTCTCTCTCTTGCTGTTGCAACATTCGATCACTTTCCATCTCCACCAATCTGTTTTTCCCTCCTTTTTTTCACACCCTCTACCACCTATCTTCTCCATCTCTCCCTCCCTCTCCTGTCCAGTGTCAGTCTCTTTGCCTCTCTCTCTCGTGCCCTATCTCACTCTCCTTCAACTTCTCTTCCTCTTCTCTCTCTTATCTGTGGCCCCATCCGGCCTCTCCTTTTCTTTGGCCTATCACGGTGTCATCGCACAAATCGCTCTGTCGGCTCTTGCGCTTTATTTGTCTCTCGATCACTTCGCTTTTTTCATGTCCAATTCTTATTGCCTCACTCTCTTCTGGTGTTTCTTCTTCAGGCAGCTAATGGAGAACAAAATTACCACAATCGAGAGAGGAGCCTTCCAGGACCTGAAGGAGCTAGAGAGACTGTGAGTAACATTCTTAAATTGAAGCAGCCACCATTTTACGCCTTCACACATTTCTGTAGGAATACATATTTCAGGATCCTCGAAAACTATAGCATACCAACATGTTCAATTTCATAAATGTGGAAATGCACACATAGGCCTACAGATAGGTGACAAATGAAAGGAAAAACCAACATAAAGTGTCATAGTAAGGTGTTGGGCCACCACTCCTTGTCATAGATTCTGTAACTCTGTGGAGCTCTTCTGGAGGGATAAACATCATTCTTCTAAAAGATATTCCCTCATTTGGTATTTTGATTAAGGTGGTGGAGAGCACTGTCTAAAGACCCATACACGCTGTACTATATCAGTGATCTTGAAAGGTGATTACATGTCACACCATGTGAGATGGGGTTAATAAAATCTTGGTCACAATCTGCATCTGATGCTACGATATCCATTTTGAGGGGATGTGAGATTTCACTGTGAATAGCCTACCTGGTGAATCGTAGCGCCGTAGAGATAATTTGTGTCATCCGTCTGCGCTTCTATCGTGTTGAAAATGCGACAAAACAAAAACAAACTTTAGCAATAGCGCTGGTACTGTTTTAAAAACTTCATTAACTTTATTAAAAAAATTAGCTTACAATGTCACGTCAGGCGGTGTATTCTGCATCATTTCATGGCTTTTTTTGGACTGGTTGGTTTGTAGATGTGGGTCCTGAATTTCTGACACCACCAGAATTTTGATGCGGCATGTCTTCAGTCATCAAAGCTGTAAATCAGCCGTTAGTGGACCTGCCTCACAGTGCAATCTTGGACCACCACCGGGTTTCTTTTCAGATTCTAAGTCCAGGACAGCTAGAAAACGCACAGAAAATTGAACCTAAACACATCAGTCTCTTAAAGGGGTTCAATTAGGTTGAGACCTGGTGAGTTTGAAGGCCATAACCCCCCTCCCATCTGTATTTCTTCATAAATGTTAAACCTGAACGTCATGACATGTGGTTGCCAACGTCTCAGTCCAAGAGGAAATTTCTGAAAATGAGTCACAGGGCAGTGACTGAAGAAGGTTGTTATGGCACTGGTCTGGAATCACTGGTATTCAGCATCCAACCCTAAGGCAGTTATGGCATAATTAAGTCTTGGTAGTGTGTGAGAGAGCAAGACAGAAGGGGGATGTGGACCCCTGACTGCTGATATGTCCATTGTGTCGACTGTCAACTTTGCATGATGTGTGAGGTGTCCATATCTGTGTGTGTGTGTTTGTGTGTGTGTTTTGTAGCCTGACTGCCAGCCAATGACACACTGGAATGCAGTAGACTGTGACTGAGTCTGAGGAGGCTTAGAGACAAGCTTTTAATTAAAGACATAAAAATCCTCGCTGCTTATACACACGTTTACAAAAAACACAGACATACCTGTATACACACAGAGATATCCACCTGTACACATACACAGACACACATACAGTGCAAAATGAAATGAAGGTGGTTAATCTTTTTGATAGTTGTTTTGGATAAATTCTTCAGGAGTCGTTGGGATGAAAAGGAAGAAATATCGTGATTGCCCAGCTGCTATTGTCTTGGGCGTGTCGTGCCTGGTTTCCCTCTGCTCTCTGCTGCACTGTGGCTTCTCTTATACCACTATAAGGAATCTGCAAGTGTTTCTCATGCAACCAACACTGGGTTCTGTCCAGCTAAGCAGATCTAGGAATTCCTGCCCAGAGCTTCACACAAAGAGTACAATATTTAACTGTGTATGGTTCAGCTTTAACAGTAAACTTTGATAGTCATACTCTCTGTACAAAGAGATGGTACGTGCTGGTAAATACAGTCTCTCACGCATACATATGAGCAAAACAGGCTTCAACAGACACTTGCACATACACTGTAGACTAGCCTGTAAACAGCAATAGCAGATAAAGTCTTAAACATCTACTGTCAAACTATGCATGCTAATTTTGTCTTATCTCAGATGGCAACAAACACCTTTGACAGCGGCTTACTTTCTGACACAACATGGCTGTTTTCTGTTGTCCTCGCGAGGGTTTTCAACTGTAATTCAGCATCTCTGGCGTGGCATGTTCACAAACACAAAGATGGAGTCAGTCATCAATGCCCCCCTGCGGCCGCTGGACAAAGGCACGTCTCCGGAGTCTGGAGTCTTGGGGCTCATTTCAAAGGCCTCCGTCCTCTGGGGGGCTGGAGGGGACCTGCTGGGCACCACTGCCCAGAGGAGAGGGCTCTAAGCTGGGCTGACGGATCCACAGTGACTGCACCCCCCCCCCAGGGGTGGAAAACGGTTCCCCTTCTCATCCTTTCTTTTGCGACAGGCCCTGCAGGGCTGGGCAGGGTGGGGTCAGGTGTGGGGCAGTAGCTGGGGGGTATGGAGGAGGGGTAGGTGGTCGAAGGAGGTGTGGAGGAGATAGGCATGTCACAACACACTTGCACATACACAAACACATGCATGGGTATGGATACACTCATGCATGCGCATTAACTTACGCAAGGCTGCTCTGTCAGTACTGGTTTTATCTCCCCCCCCCCTACACCCACTCACATCTTTCTTTCTTTCTTTCTTTCATTCTTTATCTTCTCCTCATGTTTTTCTTCCATACCCACCCATCTCGTTCTCTCTCTCTCTATTGTCCTGTGCATATAGGAATGTCATACATTCTTCACTCTCTCCCTATGATGAAGAATGGGAAAGAGAGGAGTTCCTGATCCTCTTATCCTCCTCTCACATTTGACTGGTTTACAGCCCCTATCCAATTCAAAGTCTGTGAGATTGAAAGCGATAACAGCCACAGATATGTGGAGAGAAACAAAACAGTAATTACAGGCACTGAGACAATGATTTCAGAGAACAGCAGTGAGATAAAGCCCTAGATAATTAGCCTGTAATTGAGTGATCACATTGTCAAAGATATTTTTAACAGAAATGAATAATTGTAAAACTGATTACAGGTAGTGAGATTTGTCCATCAACAGTGATTACAAACTAGATAATTAAACCTCAAACTAAGTGTTCGTGTTGTGGACAGTCTGACTAGCAAAAAGATAATTGTGACAGTGTGACAGTGATCCCAAAGAGCGGGATATGGATTTCAAAGAAAATCACTGGATTAGTGCTAAATGATTAGCTCTAAAGCCGGTGAGTGATAACATTGTTCTCGCTGATCATTTCAGGGCAAAGTTTCAAATGTTTTTTTTTTTCATTTTTACTGAGCAGCAGACCTTGAAATTATCTGCACTGTGGAGACACACAAAAAGACATTTTCACTACAGCAGTTCTGTCTAAAAAGTCTGCCTGTCTGTGCAGCGCTCTGCAGCAACCAACATTAGTTATATTTGTTGGTAAACACCAGTTAGCAATAAAAATGCTCAAAGTTCAGGGAAAAGCTCTTCAAAACTGCTGAATGTGAATTATTTTTGGTGATAGCAAAGGAATTCACAGTTCAGGTGGGAAGACTGGATTTCTGCGTTGCTGTGTTTTAGGGCAGAAATGTTATCTGTCATTAGTGTTTAAATAACAGATCAGAGTGTGGATGATGGTTTATTTCAGATGCACTCGCTGTGAACCAAATACATGAACTGTTGGAGTAGATATACACACATGCAACACACACACACACACACACACACACACACACACTGGTCAGTTTGAAGTGGTTTTGGAGTAAAGACAGTCATGGAAATGTCCACATGGTTTGGGTTATAACTATGGTAACAGTACTGTGTGTGTGTGTGTGTGTGTGTGTGTGTGTGTGTGTGTGTGTGTGTGTGTGTGTGTGTGTATGCATGCATGTATGTAAGAAGATTTTGGACACTGTACGTGTTTGCGGGAATGTGTGTGTGTGTGTTTACTGTGTGATTTGTGGCTCTCTAGCATCTGTTTATGACTGCAGGGATTATCACCACGCTGCAGTGTGACATTAGCTTGTTGGAGTGACTCTCACACCTCAGACTACCGCCTACTCAGTCTTCATTCACTTTCAGCCATACTCTGACTAATGATGCACGACTGTGGAAGTACTCTGTGTGCACGCACACACACACAAAGATGTATTCCTTCAGGTCCAGAAACAAACCTACAGACGACTAGATTATTTGCGTCAGAAGCAGTCAGTACTTGTAGATGGACACTAGAGGTGTTCAGTACATGTACGAACACATCTTTAACACTGAATCTTCAAGCTGAACTGACTATACAGAATCATTGTCAGTGACCAAATCAGTAGCTTTTGGCAGTTGAGCTTTAAATTAAATTAATCCGCAACAATTTTGATATTTGATTCACTGTGAAGTAATTTATCAAG
Organism: Siniperca chuatsi; assembly: GCF_020085105.1. Taxonomy (NCBI): domain Eukaryota; kingdom Metazoa; phylum Chordata; class Actinopteri; order Centrarchiformes; family Sinipercidae; genus Siniperca; species Siniperca chuatsi. The sequence goes on from NC_058044.1 coordinate 15,825,168, forward strand.
AAAAAACATCAAAAATTCTTCAGTTCCAGCTTTTCAAATGTGAGAATTTGCAGTTTTTTTCTTGTTTATATTAATGTAAATTAAATATCTTTGAGTTTTAGACAAAATAGGTCATTTGAAGATGTCACCTTGAGCTCTGGGAAATTATGATGAACATTTTTCTTTATATTCCTGACATTTTAGAGATCAAATGATTCATCGAAAAAATAATCAATGGATTAATCGAAGTCTAGTGGCTGAAGGAGTGACTTCATTAGACTCGGAGCTTCTTGACCTGTATCATTTGCAGTTGTAACATGAATGCTGTTTCCCTCAGAGAAAATAACACATTTGCATCCAGTTTACTCCGTGTCCTTTGTGATGAATGTACAAAATTAAAGCACGAAAAGAAACGCAGTGTACGTGACATGGCTAATTCATAAAATATATGAATAATTCATCTTTCTCATGTTACTTGAATGACCATAAAATGAGCACAACATGATGGTTAAGGTGTTTGATTGTTGAAGTAATCAGACACTTACTCAAGTTGAACAAAATAATTAATAGTTATAATTAAGTGCATTTAAACGCACACCACCTTAGAGGAACCAGGCTAATTTTGATCCTTCACTGTCTTTACTTCATTCTCTCAGTCTCCTAGTCTGACAGCATTGCATCTATTTTAAGAGGATGAGCTCATAACCCCTCTCTGTTCTCCTTCCTCCTCCCCACCTCCAGCACCAGTCCATGCACTCACCCAGGGGAGGTCTAGCCCACTAACAAGCGCTCATAGCTGGGCCGGACCTGCAGGAGGAGTGGGCCTCTCTGCAGGACCACGTGGGGCTCTTAGCCGCCAGAGCCAGCGTTAACGGAAGAGGAGTGAATAATTTAGAAACATCATTTCTGCGGGATGTTAAATATTTAAGCGTCCTCTGATGTAACTGTGCAGTGTGAATATGCGTGTTTGCGCGCGAGCACGTTCATATATTTGTGTACTTGTGGGTGGAAGATGGACACAGAGGGGGTGACGTTATTTAAGGAGAATCCACAGCAGCTTATGGTGAAGCAAAAAGAGGTGAAAGATGAGGGTTAAGAGGAAGAAGTCATTGAGAGACTTAAAGAGAGAAGTTTTGATTGGAGTTGGTGACACTTTTGGAGTGTTTGGTTTGAGTAAAGTCTGTGGCATTTCTGGGATTAATATGTATTTTAGTGTGTAAATCATGACTTTTGTACTTTTCTTATTAGTTTGAAGTCACTCTTTCTTTCTGCCTCCATCCCCCATTTTCTTCTTCCTTCTCTTCATTCTCCTCCAGTAGCAGCCGTGTGTGTGTGTGTGTGTGTGTGTGTGTGTGTGTGTCAGGGTTAAACTGTTTTAGTAGCCTGTCTCTCATTGTGTCACTCAGTTGCCTCACTCCCCTCTGCCGCACATCAAGGCACAACCACACACACACACCAACACACACCGGCACACAAACCTCTTCACTCCACTCAACCAGGGTTAAATGATTGCACCCAGATTATTAAACTCACCCGAGTTCTCTCAACTCCTCTGTTTGTGTATGTGTGTGTGTGTGTGTGTGTGTGTGTGTGTGTGATGACAGGTTGTTGTGAGTTTTTACCCTGTGAGGGCCTTGTTTACTCAGTGGGGTCCTTTTCACACATTCGGTAGTCCGACCAGACTGCCTGTTTGTTTTTCCCACATCATCTCCTCTCCTCCGCCTTTGTGGTAAAAAAAAAGGTTGCCCCCCCCATCCAAACCCCTTCTTTCGTCTTCCTCCCCCTGCCTTCCCTTCGTCCTTTTCGAGTTCACTGTTTGTCTGGCAGCCATGTTGTACCCCTTAAATCAGGGGTAGCCCGGGGGTTTGTTTTTTTTGCGTATCCGTCCATGAACATGTGTTGCAAAAAAAGTGTCTCCATCAATCTCCTTATCCTTTCGTACTTCCTCTAACTGTACTGAATTGCATTACAATCAAAATAACATCATTTGATATGATGATCAGGAAACACAAATCTCACTTTAAAAAGCTAACCACTTAACCCACACTGTCTGGAAGGGGCTAGGTAGAGATTATTCCCTAATTTATGCTGTGTTTTTCCAGGCGCCTGAATCGGAATAATCTGGCCATCTTCCCCGAGCTGCTTTTCCTGGGAACGACAAAGCTTTACAGACTGTAAGTCCTGTTTTTGTACCTCTTTTTCTATCCATCACTCAATTGCTTTGCATTTTCTCATGTGTTTTGTTTAATGAGAGCACTAAAAAGAAGGCCTGAGATCATTCAGATGCATTGTTGGTGCACGCAAATGTGTGTTTGTGTGTATCACCACAAGCTTGTACAGGTCATTGCCTATGACTTAAAATGACATGGTGAAATATGTTGCAGACATTGTAAAGCAGAGAAAAAAAATATATCTGGTTTTCTCTGTGAGGCCGTGGTGTTTCACTTGGATGAAGGAGTGAGAGGAGTGAGAGAACAGATTTTACATGGCCCTCTCCATAGAAGCCAGTTCAGTAGCTAATGGAGATTAGCACTCCAACAGCTGCTGCCCACTGGGAGAGATGTGTGTGCGTGTGTGAGGATGGAGAGGAGAAAGTGAGCAAGACAGACCGAGGGAGGTATAAGCAGCAAAACATAGAAACAGGTTTCTCTTCTGAAGTTACGTTTTGTGTTTCAGAGGCAGAAAATAGTTTCCGTTACAGAACATAAATGTCCCAGTGTGCATTCAAACCAGTGAAGCGCTGTTTGTTGTCGTCAAGCACCTTCCACCCTTCACTCACAGCCTGATCTGGTCCGTACTGTAAACCGAGCTGTGGATTTCCAGTACTGTAGGGTTGGGCTGCAATGCTGCTGAAACGGTGGGAACTAACTTCCCGTCATGGTCGTTTGTGGTCTCGGGGAATAATTATGGTTGCATATATTTATATGTGTGGCTGAATATATTTATCTAAAACAATATTGAAATGCTCAGATGATTCAGAGAGTGTGTGAAAGTTGTTTATGTTCTGTGGCCGCTACGGTGGTTGGCTGGGCTTGACCTGTCGTGTCTAAGGGTGTGTGTCTACATGTGCGTCTGTGTTTCTGTGAGTGTGTGTGTGTGAGTTTCTCAAGGCCGAGAGTTGGCATATTGCTCAGCGTGTGGGCCGAGGTAAAAATACAACTCGGATATACTGCTCTCTGCTCAGCTGTCGCAGACAAGCGGCCTCTGTGTGTGTGTGTGTGTGTGTGTATAAGTGTATGTGTATGTGTATGTGTCAGCTCTCCAGGTGTATGTGTTTAGCAAAGGGTTGCTTATTGGCTGCACATCTTCACTGAACAAGCACACTTCATTCAGCCTGACAGCATTCATGATGTCGCGTGTTCTCAGTGAGATAAAGCACGATATGAAACCCACAGTGGACAGAGAAAGAAACAAAACTCATAGAATCTACAGAAAATTGCTAAATGACAATGAAAAAAGAAAATGCCGAGCTGGCGCCATTGCAGCCACAAAGCTACAAGCAGATTTGTCAGACGTATGGAAGTCATTCAGAATGACTGACAACCACAGAGGCGAAGCCAATAGTATTTAGGGCTGTTTGGTCAATATTAAATCTTATGTTCCGCTTCTGCACCCCCTACAGTGTATTTTTATTTTTAGAAAACACAACAAGAAACCCTTGAGAACCTCTGAACTGGAATTTTGTTAAGTTTTATATAGAGGTCAGAAGGTATGTGCGAACTGGACCGACTTTGGTTCTTGCGACAGCACTGCTATAAATGAACACTTGCTCAACCTGCTATTATGAAAATTATGTTTTCACTTTTTTGGGGCTTGGAAAATCTGTGTGTGTGTGTGTGTGTGTGTGTGTGTGTGTGTGTGTGTGTGAGAGTATTTACTGGATGTGTTTAACCTTTGCTCAGCACCGTGATTTAGGGCTAAATTAAACTGGGCTGAAGTCAGGTGTGAGATTTTATGCATTTTAGAAGAAACGGTGTTTCTGCCTGAATTATGTTTACCTGCAACATTTGTTTTCAAATCAGTAAGTGTGACATACTTCAAGGCATTGGGTTCGCATCCTGCATGACACGTGTTGTTGGGTCTAGACAACTAAACACTTTTAGATTAGGGAATAATTATGGTCTTAGTTGTCAAAAAGGTCTACATCCAATTTTGTGCCTCAGGTCAGTGTTGACTTTTTTAATATTAATTAATTAAGTTTAGCTTAGTTTAGTTAATTTGATATGATGAGAATGAGAGCATGACATTACACATAACTGCACTATATTACCCCATTTTATTTTAGTGTCCAAATTCGGTGTGAAATGTATGCTCTATATAGTGCCCTCAAAAATTCCTAAGATGAAACAATAAAAGTAGTGTCCATGGCATGGACACTACTTTCTTCTTACCTCCCACAGTGCAATATGTTGCATTTTATAGATATAAAAATGAATGTTGTGTGACTCTGTCAGTGATGACTCAACACGATGATGACTCATCATCAAGTGTCTGAAATCTTGATTTACTGCTCACTATCGAGTTAATTATTTAGTGTATTAAATAGGAAGTAGTGAATGAGTGAACAAGGGAGTGATTTCAGACACAGCTCAAGACACAGGAGATTAGACACATCATACTACCGACAGTTCAACACCATAAATACCTACGCTCAGGTACCAGTTTATTAGGTACACCTAGCTAAAACTAATGCAGTCTAATACAACAGTCCTGCAAATTCTACCTGCATGAACGTTATGATGTTCAGTTTTTGTTGAAACTGTTTTAGAGAGGTGTTGATTCAACTTTTGTAATTTTGGAGGATGAAGTTTCAGTTTAGTCCGCTTTAAATCAGTATCTTGTTTTCTTTACTGTACTTTCCATTATTAGATTTGGCTCTGTTTATGTGTGTGTTTGTAACTTTACTGTCACTGTATTATAACTTGTATTTCTTTGTCTATTATTATTTTTACTTTCTTTTTTATTTTATTTTATTCAATTCTATTTTAATACATTTTATTTTACGTCTCATTTCCTCGCCTTCATTGTCTACTTGTTTTTCATGCTTAATGTGGACACTTAATTGCCTTTGTATTTTGCAGAAGGTGAACAAATACATTTGTGTGGCATTTCCTCTCTTCTCCCTTTTCCCTGCCAGCTCTTTCTCTCTCCCACTTCCCTCTTTGCTGGACAGAAATCAGATGAAAGAGGGAGAGATGAAAGAGGGGTTGATGAAGGGATGGGGTGATGGGAGGATAAGAGAATGGGTCACTGATTCCACAGCTGAAAAGTCTGGTTATGCTTGAGTATGAAGCTACATTGATGGGACAGTATGTGTGTGTATTTATGTGTATGTGTGTGTTATTTTGCTGCTTGGCCTATTCTGGCAAATGTCCCTCAGCAAATGTTTTCCAGGTTACTTTATCACTGTGTGTCTTTTGGTGTTTTGTGTCAAGTTCAGGTGCGTTTAGCTTCAAACTTTGGCTTTCATATGTTGATTTGCTTCAGCGCAGACAGAAGTAAGAGATGAAGAGAGATAGATGTGTGTGGATGTGTGTGTGTGAGAAAGAAAGAGCAGGAGAGGAAGAGAAATTGAAGGAAATTTTGTTGTACGTCAGTCCTTCATCATCATTCCACTGAGAAGGAGAGTCAACATGGACAAGTTGATTGAGAAGAGCAAAATGAGTGAACTTCAGGTCTCACACACACACATTAAACCTGAGTTTAAGTGGTATGAGGTTTGAATTAATGAGTTGATGAGGCTACGTTTTTGGGTGTGTGTGTTTATGTGTGTGTAATAGTCCCTAATCCTCTGCTAAATGGTGCCCTGATGAGGCTTTACCAGGCAGCATTGTTGCTAAGCAGCCTCGAAGGTTGTGGCTTTGTCTTCTGTGAGAGCTTAACCCTGCTGCACACACACATTCTATCTCTAACACACACACACACACACACACACACACACACGTACCACCTCGGCCGAGACGACAGGCTCAGCACAATGCGTCACAAGAGTGCACAGGCGTCTTTCAGAAGATGTGGGCTTTCCCAGCGTGTCGACAGTTAACTAACACAGAGGGAGGAGGACGAGGAGGAGAAAGGGAAAGGAAGAGAGAGGTCAAAGGTAGAGAAAATGAAATTTTCTCTGAGTAAATAATGCTTTTTAATTAAGACAAAGAGTGTTGGGCGTTTTAGTTGCCACCGTGACTAAGAACCTCTGGGTCCCACAGAGGTCAAAGGTGAAGAATGTTCCAGTCAGGAGATCTAAGCAGGAGGTGATTTAAAGAAGCAAGGAGGGCCGTCTCTTTATCAAAAATCATGACAAATTAAACTTGTAACTGCTGTTTATCCTCTAAAGACAATTTTTATTGGATTATTGGATTTTAATTATTATTTTATTGGTCTGTGGCCTTCATCAGGGTTGTCACACAACACAACAAAGAACAATTAAATGAGACAAGAATTAAAAAATAGAATGAATTAAAGACTTCCATTCACATATACACAATGGTAACTGAGCAGTTGAAGGATATATATATATATATATATATATATATATATATATATATATATATATATATATATATATATATATATACACACAAGAATACGATCTTTCTCTAATCTATGAGCAGCTGTTGTAGGAAAACAAATGAAATATGTTGTCAGTGAATGTTTTGCAGATATGTTAAGTATGAACATTTTGCAACTTCGCAGATACATTGATTAAAAACGTTTCTTCTTTATGTTGATTAAAATGTCATTTTGGCTCATTATGTTCCTGTGGGCCTTAGGTTCCTTTGCTATTGCAAATTGGTTGTATATAAATATAATTTCGAGGAGACAGGGTTGGCCAGTATGTTATCACATATATGTGGCCATGAATACATTAATTTTACTCTAAATGGTCATGTGGCGTTAGACCACTATTACTTTGCCTTTGTGTTGTATGACGGCCCTGATGAAGGCCACTGGCAAAAACATGTCAGTCTCATGATAAAGTTGGTCTCAATGTTACGACAACTAAGTCTTGCTGGAATTTTGATCTTCTACGTGTGCTTGCATTCTCCATGCACCTTGCAAGTAGAAGTTTAGATTATCTTTGAAACTAATCTCTATCACTCACATCACGGCCACACTGACACTTTCGTGATGTTCATGAGAGGGCAAAAAGGAAAAAAACTAAACTCCTGCTTCTGGTTATTCCAGCCTATGTTGAAGGGGATTATTTGGGTTTGGGATGCTGCCTTTAAAAAGATCAGTATCTGCTGGTAGCAAGGTTAGTTAGAAGATATTTGGCCACTGACTTTGTGTATATAGGATATGCAAATATCTGCCATTATGTCTGTCAAAGGAAATTAAGTTAAGCCTTTGCAGCCCGAGGCGTCTGTAGATGGGCCTCTCTCTCTCTCTCTCTCTCTTTCTTTCTCTCTATCTCACAAACATAGACACACACTGGCACAAACACACCGCTTTACCATTCAGCAATATTTCCTGCCCCCTCCTGTTTCACTGAATGCACTTTAACAGATATAAAAACTCTCACACACACAAGTAAATAGCTCTTTTCAGATCTTTTCAGCATTTACAAAGACATATTGTCCAAGAATTTTTTTCATTAGGACTCTTGGATCACACAGATCATATCCAGCCAAACAGGAAAATGCAACAAGTTTTTCTATTTTTCTTTCTTGTGGTTGAGTTTGTTTTCAGATATTTCCATGTCATCTGTGTACACATTATGAACCAGCTTGAGTACGAACCAACAGTTACAACAGTGTGTTGAGGTGTTGAATGTCAGTGACTCACTCGCTTGCCATCATATGAATCACATGACTGCCTATCTGAATTGCTCAAGGCCACTCATTCCTAAGAAGTGATTTGGCCATTCAGATCCCAACACAATGCTGTAATTCATTCTCAAGTGATTCGGAGAGGGCTTGCCAAAGCCGAACTGGCATTATTCAGAGGGCACCAGTACAAAAGATTATGTTATACAGACAGAATGTAAAGATATGAAACGCCCTGCTTGACTTTTACCACAGCTAGAGCTAACTTGTTTCTGAATGGAGCCCAGAAAGTGTGTGTGTGCATGCATGTGTGTGTGTGTGTGTGTGTGTGTGTGTGTGCGTGTGTGTGTGTGTGTGTGTTTGTTGATTCTGCTCAGCTGCTCTGTGCAGCTTTTTTTTAAATTTTGATTATGAACTATATTTATTTATTTTAACTGGAAACAGTTATACATAGAATAGCAAAACACTACACAACAGCAGTAGTGGAAGATAGCATCATATACACTCAGTTGCCAGTTTATTAGGGACACCTAGCCAAAACTAATGCAGTCAAATACAACAGCTCTGCAATAAATCTTACCTTCATGAAAGTTACAATGTGCGGTTTTTGTTTAAACTGTTTTACAGAGGTGTTTATTCAACTTTATGATCATTTTGGAGGCTGGAGTTTATGGTGCTTTTGAACTGTATTGCTTAAAGGTGTTTATAATACTTTGTGCACCCAGTTTTTATCAGAGGATAGACTCCATCTAATATAAAGAGTCTGCAGTCCCCATAGAGTCCACTCTCCTCTCTGTACAAAAGACTTCAGACATATTACAGCTGTGCTTTGACAAAAACACTGTCAACATGACATAAAAAGGAACATTAAATCATAAACTCTTTTTTCAGGGGGAAAACACACACACACACACAGTATATATGTGAGTATATATATATATATATATATATATATATATATATATATATATATATATATATATATATATATATATATATATACACACACTCACACACATCAATCTTTGCTGTCTGTCTTTTATTCTTTGTTCCAAGTTAAGGATCTTCTACTCCACTTTGTTTGTACTAGTGCTAACTAAATGGCAACCAAGTTGAATCAAATATAATCTTATCTTTGGAAAGTTTGTTTTGTAAAAGGAAAAAAATATATATACATACAGAATGGATGTAACGTTTACCATATAAAGTTATGAATTGTTTTAGCTGTAAGCCAACTTTTTAACATAAAAACATAAAAAAAAATAATTTGAAAATGTTTTATGCAACTGATAAACAGTGCCTTTCATGTCAATATTACTTCTAAACCTAAATTTAAAACCTGACAAACTGAATATATTATATGTAAAATTTTGAAAGACAATCCTGACAATTTTCATAATACAACATCTCTTTGTTTAATCTCTATACAAATTCCTGTTTTATGTTGTTCAGTTTGGTATGCTGAATGCAGCTCAATTAATCACCTGTCATCCAGGGTGTGTGAGTGTCAAAGTTCAGAGCTCACAGGTGAAAGGTCAGGGAGCATCAGTGTCAACCGATGAGATATCCAGGATAATGGACATGCCAGCAGTGACTGTGCTGCTTTTCCCATCACGAACGAGCAAGAGTTACGCCTGGAAAAAGAGACGAAGACAAGAGGGGTGGATACAAACAGAATGAATGAAGGGTATTTAAAGGAAAGATTAGAGATGTGTTTGCTCTCTTAAATGGTGTGGAAAAACGAGCAGGGAGGAATTTACTGAGGTGAAGACAGAAACGTTTTCTGCATTGTGAGCAAGCTGTGAAAAGCAAAAAAAAGCAAAGTAGTGGTAAAAAAGTGAGGGACAGAGAAAGTAAAGAAAGGCGGAGAGCTAGAGGGGAGAGTCATGTGGAAAGGAGAGGAGAGAGGTATGTCAGTACTTACTGTAGATGGCAGGTAGCCTGAAGCCTGGAGCCAGCATGTCTGTCAGAAAGAAGTGCCCAGGTGTGCGTGTGTGTGTGTGTTTGTATGTGTATGTGTACGTGTGTAACCTGAGTGTGGATTATTGGGAGGGGGGGTTTACATACCATCCAACGCCAGGAAGAGCTTACCTGGAAGCAGGGAGTTACAATAGCAGTGTGTGTGAATCTATGTGTGTGCGTGTGAGGTCTTCTAGATCATCAAAGCATTTCCTCGCCTTGCTTGTGTGTGATTAAGGGTCACCGTTTGCGGTAACACCTCCCAACAAAGCAGCTAAATCAGCCTGCATCCTTTCCACATCCCTCACTTCTTTTTAAGTCTGCTTCATCTCCTCTTCTCATTCACTTTAGCCTCAGTGCTTAACTTAATAATACAACATTAATGCTGGTGTTGCGCGGTTGAGAAACCAGCAGGATGTAGATTTCTTCCTCTTATTTCCTCTCACTCTTTGTCGCCCTCCTTCTCCCTCTGCGGCAGTGTTTCTCTCCAGGGTATCTGCAGGTATGGATCCAGGCCTTGTATTGATGGATGAGTCGGCCTGGCCTGTGAATTATGGCAGGGATTATGGAGTATCAGGACAATTCATCATGCAACGCTCCTCTACTCACCCCAATCACAGCTACTCAGCAATATTGACCACTGCTTGCTATGTGCATCCATGAAGGGGGGGGGGCAAGTTATGAAGAATTAACCCCTACATTGTTCATACCATCATTCAAACCTTCTTTCTCTATAACATTAATTTGACTAAATAAGAAACAATCAGTAAAAGAAACATCCTTAGTTTTTATTTTTTATTTTTTTTGGCATTTCTGCTTTATTAGATAGTCACAGTAGAGAGAGACAGGACAGGCAGGGGAGAGAGAGGGGATGACATGCAGCAAAAGGCCCGGGCCGGTCACGAACCCGAGCCGCTGTGGGAAGGACCCAGCCCCGACACTCTACCAGGTGAGCTACCGGGCCGCCCCCGTGGTTGGATCAGATCTGACTGACAGTGGTATGGCAATGTAAGCAAACAACCCACCAACTGTCATCAAATGTTGCAAAACTCTGATTGGTGCTCAGTGTCAATGTTCCGACTATGCAAGAAAATCTTGTGGAAGTTTCCAAATATACCAAATATATCTGGCTGAATTTTGGTGAAGATGCACAAGACATCTAGAATATGTCGCTGTCTGTCTTGGGTTTGAAAATTTGGCTCACTGTAAACATCATATACCTTCAACGAACAGCTGAAACATGATGGTACTGAATATATTATACTATCACTCAGTGGAGTAAAGCAATTTTAATATCCTTGAAAGCTACTGAAGGAAAAACTGTATTTTTAGGGGTTATTAATGCTTATCCACAGAGAAAACACACTCTGGCTACCAAGTGTCTGCTCTTTCAGAAACTAGAACAAAAACTAGAAACTTTGAGCGCTCACAGAGTCTCGCCAGTCAAATGGAAAACAGAAAGGTTTCAGTTTATGTCAATCAGTCAGCAGACCTAACATGGCTGTCTTTCTCTGCCCTGGGTGCCTCCCTCCCTCCCCTCTAATCCTCCATCTTGGCTCTGTGTCAAGCTGCCTTGTCCAGTTGCACAATATCCCTCCTCCGGGGCAGGCAACTGCATCCCCTCTCTGGCTCCATTAGTGCCACTCCACTGGCATAGCCGGCATTCTCCAGTTGGACCGTCATCGCTCGCCACTCTATTGGCACCCCTGTCACTCTCCGACCACCACAAAAGAAAACCTCTCCACCCTCCCTCTCTGCCTCTCCTGCTCGCTTGGTCCTTTTTGCGCCCCCATTTTCTTCCCCTTCTTGTCTCTCTCTCTCCTGGCTCCTCTATTATCTTCCTTTTCTCTTTCCAGCACCTTTCTCTTAAGTCTTTTCCCTCTCATACGCTTTCTTGCCTACACTCTCCTCTTTACTCTCTTACCCATCTCTCTCCCCCGAGCTCTAACACACTGGTTTGGAGAGGCTTACGCAAGGCCCTCATCCAGGGTAATGATGCAGTAGAAACCAAGAGAGGAAACTGGGAGCTAACCAGTGATTCCTCTCAGAGATGTTGCTCACAAGCTTAGAGCCTCTCACATTATTTCACCAAAAGCTGAGTGTGTTTGAACTGACCACTGCGACCCAGGCTCATTAAAACGCACTATGTTTACATAATGTGAGGACTCATGCCAGAAACAGACCCACAACACATCAGTCGCTGTCGCTTTAAGTGAATTTTCTGCTTTAAAATCGTTTTTAAAACAACATGCGGACTGTCATAGATAGAAATGAAAACATTAAAACACATTAATACATACAATAAATGTTACTGTCAGAGTCAGAGGAGATGAAACATGAAAGATTTGTGAAGAGACAGAAAGAGAAAAAGAGAGAAAGGTTGACTGTAGCTCTGTAGCTGCAGGCTGGTGATAGATCAGCAGGTTTGTAATCACAGGTTGGTACCCAACCTGTGTGTGTGTGCGTGTGTGTGTGTGCACACATACCCAAGTGTGTATGTGTGCTCCCTTGCCAGTGTCTAATGACAGGTTCTACCCCTGATGTGTCATTATCCAATTACAGTTTTCTCTCATCTCTACGGTAACACCATGCCCCCCCCACCCCACCCCCACTCCCACCACCCCCACCCCGTAATTGGACGGCTGCTCTTAAGAACTCTGACCTCTCAGCAAGTGTCAGGCACACACTCTCGTGCACACACGCACACACACACACACACACACACACAGGATGCCAAGAAGATGGGGTAATGCAGGATAAAACAGATGCTATCTGAAAGAGTGATCAGCTAAACTATGCGAAGACAAGTTAGGACTCTGATCATATCATATCACTCCTTCCTCCTCACGCTTCATCTGTCTATCTGTCTGTTTCTCTGTCTGGTAATAACAATAACCGGCACTCATGTGCTTCCTCGCTTCGTCCCTTTCTCTTTTCTCTTTCCTTCAGTCTCGCTCTCTTGAAAGTGTGTTGCCTTTAAATTGGCCTAAATGGGCCGAGTCGAAGGAGAGCTTTTGTGGTTTATGGTTCTCCTGAAGCTCGGTCTCTCCCTTCACTTTCTCACAAAAACAAAACACAGTGGGTTTTTTTGCCCCCCACTGGCCCTCTTAAATATTTTACACGCTTAGAAGGCGTCATGCCCTCCCCTCTCCGTGTGTGTATGTGTGTGTGTGGATTCTGCCTTGTTGCAAAACTTTACAAGTTTCAGTGCAATGGTAATACAAAGAAAGATCCTCATCGTTCAGAGAAATTCAATTAAGGACTATTGGCAGACACAGAGGAGAGGGACTTGAAGGAGAGAGTGAGGAAGGAACAAGAGGAGACACAGAGGATAAAAATGTGCGTGTGTGTGTGCACAGGTTTCTTCCTGTTCCTGAGTCAGAGGTCAGATATTAGAAGTTGGGTCGCCTGCGTCCTGACAGCTCATTGGCGGACAAATTTCAGTTCAGAAAGAGAAATTTTAACAATTTGTTTTCTCAACATTGGACCAGATCATGTTTTTTTCATTATTCAAGCTGTTTTGTCAACTGAGTTTTTTTCTGGACTACAAATGACATTTGTCTTACATCTCATTTTCTGCATCTCATCTTAGCTGCAGAAAACTTTCAGTAAAGTTCTGTCTTTCTACTGTAGCATTTCTTCTTTTCTTGCTATCGAATTGCGAATTGTCATTGTATTTTCATGTGTCTTCATTCAATAATAATAATGACACCTTCTTCATGTTTACTGCTTTGGCCTGCCTTGAATTTCACCTTATTTAATTTTTTTCTCTTACCTTATCATCGTATGTTGCTCTCTCCACCAGGCTATGAGTTCACCAGTTTTTTATTTTGTGAGTGTGTGTCAACATGTGTGTGGAGCAGCTGATTAGAGCTGGGCAGAAAATAAAGTTTAGTTTATTATTTTGGGAGGAACTGGGCTGTTCCAGGTTGTTACAGACAGAAGGCAGCAGTGAAAGTTAGACAACAGCCTAAACACCTGGACAGTTTACTTCTGAATACGCACACACATACACACACACACACACACACACACGTAAGTATAATATAGTTTGAAAGACAGGGAGCAAGGGAATGAGCAACCCAAGGCTATGATGTCAGCCTGTTTTACAGCTCTCATAATTACAAGCATCGCTCCGGGTGGGTGGGTTTTTGTCAATGTATGTGTCTTCAACAGTGCACATAAGATTCCTGTCAACGTTGCCTTAGTGACCCGCTAGGTAACAGTTGGTGTTTCCCAGACATCTTAGTGGCTGAATCCGTGTTATACAGTACTGGACAGTGTGAGCTGTGGATTTGTGAGAGAAAAGAGTGCGGAGTTTCCCTTGTTAGTAAAACTTGTATTTCCATTGTTTCCTATGTGTGTTCCCATTATTTTGCCAAAACTCACGGGGAAATTGGATACAAACTGACTGTTCACCTGCCCATAACTCCATTTGCTGAATCAGAAAACTCTTCTACCTGAGGAGAACTTTTCAATGCTTTGGCATAAGCATGTTTTTCTTCAAAAATCTTTTTAATTAAAAAATAACCCAAACTTCTCAAGTGCATCTGTGTTTGCATCTTGTACAAACAGCTGTACACAAACTTATAAAATACACAAGTAAATGACCAAAATTACTATTTTAATTATGCATCTAATTAAAGAATAAGTTAACAAGAGTCTGAGCTAGCATTTGGTGATGACTTTTTGAAAAGTTTTACTTCAGACACAATCTGATCCAAACTAAAAAAGTACCAAGAGCCCTGCACCCAACACATCAGCATGGAACTGTATTCAATAAAACTCTGCAGTTGTCAACCCTCCAACTTTTTAGTGCAGAATTCAAAGTATTAGTGTCATAAAGACATCCAATACTATCCACAGTGGCCCCAAATGAACCAGCAGCAGTACAGTCGACTTTGCTTCGAGCAAGCTAGGGGCTTGGTTAAGATGATTTGGGTGCAGTATAATGTGTGTGTGTGTGTGTGTGTGTGTGTGTGTGTGTGTGTGTGTGTGTGTGTGTATGTGTGTGTGTATGTGTGTGTCATGACCCTTCAGCACCTGGAATATGGAAAGTGGGAGGAAAAGAGAGGAGCGAGGGAGGGATGAGAAGAAGTTAGGAGAGGAAAGGGTTATTAACCACAACACATTACCGCCTGACAACCTGCATGTTCAGACAAAACCCACAAGTTATAATACCAATGTTGTGTGTGTGCGGCATGCTGGTCCCATGTAGGTTTGTCGGGGTTCGTAAGTTCAGTGCTGCGTGACAAGCCTCATTTGAACTGAGTATATAAGCATGTGTGTGTATGTTACTGTCCCGGTGTGTCATCCTGCAGCTGGTATGAGAAAGAGGGAGGGAAATAATTTGAATCTGTATTTCTAAAATTATGGCTCCCGTCTCCTGCTTCATTTCCCTCAGTCAGCTCTCTCAGTAGATAGCAGCCATTGGGTTGGCTTGGCTGATTTTTATAGTGTTTCAACTGGGCTGCTTTTCTCCCTCTGTCTTCACTTCTGTGATGTCATTTCCCTTCAAACTTTCTCATTTTCTTTTTTTAAAGTCTTTTTTTCTTGCAGCAAACAGCTTCATTCATTGTTGTCAAAATTCTCAGCATATCTTACAGATGCACAGTGGTGGAAAGTAAGTAAATAGATTTACTCGTACTGTACTCAAGTGCAATTTTGAGGTGCAGTACTTGTACTTAATTTGAGTATTTCTGTTTTATGCTACTTTCTTTTTTCTACTCCACTACTTTTCAGAGGGAAATATTGTACTTAAATGTAATGAAGGTATACATTTATTTAACAAATACTAGTCACTAGATTTTTATTTAAGAGAGATTTCCCCTCTAAACTTCTCATTTAAATAAATGTTCAAGGTCCAAAGAGGTAAAATTATCCAATATTTCACCAAAAAAAAAACAAAGATTAGAGAGAAAAGTCCAAAATG
Organism: Siniperca chuatsi; assembly: GCF_020085105.1. NCBI lineage: Eukaryota > Metazoa > Chordata > Actinopteri > Centrarchiformes > Sinipercidae > Siniperca > Siniperca chuatsi. Next base: position 15,840,804 of record NC_058044.1, read on the forward strand.
AATGAATGCAAATTTGTTTTGTTTTACTTTCTTTTTCTTTATACCCCATTAATCATTTTTCAACCCACCAGATTTATCTTGTGACCTTTTGGAAGGGACTCGAGCCCCAGGTTAGGAACTACTGGATTAAACCACCTAACTGTATATAAAGTAGAGCTGAAACGATTAGTAGGTTAATTGATTAGTTGATCGGCAGAAAAATAATCTGCCACTATTTTTATAATCGATTCATCATTTCAGTGAAAAAATGCTAAATTCTCTCTGACTCCAGCTTCTCGAATGAGAGGATTTGCTGCTTTTCTTTGTTATATATAAATGCAAATTGAACATGCTTTGGACGTTTGGTCAAAGAAAATTTTGCTTTGTTTCAGTATTTTTAAAAACGTTTTTTATGTTTCATAGACTAAATGATTAATAATGAAAATAATCATCATTTGCAGCCCTCATATATAGTTATATAAATATACAGTATATATTTATATATATATTTAAAACTTGCTCAACCTCGACCCGCTACAACAGTAAAATGCTGCTTACGCATTGATGCATCAGTATTAACGATCTAATAATTTTATATATAATAATATATCAGGAACAGAACAGTTTACTTCAGAACAAGTACTTTTACTTTAGATTAGAAGTACATTTAGCTGATAATACTTCTGTACTTTTACTTAGTTTGAATGCAGGACTTTTAATGTAATGGAGTACTTTTACATTGTGGTATTGGTACTTTTACTTAAATAAAGGATCTGAGGACCACTGCAGATTCTTACCTATTTCTGTTTTTAAAATCCTTCACATGAATGCCTTGTACACTCTTTTTTTCCATCTCTTTGTGCATTCCTCCTCCTCTGTGCCTCCAGTGCCTCTTCATCTCTGTGAGTTGATGGGGCAGAAACAGACTGAGACAGGTGATATCTGATGGCCTGATGGTGATGACTGTTCCTAGTCAAGCAGAATGGATGGGCCTAATTGAACAGTGCGTTTGGTGTACATGTGTGTGTGGTGTGTGGGGGGGCAGTTCTGCAAATGGCAGCCGTTTCCATGGTAGCAATTAAGCGCTGGGAGGTTTCAGGTCAAGGTTAATTAGCATGCAAAGATGAAAGAGAATCAGACGACAGGGGCTGAATGTTTGATCGCTGTTTGTCCTCCATGAACACTTGTGTGTGTGTGTGTGTGAGTGTGTGTATGTACATGTGTTTCAAAAAGTCCCACTGGAGTCTCTTCATCATACACAAAATATATATTATTGACTAGTACCCTTTACACGTTGTGAAATCCGGTCAGAAACACCAGATACAGATTACAGTGCAATATGCAAGATGCTCAAATTGTTCTTTATGTATAAGGAAAGATGGTCTGTTGATGTTTGGTAGGAACATAAATTACAAACATTTTGTCTCATGGAAAACAGCTACAGTGTAGAGCCTCATGTGAAGCAGAATTTAACCAAAAGTCAAATATCTCTGCTCTATGTAAATTGTTTCATACTGTACATGACAATAAGAAACAGGCAGGTTTAGTGGTCTTCCTAAAGAGAAAAGGCTTTGTTTGTTATGATTGTTATGATTTAGGTGCCACTGAGGAAGACGTCCGTTTAATGTTTTATTGCTCAGTATATGATGATTTAATGTAATGATTTGCACTTGTTAGTAAAATGTCCTTAATTTCTGATGAGTTTTTGAGGTTGGATGATTGTCAAAAAGTTTTTGGGGCTGATTTTATTTGCAGAGCTTGGGACAGAAGCCATGTTCTTTAATTTGCAAAATGACAAAGTGTAATGAGATAACTTCTGTTATGAATTGGCGCTATATAAGTAAAATTGAACTGAATAGACCATTAATCAATTACTGTAGCTGATCGAGAGAAATTTAATCAGCCTCTATAATGGCAGTTGGTCGATCGTTTAATTAATTTTCTTTATCTTATGTGACAGTAAACTTCATATTTTTGGTTTTATACTGTCTGTTGGAGAAGTAAGTAATTTGAAGACATCAGTTTGGGCTTCAGGAAATTGTGGACCAAACGATTAATCGTGAAAATAATGGGCAGATTAATCAATGGTGAAAATAATCATTAGTTTCACCACTGCAACTATATTTTGGTGTCTTTTAATTAATTTGTATGTGCACAACACACTGAATAATATAACTACAGTAACTAACTACACCAAGAGTGCAAATCCCAACCTTCAATCTGAAGACCTACAGTTGTGCAAATTAACAGATGCACCTTATTCTGTAGTAGCTCTATTTTAAATATGAAAACCGACTTACATGAGATAATTGTATATTTGCTTAACAACACTACAAATAGCTCCTATAAAAAGACCACTAAGTTGAATCAGCACCTCTGACAGGCCCAACAAAAATCAAAGACTATTTCATTATTATTATTATTATCATGGGGTGTTTCTGTTATTTTGTCCACCCCTGAGTGTTGCATGTACTTCTCCTCTTCTGAATCACTTTATCTTTTTCTTTTCCTTTTGCCTCCATTACGCTGCTCTCTCCCTTTGAACTCAATAGTCACTGCTGAGTCTTTCAGCTCTGTTATTCACAGTTCAATGACACAAATCCCGCTGCATGTGCGCTCTGCATGTGTGTGTGCGTGTGTGTGTTCATGGTGATTGATATGCATTAATGATGTAAGGCGAACAGCCATTAAAAGCTGGGAAACTGTAAGCACTGCCTTGAGCTGTGACTATTAGTCTGAAAGTTTCCGGTGTTGGCAAAACACAAGAGACTGCAGTGGCAGATGTTAGGGAAAAGTGTGTGTGTATGTGTGTGTGGACTACCAGTAGCAGGTGGTAAGTTTATTTCACCCCCCTAGCCCAAACTCATGGTCACAGGGGATTTTGGAGCAATCTAAAGCTCAGCTGTTCTTGCGCTGTAACTACACTTGTGTGTTTGTGAGAATGCTTATAAGCTCTGGGACAGCTTGTCTTTTTACATGAGCTAGAGGGTTTAAATGAAAGAGATTTCCTCCTCTGTATTGAAATGGATTGAAACATCAACATACTGTAAATCTCTCTTCATAGAAGCCTGTATCATCTTCCCAGTTTTCTCAGTAAACTGATTGAACCACAGGGATCTTCTCTAAGCAGGTACTTGAACACTTTTCCAAGTCTTCACTTAAGTTAAGCTCAAGTGTTGCTTAACCTTTTTCCAATTCAAAACCCCGAATGACATCGTTCTGCACTCTCACCTTTTGACCAAAGCTCATTAAAGCTAATTGCTAATCTGGTCATGTGGAAACCCAGCAGCAACCAGCAAACAATCTGCGGTCTTGACACACAGTTTAAGTAGCCAGGGCCTCAGGTTTCTAATTCTGTGCTCCAGATGGGCAGGTTTGCTCAGCTCAACGTAAAAAAAGGGTCGGGCAGCTCGGGAAGGACAAAGGCGACCATTACTGAAGTGGCTGTCGGCAAAAGAAAGGATGAGGGTGGAAAAAGGAGAAAGGAGAGATTGTTTGTTATTAAATTCTCTCTTCCTGAGGTCAGTGACACAGAGGCTTTTAGTGGCTGCTGGAACCACTCTCCTGCAACACCCCGTCTAATTGGTTAACGACATCTGATGTCATAACATGCCCCCCTCTCACCGTGCCAACGCCATCCTTCATCCCTCTCTTCATGTTGCTTTTGTACCCTCTCCATTTCTCAAACAGCTCGATCCCTCTGTTCTTGAAACTCACCCATTCCTCCCCCTTCATCTCGCCTTCACTTAAAGTGGGTATTGATTGAAGGAAAGAAAATGATTGTTTCCTGCTTCCTCTTTGTGGTTCCTGCTTCGCTGTTGAATAGGCCAAAATGTGTGTGTGACAATTAATATTCCTCTGGTAAAGTTCACTGCATAAAGTTGTTTTTTATGATATAACAAAAGATATGACATAAATTTAAATAGTTTTGGCAGATCAGACGGAGTAGAAATTAAGATAAAAACGCAAGAAAAGAGTTCATGACCATGACACAATACTGTAAAGTTACAGTGATGGTGTGGGAGGTCACAAATTGAATTCATAAAGTGCAAAATTGTGGTGGTTCCATATTGGCGTTTTATAAATATTACACTTTTAATGCAAACGTGAATTGCTGTCACAATGTCAGCAACTCACATGCATAAATACACTCGTGCATTCAAATAGGGCTGCAGCTAATGATTATTTAGACTCTTTTTGGATGAATCTATGCATCGACTAAATGCCTATAAAATGTTGGAAAAATTCCTGCCACAGTGTCCCAGTGCCCAAGGTGACATCTACAATTTGCTTGTTTTTCCCACCAGATGCACAGAAAGACAAATTATTACATTTCCAATTATATGAAAACAGAGAAAAGCAGCAAATCCTCTCATTTGAGAAGCTGGAACCAAAAAATGATTTTCATTTTTGCTTGATAAATTATTTAAAAGACTAATCAATTATTAAAATTGTTGTCTATAACTATTCGACTGGCTTTTTTTTTTTACAGCAGACGTTTTGATTTGTCATAGTAGGAAAAGCACAGATGTTACTAATAACATCAACAATGGCTCTATTTTATTCAAGTGTCCAGCGTGACAGTGAGCCAGCATGAACAATGCCAAGCAAAGCCAATTGTTTTTTATATTTTACAAAAATGAGTGGAGGCCTGGAAAAGTAAAAAATCCAAATGTAGCCGACAATATGCATTTGACAGAAATGTCAAGTACAGATGATGTGTAATTAACAAGCCAAAACTTTCACTCTGCTATGGTCCTTTAACTTTTCACTCCTGTGCGGCTGTCTGCCTGTCTGTCGACCCCTAGCCTGGCCTTCTGTCTGTCTGTCTATCTGTCTGGCCTTTAGTTACCTAAGAACCCCCAGACCAAAAATAACAACACACTGTCAGACCTCTCGTTGCTACCTTCTCACATAGCCCATAAACTTAACAGCTCTCCGCGCCGCCTGCGCTGTTACTGTACACAGACACAAAGTGCAAGCCAAGTCGAGAGCGCTCCTGGTTTGTTTGTCGATCTGCTTTTAACAGTCGTCCATTTGCTCATCATAATTGCGATTTACTCACGAGCGACTGAACCCCCGCTTCACCCGAGCAAATGAACATCTCGTGTCTCAAAAGCTCAGTGAACCTTGTTCAAAATGCTGATTTAAGACTACTGATGGTGCCTGTCTCCCCCCTCCCCAAAACCCCAATTTGAGACCCCTCCTACTCCCCTGGGGGACAGCAGCAATGACCCATATGTAGTATGAAACATCAGAAATACATCTGAACCCCTCAAACTCAACGTACACCCCCCAACACACACACATACACACACACAAACATTTCCCTGTATATACACTCTGTTCTCTCCCCAAGGAAAAGGCCTAACAGCAGGCTCTACACGTTTTCATCCTGTAGAATTTATTAAGGCAGACATGCATTCATTCACTCAATTGCACACACACACACACGCACAGACAAACGACTGAAAAGAGAGTAATGGGCTTAGTGCAGCAGAGCTTCATGTGTGTCATAATCTTGTCATGATACTGTCCTAATCCTCCTCTAATCCACTACCCTTCTGGAAAGATGAAATTGGGATTACCGTTCTATCTGTCTCCATTACACAAGCATCTTCTCTTTCAGTGTGTGTGTGTGTGTGTGTGTGTGTGTGTGTCTTATGAGGTATTGCAGCATTCCCTGGAATGTCAGCTATCGTCATGCTCTCAGTTTTTTTTCCGCTGATCCCAGGGCTCTGGTTTTCCTACTGCTGGTATGAGTGTGTGTGTGTGTGTATGTGTGTGTGTGTGTTCATTTACTGTATATGTGATTCAGGGAAAATATCTTTCTCACAATGACTGAATTTTGTCAAATTCAGCTATTATCTCCTCACGCTCTGCTAGCTGTCTGTTCTGTGTGTATGCTGAAAAAAAAAGGTGTTTGTACACAGCCCTGGCTCTGTAAATGGGAAATAAACAAAGTGGCTCAGACCGGGCCACACAACACTATTCCAGCCATGATTTGTGTGTCAGGTAACGTTAAATGACTTGCCCACGGACATTCAGCTTACTTTCTCGTTTGCCAAGATATGCTGCTGTTGTGATGTTAGCTATAGTAGCAGGAGAGTTGTGAGTATCGCTGTCTGGAGCTGGTGTGCTGGCTCTGGGAAACGTCTCGTCCTCTCTGGCTGTTAGCGTCGCAGGAGCAACTGTAGGGACAATTTGCTAATCTGCAACCTAGCTAACATTAGTTACATTACTTGCTGTGTCTTTGTTCACTCTATATCATGGTATTTATCATGGTATTGGTACTAGATTTCTCCAGATTCGCATACCCCACCTTTAACATAGAGCAATAATGCAGACACACACACACACACACAAACACACACACACACTTCAGTGGAGCAGATGGCCGCTGTGTGTGTTTGTTTGCACTCAGACGATCATTCATATGCACAGTGAAAATTAACATACTAACAAGTTGCCTTTGCATATGTGTGTGTGTGTGTGTGTGTGTCAATCCTTGATTACCACTGTGGTCGTGGGACAGAAGCTGAATCTGTGCCCGTGTGCATGTGCGTGTGTGTGCGTGTGTGTTAATAACATAGGCTCCACTGACCATGACTGGAGCATGAAGAGGCAACCCGCTTTCACTTAAAAGCACTGGATCTTTGCAACTCCTTCTCCCTCAGGGCGAAAGAGGAAAACATAGATGGACAGAAAAGACATCGAGGGAGACAAGTTAGAAAGATGGAGAGAAGTTCGAGAAATGTTCCAAAATGGAGGAAAGGTTGGATGGTGATAGACAAAGAGAGGACAGAGGGATGAGGTGAAGAAAAGAGGGGAAGAAAGAGAAGAAAAGTGGTTTGAAAAAAGAGGCAGTAAAGTGATGGTGAAAGAAGATGAGAGGCAATCAGGACGGCAAATAAAAAAGAAGAAAGACCTGCAGAGTAATGGAGACAGAAAGAAAGAGGTAGAACAGAAGACAAAAGAGAGAAAAGGAAGAGAACCATAGTACACTACTATGGTAGCATAAAAAGGCTGCTCTGGATTTTTACATGCTCGGGGCAGAGATGGTCTTAAAAGACATCGAAATGAACAAAGCTCAGTGTGTGTGTGTTTGTGTGTGTCTGTGTATGTGCACTTGCCCTCAAGCATTTGGCCACTAATGGGCAGCAAAGTCTTTGTTCCTGAGCAACATGGTTTTTGAGTAGCGGTGCGCACAAACACACACTCATGCACACGCGTATGATTATTCACCCTTTGTAAATAACAGTCTTCTCTGTATTGCTACCCTCCATGACTTTTGGAGTTCATGTTTGTGCATCTTTTCGTGTTTATGTGCATTTTGAATTTGTATATCACCTTCTGGTGGTTGATTGCGTTTGCTCCGAGTCAGATTCTTGTAGGTCATTGGCTAACAGTTGCCCAGGGAGACAACTCAGCGGGCCATGATTGGCGGATGATCCTAACACGGTCTGACAGCCTTGTTAGTGCAACCTGATTGGTCAATTAGTAACATCACTTACTCTGAAAACCCTGGAGAGAGAGAGAGAGAAAACAGGAGTGATATCAGTTTTTTTTTAGTTTCTCTAAGTTGATTGAACTCAATCAAATGCATTAGAACAACTTTTCAAAAGAAGCACTTTGCTACTTTGTGTCTCACATGAAGTGTTTATTGAAAGAAGGAGGGGGGTTGACAGAGATGGGGGGCAGGGACAGTGGAGGAGAAGATGGGAGGGAGGGGGCCGGGGTGGGTGTGTTGTGGAGACAGATCCAATCTCTCCATAAATTATGAATGTGTTCCGGAGGAAAGCATTCAATAAGCAAATGCCACATGGTACTGAGTCAAGGAATCCAACTGTGTGTGTGTGTGTGTGTGTGTGTGTGTGTGTGTGTGTGCAGACATGCTCAATGCACCCATGTGATCTGTTGCCTGGACCAAAGATATGTGGTATTTGTCGTTTGTTTGGATGCACCTGTGGTTTTAAGGTAAAAATGGGCTCATTATGGGTGCACGGTGGCAGAGCGGCTACAGCTCCTGCCTCCCAATAAGGAGATCGTGGGTTCGTGGGTTCGATTCCCGGACCGGACCAACATCACACAATCTCTCTGGGTGGAGTCTGCATGTCCTCCCCGTGTTACCGTGGGTTCTCTCCGGGTTCTCCGGCTTCCTCCCACCGTCCAAAGACATGCATGTGTAGGTTAATTGATAACTCTAAATTGCCCGTATTGAATGAATGTGTGAGTGAATGGTTGTCTGTCCTTGTCTGTGTCTGTGTTCGCCCTGCGACGAGTTGGCCACTGTCCAGGGTGTGCCCTGCCTAAGGCCCGAAGTCACTGGGATAGGCTCCAGTCACCCGCGACCCCCTAACGGGGACCAAGCGGTAGAAAATGGATGGATGGATGGGCTCATTATTTTTAGGTTTTAATTTTTAAAATATAAAAAGGAATCCAGGTATTTATTTATGTTTTTGAGTTTGAATATTAGAGTGAAAATCTAATTAGAACAATCAGTGATACAAAATCAGGGTGAAATTCAGATTTTAATAATACCATTGACAGCACAAACACTGTAATTTATCAATTTACTTCAAGGGAGTCTGGTGCATAGAAATTTCTGCCTTTTTTTCTCTTCACTTTCTTTAACAGGAAGAATTCTCTCAGCTGTACTTGTAGCATCTTGTGGTCTTGTAGCAGGAAAGACAATAGAAAAGTGCTTTTAAGTCCTCTTAAAATATCTGGGTATTTTCTGTGAAAATTTGTCAAAAACAAAAACAATGAGCTGTAGGTGTACATGACTTACTAAATTTAGCTTTCATTTACTGTGTGGGATGTTATTAGCTTCTTAATGTCATTTTCATTTGCACAGTTTGCTAGTTACAGAGAGGCTGAACAACGAGGCCGCTGTGTATTTGTTTTTGACAGAAAACGCATGAAAAGCACTTTTCCAATCCACCTCTCTGATTCTGCTCATCTTTTCCCTCCGTATTGCAATCCAAACCTCTTCTTCGGCAGCTGGGACAGAATGACCACTGCTGTGTTTATGTCTGGCAATGCTGCTAGTAATAAAGTTGCGTTGTTTTGAAGGCCAGCCATGAACGACTTAATGAACTTGTTGAGCTTGCTGTCTGCAACTGTGTCAATAGAGTGGCTAATAAAGTTATGTTATCAGGATGGCAGGCAGCCTGCACGGCCTGCTGCTTTTAGAGACATGTCATGCTGTGTGTGAGTTAATAAAGTTATGTGTGCTTTGAATGGGTGTAATACAGTTGCCGGGGGTGCTGCTGTGTGATGATGGCATTACAGGAGGCATTTTGATTGTCAGTGCAATAGGCTTGAACCAAATGCCTCTCAGTATGACGAGGAAGGCCAGAGCGAACAGAGAGTGTTTCCCATTTGCTCTGGTTCTATTTCTCAAAGCGTAAACTTCTGTGTATGCAATGATTTTGTGTGTCTGTACGCACAAGTCTTAACATGATAGACAAACAGAGAAACCACAAATAGGAAGGTGACAACACAAGCAACATGCGCTCCCACAGATACACACAAATAGGAATTAGGATGTTTGGTATGTGGCTTCTGTGTCAGGTGGAGCTGAGAAGGGTTGACACCTCGTCAGAGAGTCTGGGAGAGGAGACAGGAGATCTCACTATGTGACACCAGGCTTTTTATAGACACAGGGGAAGTAGAGACGGATCCAACTGGATCACCTCTGCCTCACAGGGCCCCTCCGCCAGTTTGTGAGCATCTGCATGAAAGTGCCTGTGGACATGTAAGTTATAGATCCTTTTTTTCAATCAGCCGGTCTCATTGGGAATACAGAAAATACAACCAGCAAAACACAAATGACAACAGCTAAACAAATTTAATCTCAGACAACCAACATTCAAGCAACAAAAGTTAATAGAAAAAATTTCAGTGCAGTTTGGTGCTTGGTGCAGTGGAGGTTTTCTGGTCGAGGTCCTAATGGGGGTCGCTCGATGTCTTCTCTGTCAAGACTCCAGACATTGTTTTTTAATGATGTTTTGAACATTTTATGCCTTTATTAGATAGCTGACTGTATAAAGAAGGGAGAGAGAAGGGAGTGACATGCAGCAATGGTCACCAACTGGTTCACGGTCGGCCCCATAACCTCCAGGCCACCAGGGCACCCCACTCCAGGCACTTTAATACTTTGCCTGAAACTCTTTTACTCTCCTGAAACATATTTACTAAATACTTACTACTATTACTTACTACTATACTAAATATTTTTTCTAATTCTTCTTTTTTTCCTCATCTGATCCAATGGTCTAAGTACAGAGGGTCATATATTGTTCTGAGACAAATTTGTAATTTTGGGTTATATAAATAAAATTGACTTGATTTACTTAAAAGAATAAGTCTTTTATTAAAGGAACCATGATTGAGACCTGTTTGCTGTTTATTCTTTTAAAGCTATGATGAATGAGAAACACCCATGTTCAAGTAATCATTGGATCATGTGCCATAATTGCATTAAGTACGGTGCGCTGTGATATACTGTGTTTAACAGCTTGAGTGTACGTGTGCATGCAGAGTTGCATTTGTGTCTTCTCATATTCTTTTGTGTCTGCGTGATAAATGGATTCTAAAAAATGTTAACGCCACACAAGCCAAAGGACAATCGGTTGTAGAAGTTTATATGTGTGGTTGGCATGTGCACATACATGCATACATAGATGCTTATGTGTGTGTGTGTGTGTGTGTGTGTGTGTGTGTGTGTGTGTGTGTGTAAACGCACTCTGTGCTCAGCATGTGTGCATGAATGAGAGTGAATGGTGCACTGCAGGGACACTGGCCCTCTATAGTAGATGAATGTGCTGATATGACAGTGATACATGGAGATGTTTACAGTAAACTGAGAGAAGGAGAGAGACTCGACCTGAGGGGGATTAAAAAAAAGAAAGAAAGAAAGGAAGAGGGGAAGTGAAAGAAGGACCCAGCTTGCAGGATGTTTTTACTGAACTCTGTTAAGCACAAGAAAATTAGTTTATGTGAATGGATGAGGACAGTTCATGCATCCCTGTCTGGCTTTACAGTGAAGCTGATCTCTGTCAGCTCTGTATGATATCACCAGAGGAATGTAGTTATTATGTGAGCAGACATGGTTGGCTCACATTCAGCATTTGTTCAAACAGCCAAAGGTGCATGTGCACATTGAGCCTGCTTGTCCCATCCCATTACTGCAGACAATCCCTACAGTGTTTGTGAACTAACACACGCTTATGTTGCTCAATGCAGAACAAATCTAAGGCCAGTCACACAAAACACACACACACACGTATACCTATATGCAAGGCAGGAAACTCAGTAATAAACACAAGAATGCTGAGAAATTAAACTGTTTCCCTTCAGTAGCATTATGGACTAAGATTTCCTTAGTTTACAATCGTGCCTCTGTGGACTGTTTGAACTGTAGCAGTAGCAGAAACTCTATCCTTTTAGGTGAATTGGTTTTAAAGCAGCACACCACTCTGTGCAGCTCTGTATACCCAAGCACAACTAGCGTATAATGTGATATTGGCTGGCTTTAGGAGACTTAGCGCTGCTGCTCTTGGTTTGTTGCAACTTTGTGGGAAAGTTGACTGTGAGTGGGATAAGCCCTTATTGCTTGCCTGTGTGTGTGTGTGTGTGTGTGTGTGTGTGTGTGTGTGAGCTGATGGATGAACTTGCAGTCTGGTAAGCAGGGACATTCCCCTCTCTGTTCTCTCTCTGTGCCATGGAAACCAGACGGGAGGGCTATGGTGGCCCACAGGAGCCAAATGAGGCGGCAATAATGCAGCGCTTAACCCCACATTGAAAAATGACTTCATTCTCTCATCAATAGAGCAGTTTCGAACGCCCCGCCACGCTTATGCATGCAAGTACACATGCACACACACACACACACACACACACACACACACACACACACACACACACACACACACACACACAACACACACAAACATGCACATGTACGTAATTGAAATGTGCAGTGGGTATTTCCCATGGTTAAGGTATGATACAGTTAACTATGATGTGGTTCAGACACACATACACACACACAGAGATGCACAGCCTCTCATGCATGCACAGTATGCGGTATGCTGCAGTGCGGAGAAACCAGTTTGTTCTTTGGTTGATTGAGGCTGGTTTTAAATGGAGATGTGTACATTTCTCTGTTTGTGCTTTTTGTCACTGTGTGTTTGTGTTAATATTCAGTCAGTGTGATACTTTCTGCTTTATTAGGATTCCTATTAGCTACCCAAGCAGATACTAATCTGCCTGGGATCCATTAATATTAAACGAAAATACAAAATAAGCAACAGAGACAACCAAGTGTGGCAGATCTGACTACGCATTTCAGCTTGTTTTAAAACTCAAATCATTTTCCAAGCAACCATTGTTTCCTAATTACACCCCAAAACACTCATTAATTCAAGGTCATTTTAGCACATCACCATGTGCACACTTGAATCATAGAGCGTATTGATCTGGCCAAAGGTCCAAGACGTTAATCCGACTGCTTTTTATGTGTGTGACATAGAGAGAGAGACCCCAAAGGGCTCTTTAAGATGCTCCTTCTTTCTGTGTCTAGTGGCTCTTTGCTCACTTAGTGCTGCTATTGTACATCTTTCTTCCATTAGTGTATTTGTGTGTGTGTGTGTGTGTGTGTGTGTGTGTGTGTGTGTGTGTGTGTGTGTGTGTGTGTGTGTGTGTGTGTGTGTGTGTGTATGTGTGTGTGAGAGAGAGAGAAAGAAAGGCAGAGAGAGAGAGGAGGATTTGAGGTGTACTGTAATATTATAAGTTGAGCCCTGAGGGCAGCTAAGAGCTTTTAGAGAAAGAGCAACAGGGACTGATGACAGAATGGCAGCCAGGCGTGACTGACAGACTCAGACAGACAAGAAGATGAAGATAAAATGAAGAAAAGAGACTGAAGATGGGAGGAGAAGAAAAAGTACAGTAGAGGTTATAAAGGAAAAAAAAGTCTTATTTCTATGGAGTCAACACAGAATAATAAACTCAGCAATCAGGGATTTCCCTCCCTTGCTGTGTGTGTGTGTATGTGTGCGTAATTACTGGTGTCTCTTAGATACCACTTAGCATCTGTATATTTACCTGACAAGTACAGGGTGTGTGTGTTTTTATCAAAAAAAAAACCTTTGCTTGATAATGTGTTTGTGTGTGTTTTGTCGAGTTTGTTTACATGTGCAGTTTTTCGTGTGTCGGCCCTTCTGTATGTTTGTTTTGCATGCGTCCATTTGTGTGTGTGTGTGTGTAGCCATGCGCTTTTGTGTGTGTGTGTGTGTGTGTGTGTGTGTGCGCGCGCATGTGTGTGTGTGTCGGTGCATACTTGCCCTGAGGCAGCCTCTTTTTACTGTCTCCTCTGTAAGGCGCTCGAATTGAAAGCCTTTTGAAATGATAACCTAGAGTTATGAATGGTTGTATACACTAGAGAGTGAGAGAGCGAGAGAGCGACAAAGAAAGGAAGACGAGGGAGAGAGAGATGAGAGAAGGACAGAGAGATATAAATGGGTGATGAGTAGAATAAAAAGGAACAGCCTTATTCAATAAAAAAGAAACGTGTAGGGGGAATAAATTTATTATTGGAGGTGAGAAATTGTTCCTTTATTTCCTTACTAGTGAATTGTTTCCTTATTCACTGCTCTGTCTTCTCTCCTTTATCTATGAAAAAAGGAAATTGGAGGGATGAATGAAAAAATAAAGAAAAATTAAAATAGATAAAAGGTTATGGGGGAGCATGTATGCAGTTCTGTGTGTGAGAGCGAGGCCGACAAAAGAGGACAAAGTGCGCGAGACGTGAAAGACAGAGGTTAGAGGCTGGTGCAGTGTCTTGTTAACCTGTGTGGTGGGTGACAATAGCTCAGTAGGACCCCTGCACTCCCAGGCCTGTCTCAAGTGCTGCCTGTCAGTAGTTAGAGTGCTCTCTTTCTAGTCAGGCAGCCTGCTCCCGCACCTCACTATGGCCTCAACTGGGGCCTCCCAAGACCCCTGCGGTAAAAAGAAACAATGTCACAACGCCAACTTCTCCAGTCCGCTACTACCAGCCCCACTGCGACTGGCACAATGAATGTAAACAATGTGGTTAAAGTTGCACTATTTTCCTCGAAAGTGCTCTGTGCTGCTTTCAAGTGGTGATCTTGTGAGTTTTTATACAAGCAGTCATTTCTGTGTTGCACGTCCTGCAGATCACCCGTCAGTCAAGCAGTCAATTAGCCAGTATGGGGGCTTCTTTGCATTGCATTCCCTGTTGGTGCAGTTGTAGTTTCTGTAGGTCAATAGGGCCACATAGTTTTTTGACTGTGTGGTTTTTCAGTGCAGTCAGATCTTTCGAAATGGTCAGAGCCATTCTGTAAATAATATTCCACGAAATCTAGCCTGTGCATAATGCCCAGTTTCAGCAAGTTGTGAACCTGGCAACCCTGCAGGTCACACACTTTTGTCTGTTGTTTGCCACAGTGGTACTTCTGTTTATTCCAAGCAAACCACTGTTGCTGCTGCTGGAAACATTAAACGCATCACTTACTCAGCTACAGAGGACTTTTTCCCTGGGAAGAATTTATGTTATTTTCAAACAGAACTCATGAGGTTGTTCTGTCGACATGGGAAGTTGAGTATACGCAATATGATTGGTATTCAAGTGGTTAAACAGTCGCTTAGTAACCGACAACAAAAATGGATATCACCTTGTTCTCACGTCAAAAACTTCCCCACTTACAACATCATGCTCTGGAAAAAGAAAAGAATAGATTGAAAAGTCCACGGGCTCAGTCAGATACGCATATTATCACATGAAACTAGGGAAGTTTTCATTTTTTAATTTAATTTGTTAGTTTGTTTTGGAGGGACAAAGATGGGCCTTAGATTGACAAGACGCCAGATAGATAGATAAACTAACCACTGTAGCAACTACATGGGAACGGAACATGAATGTGCAGAAGTCACTGTGCAAGTAGAGAAATTTTCATCAGTTGTCCCTGGTCTGTTTTTAAAAGGAACTCTAAAAATCAAATAACAATGACATGACGGTAGTCGATGGTCTTATGAAAGAATCAGGCTGTCAAAAGTGTAAACTAGGAGGGAATCCTTTCCTTCAGTGAAACCCAAGACGGAATATATCCTCTGCCTCAAAAACCTGGACCAGACAGGAAAATCACTACAATTTGTGTGTGTCTTCATATGTATGTGTGAGTGAGAGAGAGAGGGAGAGTGTATGTATATGTGTCCTGCCCTGGCCACCTCGGGACAATAAATTGTGGTGGGAAATGTGTTTCTGGAGCGTGAAATAGACTGAGACTATTTGGAAGAAACCGTAGTAGCTTGTCTTCGTAAACTACATTATGTTTGTGTGTGTGTGTGTGTGTGTGTGTGTGTGTGTGTGTGTGCGTGTTTGGTGGTATTTTATTGCCCTGCTTAATGTGGAGGACTTAAAGGAAGCATGCGCGTCCTCTTTGGTATTCACTGAGAGATAGGGAGAAGGACGGAGGGAGGGAGGGAGCAGAAGGAAGAGAATAGAATTGGTAAAGGAAGGGGGTAGGAGAAGGTAAAAGAGAGGAAAGAGACTGGAAGTGAGATGGAAGGGAAGGGGGAAGAAAGGAATAAGGAGGGTGTAAATGTAGACAAAAGAGGCCACTGGGATGAAGGAAGGAGAAAGAGGGAGTAAGAATTGTGTGGAGAGGAGGTAAGAAAGAAGGACAGTAGGAAAGAAGGAAAATAGGAAGCAGGAAAGATTGTGATTGGGAAGGAAGAAAGGAGATGGGGATGAAGGAAAGAGGGTGGGTAGGGAAAAAGAAATAAAAGCGGAAGGAAAGAAAAGGGAGAATGTCGGGAGAAGCGAGAAAGAGGCAGTGGAAAAGAAGGAAACATGGGGACAGAAAAGAGAAGGGCAGGAAGGAAACAGGAAGGTGGCAAGGAAGGAAAAAAGGAGGAAGGTAAGAAAAAAGGTAAAGGTAAGAGAAAAGGTTGTGACGGTAGGAAGGGGGGAAGGGAAGAGGAAAAGTGGGAAGGAAAGAAGAAGAGAGGGGATTGAGGAGTATGAGGGAAAAGAAAAATGTGTGTGCGCGTGTTTGTGTGTGTGTGTGTGTGTGTGTGTGTGTAGGCAGGGGTGAGAGGTCTATGTCTGTCTTCACCAGGATTAAGCTTCAGCCTTATTACAGCCTCATTACATCAGTCCAGTTCTTCCATTACACACACACATTGAATGCTGTGCGTCGCTGGTGCACACATGCATACACACAAACACACACACATACGCACACGCACATGCATATGCATTTAAAAACAGTCGCTGTCTCAATCAATCTCTTAGAGGTCAGGCCTGGAGTTTGGTATTCTGGTAATGTTAATCAGTTTATGTCTATGTAATTGTGCTTGTATCTCTGTGTGTGTGTGTGTGTGTGTTTGTGTGTGTGTGTGTGTGTGTGTGTGTGTGTGGATGGTTGGGTGGGTGCGTATGTGTCACAGCTGTTCAATGCATTACCAACTAATATGACACTGCTGGTGCACCCACAAACACACACACACGTACCCAGCTAATTTAATTTAGCGGTAGCCTTCAAAAAGCAGTCTGATGTGTTGGTGTTGTTGCTCACATAGCGCCCCCTACGTCCCCTCCATCCGAATGTAGCCTGTCTAAAGTCACCCATCAAGCTCTGACCTGCACATATTCTCCATATTTGGGACACAAACGTGGACATTGTAGCATGTGGGTCATATTTCGAACAGACCAGCTCATGTTGTGATGTGGTTAGTAAATGGAACAGTGGCATCACTCAGGTCTGAACTCAGCTGCAGTCTGCTAGCTGAAATGTCTGAACTTGTCCAGCGGTAATGCAATGAGCTGCACTAAATTAGCCCCCACTTGTATATGATCAAATGCCATAAAGACAGGGCTGTCTGGTTTTACAGGAGAGCTGCCTTTTGGATGTGAATATGAATAATGGTGGCAGCTTAGGTGGCAAATACAGTAACATTTGCTTGTGCTGGCAGTATGACAAGAGTTTTGTTCAAACGTGAGACATGACCAGTGGTGGAAGAAGTATCTAGATCTTACATCTTACTTAAAAAAATACCACTACCTGAATATGAGAACACTTCATTAAAAATGAAAGTCCTGCATTTGAATTTTTTCTAAAGTAAAAGTACATAAGTATTATCAGCAAAATGTATCAAAAGTAAAAGTACTCATTATGCAGCAGAATGGCTGCTGTCAGTATTTTGTTATTATATATTACATTATTAGATTATTATTACTGATGCACACAAGTGCACACATTTTAACATTGGAACTAATTTTAACTGCTTTATATTCTGTTGGGTAATTTAATTAAGTCTAATGTTTTGTATGTGAAATCTGTAAAGTAACTAATAACTACAGCTGTCAGATAAATATAGTGGAGTAAAAACTACAATATTTTTCCTCTGAAATGTTGTGGAGTAGAAGTACAAAGTACCAGAAAATGGAAATGCTTAAGTAAGGTACCATTAAATTCTTCTTAATTACCCCACTTGAGTAAATGTACTTACTGTAGATACTTTCCACCACTTGATAATAACCACTTGGGGAAAAAAGCACAAATATTATTCATGTAAATGTATTAGTGGCTGGAGAGTTTTGTTATTGAATACATTTCTGTAGATATATTTCTTTTAGGCATTCTTGCCTTTATCACATTGCAGAAACAGTACAGAGTGAACAAGAAATGAGGGATGACGTGCAACAAAGGTCCCCACCTGAAGTTTGATATTTATTAAGTAGAGACGTGTTTAACATTGATAAGACTTCAGTGTTAAACAGTAATGTTGTAAAACATGGAAACAAGACGTCAAAATTAATTTTGTGAATGTCAAGTAAGTAAGTATTGTTTCTTTTGATGAACATATAATCACTGAGAATCAATCCTTTTAAATGCAGTCCCTAATACTGATGTTGTTTTTTATTGATCACACATATTGACATTTATGTGTCCATGAATGTGTATATTTATTTGCATGTGTGTATGCTTGTGTGTTGTCTGGCTGGTGTCCAGGAGACTTAATGGCCAACACTGTTTGCTTTCACAGCCCTTCTTTCCAACCCGCTGCTCATAGGAATGCAGAACACACACACACACACACACACACACACACACACACACACAATCATTTTGCTCACTTCAACACATATGGTGTTTAGGTCAAATGCGCCCAAACACACAAAAAGCCCCAACAACCAATCAAGAAAGCGTACAAGTCGTCCAGATTATGCATGACTTCTCATATTCACTGTTGGCCATGTGGAAATGGATCTCAGCTTTTGTTTGAAAGTGTTTGCTCTCTTTTTTCCCCTTCCCCTCTTTTTCGTCTCTCACCCTCTCACTCTTTGCCTTTCCACTATCATTGTCAGATATTGTATTTATTTTGACACAGCCCAATAAACATAAATTGTTCTCAGGCATGGTGTCTTTGCCAGTAACTGCTACATTTTAGCACCAGCGTTGCAGTGTGTGTGTGTGTTTGTGCAGAGCGGACAGTGGACAGATGGTGCAGGACAGCTGGTCCAGAGTGACAAGTGTGTGTGACCCGAGCCTCTACGGTGGTGAAAGAAAGAAAGACAACATTGACGGAGAGAAACTATTTGAAGAGGAATATTTCAGCTAGCCTGCGATTGCCAGGAGCTGGCAAACGGGGGCTCTGGAGACATCTTGAATAGATTTGGAGCAAAAGAGAGAGAGGAGGAGGAGGTGGAGTAGTGATAAAAGAAAAGCAGAAACTATGCCTTTCTGCCAATTTGTTCTTTTTTAAATCTGAATAGTGCTAGGATTTCTTTCTGATGGACACAAATGTTATTCTTCTATCTTTTTGTCCTCCCCTCCGGCACCCTCCCCTCCATCTTCCTCTCCTCCCCCTGCTCTCTCTGTCTCCCTCTAGCTCTCTCTCTGGTCTAAAAGCATTGTGCAGGTGTTGGGTCAGATACTGTAAACTGTCGCAGCCTCATCGCCCTCCCAGAGCTGAGCGGCTGACTGATGAATCCCTCATTTCCCTAAACAGCCCTGAGTAGACGATTGACAAGAGGTTCATTCTCACACTGCGTTCAAGTGAGAGGCCTCAGGGGAGGAAACACTAACATACACACACACACACACACACACACACACACTCTGATACACACCCTCATAGTGCCTGCAGGAGGAAATGTGATCTGGGTCTGCGCTTATTAAACCAATGATGACCACCTCGCTCTTCCTCATTCTGTCTATAAATACGTCTCCATCCACCTGTTTTTATGTTCATTTTGAATAAGCACATAAAGGAAGGGAAACACCAAAAATTGTTAAATATAAGATTGTACATTTGACTGAGGTGAAAAATGTTTTGCCTTTTGAAAATACAAAATACTAGAAAAGCTGAGGAAAACACACTTTATGAATAAACAAATTACATTGCAGATCTGGATTTCACTTCTTCTGTAGACCAGTAGTCGTACTGTTGCCTCTCGCTGTTACATGCCTGCACTCCCTCAACAAGACCAGAAAATCAAAAATGACAAAGTCATGTCAAAAACAAAAATGCCAATAACTGGTGTAAATGGTAAATGAACTGTACATGTATAGCGCCTTTCTAGGCTTCCAACTACTTCAAGCGCTTCACACTACACATCACATTCAACCCATTCACACACATTCATACACTGATGGCAGATGCTAACTGCTCATCAGTTCAACGAAACGAACAAGCATTAACACAAACTCACACACCGAAGGCACAGCCCTCGGGAGCAATTTGGGGTTCAGTATCTTGCCCAAGGACACTTCGACATGTGGGCTGGGGGAAGCCGGGATCGAAAAGCAAAACGTGGTTACAACTTCTCAAATGTGAGTATTTGCTTGTTTTCTTTGTCTTCTATGATAGTTAACTGAATCATTTTCAGTTTTGGATTGTTGGACAAGACAAGCACATTAAATACATCACTCGGGCATTGGGAATTTGTGATGGGCATTTTTTAATTTTGAAAATAATTATTATTCGCAGCACTTGTATTCATCAATGCTGTCTCCTATAAATTACATTTACAACAGCAAATACAATTAGAATTTTTAATGTCGCCCTGATGCCGGTTTCTGTCAAAATAATGAGGAAATGTTTATTTATTAACATATCTGCCAAGTAGAAAAATGTTGATATTGAACATATCAGTAAAATGTTCATTGACAACGTATTTCATTTGTTTTCCTATAATATCAGCTTATAGCAACTAAACTGAAAGCACTGGGTTACGGTTAGGGAAAGATCATGGCATTGGTTTCAAACAGAAAAAGTCAAGAGGACGACGTGTTAAATTTATTAACATTTAACTGAAACAACTCTAACCTTAAAGTGCTTTTGTTGCCTAAACCAAACTACAGATAGTCTGGATGCAAACCCCGGCCTCCAGTCACAAAGTCCTGCGCTTTGTATGCTCACCATCCCCCCCGACCACCTCCTTATGATTCGTGTGCTGTAAATAAATGTAGCGCTCCTTACATGAGAAAAAATGTTGGCACGGAGCATAATCCAGGCAGTGATTACATGTTCCCTACAAATTAGTAGCATATATCTGTCTGTCTGCCTGTCTGTCTATCAGTCACTCCATCTTTCTGTCTGCATGTATGCGTGTGTGTATGCATGAGGAAGCCTCGCCAGCATGTCACTCCAAGCTGCTGGGTAAACACAGAGAAGGAAAGACAAAACCGCACATAGGGCTGAATTAAGAGGAGATGTGTGTGTGTGTGTGTGTGTGTGTGTGTGTGATTGTCTCTGCCTGTCTTGTCATGGTTTGTAAACTGTGAATAATGACACCAGGGTGAGTAAGTCATCGCCACTGCAGTCCTCTGCTGCTACACACACACGCGCACACACACACACACACGCACACACATACACACACATTTTGTGCCTCTTTCCACTGTTACACTACATAAACCCTCATTCCTGATGTACAAACACACTCTCCCCGGCCTCTTCCGAGGCTCAGCTGTCAATCACACTGAAAATGTGTGAGGGAGAAAAAAACTGATTTCTATATTTCCTAGTTGTTTAATAAGTTATGAGCAGTTTAATTGTTTATTTTGATGTTGTCTCTGTCTGTTTGTTTACCGCGTCGAGTCACAGGAACAGCAGATGGGCTGTTAACTTTTAATGAATTAGATTTAACGGCACGAATCAGACTAATATAATGCACATACAGGATGTGGCCTGACATGCCTGCCCTCACCGTCTCTCTGCTATCTCCCCAAACTTAAATATTTACTTTTAATCCGCCGCTTCTGGTCATCTGACGGAGCTGGATGACAGATGAATAGAAAGAATGAATGATTGATGGATGAAAAGAGTGATGCAATGATTGAGTGATCAGGAGAATAGTGCAGCGATTGATGGATGAAGCAAATTGTGGGGGAGAAAAATAGATGGAAAACCTAAGTCTGAAAATGACAAAGGATCGTTGGGCGCCAGATTGATACATTATCCTGTAGTGCGGGGGGAGGGTTTGTAAAACGTTGGGATTTTTAAATGGAAAGAAGGCAGAAAAGAAGGGAGTAGGCTGTTTCAGCTTATTGGGTCATGGAGTTTGTGGCAGATCAGGTCAAGAACGTGGGTGAAAAACTTTCTGACCTGGCAAGGGATATGCAGAGTGGGGCAAACGCACACACAAACACACACAGGCAGATGCACAAACCCACACAAATAGACCCAGACACACGTCCATGTGCTGTCACTTTCTATTTATCTATTCTATTTATTATTGTATGGCAATGTAAGAGGCAAACAGGAAAAGGATATTATGTCACTGACCAAGAGTTTGTGGCAACCAAGTGGTCTGGCAACACGTCCAGCAGTGGTCATTTTAGCTGTGGTGTGTGTCTCTGTGTCTACAACTTGTGTGTGTTTTGGACGCTCTTCCAGGCAAAGACTGCAATAAATTTGGTCATGGTGCTGAGCTGGTTTTAAAATTGACACACACAGAGACACGCACACACACACACACACACACATACACACAACCTATCTGTCATAGGCAGTGTGTAGGTGTTAGAGCTGGGGTTATTGACTCGTAGAGACGGAGACAGCAGCGAGCAGCGAGTGAACACACTGCTATCGGAATACGATTAATATTGTCTAGCTGATGGATTAGACTCATTACACAGGGAGCAGGGCAAAGGAGGGCAGTGGAGGGTGGAGAGGATGTGGGAGAGAGGGAGAGAGAAAAGAGAGAGGGGGGAAGATGAAAAAGAAAAGGGGAAAAAGAAGGATTTAAGACAAGAAGTGTGAGGGAGAGAAATGTCAGGAAGGAAGTGAAATGTAAAGAGAAGTATGGACTGGAAGGAGCCGATGCAGGTGAGGGACAGATCAGATGTGGCATTAGAAAACTTTGGTTAGATTAAGTTCCTCTGTGCTTAAAATATCAAAAGAGGTTGAGGAAAATCGAATCGTTAGAAATCTATCTCTATTCTGTGTCTGACTACACTCTACACTGCACCCAAACTAAAGAGCATCTAGAAAAGGGAAGAGGTTAAACTCCAAATTGACCAGCAGAGGGAGCTCAAAGCAAAATGAGTCAATCGCAGATTTACACTAATTCAGTATTTTTGACCAATGCAAGTACTTGATGAAGATGTTCTTTTCTTCTGTAAGGAGTGTGTGGGCAATGACAAACAACTAGTTTTGTATTTGGGTTCTATTTAAGAGGTCTGTGCCCGACTCGGCCTGATTTTGTCAGTCAAATCTGATTTGGCTGTTCAATACCAATATTCGACTATTCGTTCCTTTTTTTTCATATACACTATCAAGGAACTTAATATAGTAAGTAAGCCAAGTTAGCCCTACGAGCTAATTATGCTCACGACAGATCGGAAATGTGCAACAATAGTTTTTGCAGACACTAGATATCAAACAAAAGCCAGAGACTATATCATATTAAGTTGCTGTGAGCTGTAAATTCACCACTTCTAAGCAGAAGGCAGAAGATTATCTCGGAGCCTGATCGGTCAAGGCCCCTCTTCCTCCAGCCAGCTGCCTCCGTCTCACTCAGATTCCCCCTGTGTCCGGGTCCGCAGCTGCCTGTACCCTTCGCAGAATCTTCACCGAGCGGACAGGATGACTTGACCAGAGAGCAGCATGAAATCGAGGTACACTCACTCTGCAGCTACTTCTGGGGACCAAAATGTCCGAATGAAAGACACACATCAACAGTGATGCTGACAGCACAGGATGCGCTCAGGTGTAGGTCACTCATGTTACACAATCATTGTAGTTATGTGGCTTGGAAGAAAATATACTTGAAGGGAAAAATGCACTTCGGGTCGCAGCCACGCCAGTCTGTGTCTGTATCTGCTGTATCTGTTCTGTGAGACATGCATGAGACTGACGATTGAAAAATGCAGCTGAAACGACAGCAACTAACTTCAATTCAATTCAATTTTAATTATATAGCGCCAATTCATAACAGAAGTAATCTCATTGCACTTTTTCTATAAAGCAGGTCTAGACCGTACTCTTTATAATATTATTTACAGAGACCCAACAAATCTCACCATGAGCAAACACTTTGTGACAGTGGTACAATGCAAATACCACCTAGAATTTTAAAACAGTAATAATGTAATGGTAGTGGTAGTATTAATATCAATACATTTATAATAAGAGGAATGACATCTATAGGAATAATAATGACAGTATTAGTAACAAGGCCAATAACAACAACTGTAGTAGTAGTTGTTGAGCAGGTACACGGGGGCAGCAGATGGGCCACAACCACAGATCCAGTCTTTGCAGCTAGGTAGAAATACCTGCTGAAAGCGACAGAAGGAGAGAGAAGAGAAACGAGAAAGCACAGAACTATGGGAGAGAGAAGATGTCGAGTTAGTAACATGCAGTAATGGGATAAAAATGCATACAGATGGAGAGGGTGAGGAGAGGGAGAGAGGTGCATCATGGGAAGTCTCCGGGCAGTCTAGGCCTATAGCAGCATAACTAAGGGATGGTTCAGGACTCACCCAAGCCAGCCCTAACTATAAGCTTTATCAAAGAGGAAAGTCTTAAGCCTGCTCTTAAATGTGGAGATGGTGTCTGCCTCCCGAACCCAAACTGGGACCTGATTCCACAGGAGAGGAGCTTGATAACTGAAGACTCTGGCTCCCTTTCTACTTTTGGAGACTCTAGGACCCACAAGTCACCCTGCATCCTGGGAGTGCAGTGTTCTAGTCGGATAATAAGGTATTATGAGCTCTTTAAGATACGATGGTTCCTGACCACTAAGAGCTTTGTAGGTGAGGAGAAGGATTTTAAATTCTATTCTGGATTTTATAGGAAGCCAGTGCAGAGAAGCTAATATTGGAGAGATATTATCTCTTTTCCTAGCTCTTGTCAGTACACGTGCCGCAGCATTCTGGATCAGCTGGAGAGTCTTAAGGGACTTATTCATGCAGCCGGATAATAAGGAATTGCAATAGTCCAGCCTAGAAGTAATAAATGCATGCACCACTTTTTCTGCATCATTTTGAGACAGGATGTGCCTGATTTTTGCAATGTTGCGTAGGTGAAAGAAGGCAGTCCTTCAAGTTTGTTTCATGTGGGAGTTAAAGGATAAATCCTGATCAAAGATTACTCCAAAGTTCCTTACGGTTCCTAACAATTATTATTATCTTCATTTTCGATTGATCTGCCAATTATTTTCTCAGTTAATCAATTAATTGTTTGGGCTGTAAAATATCAAAAAACTGTCTTGTTTTGTCTGACCAACAGACAACAGACTTGCTTTTTTACTTTGACAATTATTAAAATAGTTGCGATTATACTTTATTTACTGTGAACAGCTCAAGTGTAGATAGGCACTTATATATCAAATTTGAGATGGAACACCAATTTAATCTATAGTGGTTTATGTTTTCAAGATTACTTGGTAGCTATGCTCACTAGCATGGTCTCCTGGCCTCCTGGGCCAATTATTTCAGTCCACTTGGTAATAAGTACTAGTCTGCCACTGTGTGAGTGAGCATTTATTCAAGAATGACAAATACAGGTCCTGCAAAGAGCACAGATACATCCAACTCAAAGTCATTTTCCAGTAGTTCAGAATCTCTGGTATTAGACGGCACTGGTAACGACAGCATTCAATCATTCAATGCAGGTTTTTATTTTTTTTTATTTTTTTTTGCCAAACAAATGTGTGTTTATTTGCTGTACACATACTACAAGAGAATCAGGATTTTATCACTTGGTATGTGCGCAGCCAACTGCAGTGTGAGTGTGTTTGTGTGTGTTCAATTCAATTAAATTTTATTCATATAGCACCAATTCATAACAGTAAGTAATAAAAGTTATCTCATTGCACTTTTCCTATAGAGCAGGTTTAGACTGTACTCTTTATAATATCGTGTGTGTGTGGATAAAAATGTTTTCTACAAATCTGGCATTCAATATTACTCCTTCCCTTGCAAAAGTATATCCTGAAACTGTTGCAGAAAGACATAAAGAGCAGTGTTTTCTAACATGTAAGTCGGAGGAGCACAGGTGCACAGTATGATAGGCCGTTCTGTTGAGGCAGCTTTAAATCTAAATATCATCATCAGATGTTTAGAGGGAAACCATGTCCCCATTACTAAGTGCTTCTCAGCTCTCCTCATATGCAATTACTGTATTACTGCAAGCCGCCGTCCATTTATCCTCTGTGTGTGTGTGTGTGTGTGTGTGCGTGTGCAACAGATGTATTCCTCACTTGTCTATAATTACACGTGTAAACATTTCTGATGATGTCATGGTCTCAGGCCGCTGACTAATCTGTTCCTGGGCTGGAAAGCGATGTAATCAGTCTGGTTTTACACATGCATCTACACGCACACACACACACACACACACACACACACACACACCATGCATGATCTTTATTTTTTCAGCTTTGTTGTTTTACCAGTTAATCTTACCATATAGATATGATAAGAAATGTCTGTTGAGGATGTCGTTTCCTCAGCAACAAGACACTTGTGTTACAAGTTTGGCGAGAGGCTTACAGCTGGCTTTGTCAAGAGCTCACTACAAAACGACTGGTAGCTGAATGGAAAGAGCAGGAGCTATTTATGTAGGAAATCAGTAGGCAGAATGTAGCATTTCTACCAAGCAATCATCTTGGCTTTCCTGTCTGTATTCAGAGTATAAAGGAAGAAACGTTGCAAAATAAAACTTCTTAGCAAAGCTTGCAAAAACATCACAGAGCTTTTGTAAACTTAGCACTCTGTAATGTTATAACTCGTGGAAGCAACACACACACACCTTTTCTGGCAGATTGCCGTCCGGGAAGTCAGACAGGCACACTCACGCACCCACACACACACATACACACACACACACAGGGGACATCCTCTCTGCCAAGTCAAAATGTCCCCTAGGTGTCCACCCTA